>NC_090657.1:48871501-49171501 GCF_040937935.1 Hyperolius riggenbachi | reverse complement strand
AGAAGGTGGGGGGGTGGGTCTTAAGCAGGGAGTTGAAGGTGCTAAAAAGACGCCGGGGATTGGAAGCTTGTGCTCCGATGAGCTTGGTAAAGTATTCCTGCTTCGCATGAGCAAGGGCAGTGTGTAACTGCTGCAGGTTAGTCTTGTACTGATCTGTAGGAAGTGAGTTCCGCACGATGTAGGTAGAGTCGAAATACCTTTATTGAATCAAACACATGACAGGCTAAAATCCATCACCACACGCTGACATGTTTCGGGCGTTACACGCCCTTAATCATAGCCAGTCTTGTACTGTAGTAAATACTGGTTTAGTCGAGTTTTCCGCCATTTTCGTTCAGTGGCGCGTGTTTTCCTCTGGAGGTTGCGAGTATGGGTAGTGCGCCAGGGCTGGCGGTTAGGGGGTCGGTTGCGGCGGAATATTGGTGGAGCAGCTTTCTCTAGGGCTGATGAGAGAATTTGGTGATACTGAGCTGCAGCAAGATTAGGACAGGTTAGGGTGGGGAGAGTGGAGGATAGGCCATGGAGGGAGTCAGCAAGGACGCCAGGGTTGAGCTTGCGTAGGTCTCGCTGCCATCGACCAGGTGGGTGGGCGGGTAGTTTGGAGGTGCCTTCCGTGAGGAGGTTGAAGGCGAGAAGGTAATGGTCTGAGGGTGGAAATGGTGCGATGTCGAGGTCTGCAATGGTGGTGGATTTAGTGAATATAAGGTCGAGAGTTTGACGTGCAGTGTGAGTGGGGGCGTTGGTGTGTTGTACTAGTCCATGTGAGTTGGCTATGGTGAGTAGCCGGGTCGCAACAGAGTTCTTGGGTTCATTGATGGGTATATTGAAATCCCCGAGGATGATGGTGGGGAGGTCAGAGGAGAGGATGTGTGGGGGCCAGGAGGCAAGGTTGTCGAGAAATTGTCGTGTGGAGCCCGGTGGGCGGTATAAGACTGCAACAATGGCTGGGAGGGGATTGTAGAGGCAGATAGTGTGGGCCTCAAATGATGTGAATTGTAGAGAGGAAGGTGGAGTGAGGACACGGAATGTGCAGGATGGGGAGAGGAGCAGACCCACCCCTCCCCCGGTCCTGTTGTCTGGTCTGGGGGTGTGACTGAGGTGAAGTGTTAATGTCATAACTGTATGTTAATCCAAGTTTCATAGATTTGCACCTAATACATATAAGGTGACACTAGTGTTTAATAAGGCCAATGTAATACAGATGAACAGAGTTACCCTTTAACATTGGCCTCAGATTCTTCTATTGCTGAAAATGAGTAGTCAAGAGCAAGTACTGTGTGTGGCTTTATCTTTTCAGGAAATTCCACAGATGTGCTGTGCCTGGCACTGCGTAGGATGTCTCCATTCTCACGAGCTGAAATCTTAGAAGCATCCTTGAGAACTTGGACTACGTGCGAAAAACAACACCAGGTGCTAAGCTATGAGAAAACTCCACCCTGCTGTGCAATGAAGAAAAAACTCTCGGTGTCATGCATTTATTATTGGACTAGTAAAGCTCATCATGACTACGTAATTTGTGGTATAAGAATCAGTACACAGCGGAAGTGCCTTCAGAAACCTTAACTGCCAGAATCTTTTTTTACTTGGCTTACCTGGTTTCTCCATGTATACATGTGAAGCTTTTGAATAAAGCCTTATTGCTTTCCTTTTCATCTCCTGACGTATTTTTGAAATCTTGGTGTATTGATAAGTGAGTGACTTCCACATATGGTCCTTCGAACCGAAATTGATTCTGTCTGGCCTGGGGTGCATCTCTGAAAACTGGGGGTGATGATCCCAGTCATCCCAACAAAATAAGTCCTCCAGGGTGAAAAATTCCCTGTAAACAGGGGCAAATTTTCAGAGTGCTATACCCAGACGGGACGGAACTCGAATCCAAGAACCAGGATTTCAGGAGATGCTTTGAAGAGCAGAGGGCTTTACCTTTTTTTTTCTTTTTAGTATGTTTGTGTGTGAATGTGTGGCCGGCCACGGACTGAGAGGATTACATTGATTGTCAACACTGAGAGCTATCAAGGTGCATCAAAAAGTAAGTAGATATTTGATTTTATTCAAGTACTGCATGACGGTTCAGTTAGCCGGGGAATACCTGTGATCTGTAAAAAAGCTGACAATTTTACCAATTGTCAGTCATGGTATCTGCGAGGTGGAATAGATCCTCAGTGACCGAATGAGGAGAAACAGCGGATACCATGTAATAGCCACAGGGCAAAAGTAATCCAGGGCTCATAGTGCAAGCCGAATTTAATCCAGGGCTACCAAAGCCGGGTTGGATTCAGGGCTTAAATGCAAGCCAAATTTAATCCAGGGCTACCAAAGCCGGGTTGGATTCAGGGCTTAAGTGCAAGCCGGATAATAGCCGTGGTTATCATCACTGATTTGCTAGGCTGGGTAGTAATTCTCGTAAAGCGCGCCCGAGTTACAGCGGCATTCAGTGAAGCATACTATTCAGCAAGTCGGCCCCAGCACAGTATCGGTGCACTGGGGGGCAGCGGCGGCTGAGTAGTTATATCATAGGAAACAGATCACAGGTGCCCCGGAATAGAATTGTTAGGCAGGATGGGGCAAAATGCAACTAAAGCTCAACTTCTCCGTGCAACAGATGATGAACTTCTCATGCATCGTAAAGACCCTCGCTTAACAGAGAAATGCGAGGTCTGGCATGAGATGTTCAAATTCCCGGGTCATTTGCACCCAAAACAATGCAGGGCATTGATAAAGGCTATAGAGGAGAGAAGTAAAGGGAAATTAACTTTGCAGAATAAATATGGTTTGCAATTGGCGAGAGAATGGCGAGATGAAGCTGACAAGCGTAATAGGGAGCTGTGCTCCTTTTATTTTGGGAAGAAAGCGAGTGAGAGCTATAGTGAAAGTGAAAGTGGAGATGTGCATGGAGCTGGAGCAGCACAAAGGCAGAGATCCCAATCCCCTCAGCGAGCTCCAGACCACAAGTCAGGACTTACAGCCCGCACCTCAAGTACAGGAAACATAAGTGAGCCCACAAAGTCCAAACCTGTTAATAGACAAACTGAGGTGACAACGTCTGATAGACAGTTGCGGGAACGAAAAACATCAGAAGCCCGAGGCAGAGCATCCTCAGCCTCGAACATCAAACAGGAGGTTCATCAGTTAGCTGTGACAACGGGAGATCTGAGAATAAGTGCAAATAGTGAAGAACAGCCATCTCAGACCCCACCGAAATATACCAACATTTACCCACCACTTCCACACCCTCAATTTCCTTCCTATAATCCAGGTGCCATCTTTATGCACCCGATGGCAGCCATGTCACAGCTCCCGGATTCTGCCCTATTACCTTACCCATCTTCCACTGCATTGCGACAGCCAGCAGTGACCATTTCAGTGCCTACTGAAAAGTGCAACCCTAAGCCCGCAATGCAAATGCCTATGATAGAGCTCCCAAACGGAGCAGGGCAAACCATACATGTTTACAGACCCTGGACAGAGGATGACATGTTGAATGCAATTAAGACTATACCTAGCCCGAGAGAGGATGTGGTTGAATGTGTTAAACAACTGACTGAGTTAAGACAGAGTTTTAAGCTGACTGCCGCTGAATGTGAGAGAGTTGTGAGAGGAGTCTGTGGAACTGGATGGGTTAATGTAGAGGGTAATTGGAGTGCTTGGGGGCCTGGACGACTTGTGACTGACCCGTTTGCGGAGTTGGGGTGGGATAGCACAACCTTAACCACCAGGTGGGATGAATTGATCCAACGAATGATAACATTTTACAAGATCACCCCAGATTTTACCAAGCTTTCTATGATTTCCCAGAAAGCAAACGAAAGTGTGGATGATCTGGCAGCACGGGTCATGGATGCTTTTGAAAAATATAGTGGGTTGCAGAAACCTGCAGTGCTTGATGGCACTTCACCATGGGAACAACAGCTCAAAGCACAAATTGATAGGGCTTTAAAGGAAGAATTACAATGGACAATCCATAAAAAATTGATTACATGGCATACGTGCAGTGTGACAGAGTTTTTGGAATATGCCAGGCATGAAGAGAAAATTCAGATAAAAAAAAAGATGCGGGGACAGAAGAGACATCCTGCTGCAGCAGCCTCCTATTCCTTGTTCACCTGCAACCAGGGCGCAGGAGGGGAGGGTGCATGCAGCGGAGATGTCTCGCGTCCCCGTCCCCGTCCACGTAGATTTGTGCGTGACTTTGCTGGAAAACGAGAAAGGGAGGAATGTTTCATTTGTGGAAACTGGGATCACATTGCACGAGACTGCCCAGAGAACACGGCCAACCAAACCAAGTAACAACCCCAGTCTGCATGACTAGGCAGGGAAGAGTTGAGCCGTGACACTGTTATGATTGAGATTGATTATGCTGACACAAAAAAGCCTGAAATCCTCTTGTCTGTATCGAGTGTTAGAATCAAGTTTTGGTTGACACTGGTGCATGTAGGTCTGTCCTCGGGACTGGTTTAAATATCCCGTGGGAAAGGTTGGGTACAGTTGTAACACGGAATGCCGGTGGTGGGTTTGAAGTGTCCCCAACTACTAAACCGTTGCAGGTTTAAGATAAAAAATCAGGCAGAGCTGTGTTTTGCAGTTTTATAATTTCTGCAAGGGGCCCAATTAATCTGTGTGGCAGAGACTTGATTGGTGATTTAAAGTTGACAATTGCTCCCGGTCCAGAGTCACTGCAGATCCATCGTGCTCCTATGGCAGACGCACCTGACGTGCATTGGTACGGTATTATTCTGCCAAATTCACTCCTGAACTGGATGCAGCAGGATGCCGGTCCAGCTGATACACTTTAGGAGGTAGTATGTGTGGCACACGTCACCACACATTACATAGCAAATGGACGCAGGGATTTGGACTATGAGCAAAAGTTCCCAATGAGGAGACAAGTCTGTGTAGAGATCACCGGACTATGGGAAAATGCAGAAGGTTATGTTCTGTATGAGGTTTCAATCCCAGGCTGGGACAGTGTTGAGACAGACGGCATCCTGCAGGATGAGCTGTTTGCTGTCCCGAACTCCGCCCCTCATGCTTCACTGTACAAACCGAAGTGGGGACGTTGGGATACGGCCGGGATTCTATTGAACTAGTGAAAAGAAGGAAGTAGTGAGGGCATTTACAGCCCACGCCACCTTCAGACCACGGGAATGCTGATACACCTGACTAAACGACCTGAAGAATCTGACAATGTTGACTTTGCAGATGCGTCCTGACATGAGTTGTCCAGTGTCCCAGACAAGCTGTGGGCACAATCTGACACTGACGTGGGCCTGATACCAAATTCAGAGGAGGTAATTGTAGTTGCTATTGCAGACTCCTCATTTATGTCAATGATTTGTATAAAGGTGCACCAGATGAGAAGAGGTGTCTGCAACCCACAGTGTAACTGCTCTGTTTCTTAGCAGAACAGGGCAACAAGGCCTCACGTAAGAAACTACAGTTCTGTCAGCCCACTGTTAAATAAAAAGGACAACTCATTTCAGGTGCAGGACGTACTATTGAGGATACGCGGGTACGAGCTATCCAAAATATACCAAAACCTGCCATCCACACTGACCCAATGGCAATGACTGACAAAGTCACCTGGACAGATGACTTGACTATGGCATTTCAGAGGTGTAAGTCTGCGCTGCAAGATCCCCTGGTTTTAGCCTTCCCTGATTACATGAAGGTTTTTTAATTGTATGTTGATTGCAAAGATAAATGCATGACAGCTGTGATGACACAAACTTGGGGAGACAAACAGAGGCCGCTAGGTTTTTATTCTAAGCCTTTGGATCAGGTTGCATGTGCTTTGCCGTCCTGTGTACAATCTGTTATTTCTGCTGCGATGGCTGTCGACATAACGGCCACCCTGGTCCTCTACCATCCACTAGAGGTTCTTGTTCCCCACGCAGTGCATGCTCTTTTGTTGCAGGATAAAATGACGTTACTTACTCCTGTCCGTCACTTGTATTGCACTGCCACTTTGCTGGGTCAGCCTCACCTTACAGTGAAACGCTGTACCACACTCAACCCAGCAACTTTACTCCCGACCCCCGCTGCAGAGTGTGATGAGCCTCAGCATGATTGTGTCACAGAGTCACAAAAGGTCTTTCTGCCCAGAGAAGACCTGAGGTCCGAACCAATACCCGGAAGTACACTTGTCTTTGTCGATGGCTCTGCCTCCAAAGATGCCTTAGGAGTGAACAGAGTGGAATATGCTGTTGTTACCCTGGATACTGTTTTGGAGTCTGGTCCCTTACCAATCTCCTACTCCGCACAAGCTGCAGAGATTCATGCACTCACTCGAGCCTGTGCGCTGCACGAGGGTGAAGTTCTCACTGTTTACACTGACAGCCAGTATGCGTTCTCTGCTTGTCATACCTACGCTGCACAGTGGAGGAACCGTGGCATGTTAACTGCGGCTGGAAAACCAGTCCGTCATAAAGACTTATTGCAACAACTCCTTGATAGTATACTGCTGCCCTTGCAGGTAGCTGTGGTAAAATGCATGGCACACATGCGTGATGACTCTGACGTTACCCGTGGCAACAATCTTGCAGATGCTGAGGCGAAATTGGCGGCGCTACGTTCTCTCCCAACTTCTGAGCCATCCCATCACATCCCATCCCTTCTGCCCACCACAGCTGCCGCCTCCCCTTCACTCCCTGACACAGATCCCCCTCTGCCATCAGCCCCCTCCCCTCTCATCATTCCATCCTCTGCAGCGATCACCACTGATCTCTTAGTGGAATTCCAGAGCAATGCACCAGCAGCTGAAAAGTCTCAGTGGCAAAGAGCACATGCAACAGTTAATGATAGCGGCCTCCTCTGTGTCAATAATGCCTTATGCCTTCCCAGACTTTTGTACAGATTATTGGCTCTTGTGTTACATGGGGTCACCCATGTCTCAACGGCTGGTATGATGGCTATAGCCACCAAATATTTTTACTGTCCGGGCATAAGCACCTTTTTTAAGAAGTTTGTCTCACAATGCACTGTATGTGCTCAGCACAACACAGGAAAGGGATTAAAGCCACCTATTGGTAAAACACCTACACCATATTACCCCTTTCATACCATTGCACTGGATTACATTGAACTCACCCCTGCAGAGGGAAAGAAATATGCTCTAGTGGTGCTAGATATATTCTCGGGGTGGGTGGAAGTCTTTCCCACTGCAAAAGCTGATGCACTCACAGTTGCAAAAGCGCTGACAAGAGATATTATTCCGAGATGGGGAATACCAGAAAAAATCATCAGTGACAATGGTAGCCATTTTGTGAATGATATCATTAAACAGTTGACAGTTACTTTGTGCATAAACGTTAGACACCATTGTAGTTATCACCCACAGTCAGCAGGAGCTGTGGAAAGAACAAATGGTACAATTAAAAACAAGCTTACTAAAGCTATGGCGGAAACAGGGAAGAGTTGGATATGGTGTTTACCCTTGGTATTGCTAAGTATGAGAACAGTAACAGTGAAAGGCAAGTTGTCACCATATGAAATTGTGTTTGGCAGATCCTACAGAATCCCGGCTTTTGATGTAATCTGGGATCCCCCTGAGGAGTGGGAACTTGCAGACTACTTAAGACGCACCTGTAAACAAAGATCTCATGTACCGGGGAACCCTCCAAAAGAGCCGAATGTAAGTGAGGATCTCCTTGTAAATATAGGAGATTGGATCTGGGTCAAAATAATTAAAAGAAAACATTGGAACACCCCACGGTGGGAGGGTCCTTACCAGGTGTTGCTGGCCACACCCACAGCGGTCAGAATAGCCGAAAAAAGTTCGTGGATACATTTAACTCACTGCAAAAGGGCACCCATTCCCGGTTCAGGGACAGAATAGACAGCATCCTGTGACGGGAGGTGTACGCTCCTGGGCCCTGGAGTGTGAGGAACATTTGCCTGAGCTCCAGTCAAGACAACGTCACAGCGGGTGGAGGTAATATTAGAGATTTTCCTCTATTCAAAGCGGGCACAAGCCCTGAACAGGATAACTGAGGAGCTAGATTAGGGAGAGTTGGGGGCCCGTTTAATTCTCAGAGTTCTTGTCTTTAAAAAAAAAAAAAATATGGGGATCTTGGATACAGGATACTTTAACACTCCAGGTGGAAAGGGAGTCATTATTGCTATGCTTTTCATTGGGACATTGTGGATGGCGTTAGGAGCCCTAGAGCATTTCCAAACACCTCCTTCAGCCTTTCCACAAACTGATAATATAACTCTCAACCGACCAAGAGTTAAACGGGATGCCATAAATGTAGAACTGATGCGAAGAGGCCAGGTTGCTGTAACAAGAGAACACCAGAGCTTAGTGTTCTGGTATAACTCTTCACAAATACAAGTGGCGACTTACACCTTTGACTACTGCCAGGTTGTGCAACGTTGTAATTGGCACTGCAGCCTTTATGAAAAAGGACAATTTTTCATTTGCGTGACTGATGACCATTGGGGGTATAAATGTAGTTCTTGGAAAGCAGCTGCCTGGAACACAGGTACTGACTGAGGATATAGACCTGATCCTGCCATGACTCGGGTGGACAAAAATGGGGTGCCCCTTCGCTCAAGGATGACCTTAACAACAGCTGGGGGAGCCTGTATGCCCGGAAGACAAATAGATAGTTCCCAGCGCCTGACCCTGAATATAGAAAACCTAAGCCCTGGAGATGCAGGAACATATGTGATAGGCATGCATGTCCCAGGGTATACAGGGGGGCCTCTGGGGAAGTTTTCGCTCAGGGACATGTAAAAAAACCCTGAGTTCAAAGTCATGGAGCATGAAGATCAGGAACCATGGGTACAGGCCCTGGCTAACCCTACATTTGAGGAGACCATTGCCATGGAGACAGGATATTCAGATACTAACATGTGGCTTGAATGGATGAGGTACACAGCCAAACAAAACAATATGTCAGATTGTTATGTATGTGCAGGAGCAAGGCCACACCTTGGCACTGTGCCACTTCCCCTTCCAGAAGGGGGTGAGACATGTTTTCTGTCACTCTATAGGAGTAAGGGTCAAACCCCAGCCACAACAGATCCACTCTGTAAAATGTGGATAGACCGATACCCATTGAAGGAAGGTACCCCCGATCAAATAGACCACTCAGCAACTGTGTACAAGGGAAACTATACCTGTTATAACAGTACGAATTCAGGTGGAGTAGATGTGGGTGAATTTCCCCCTGGTTACTGTGCTGTAATGAAACAAGCAGACCCTTTCCTACTATTTCATCAGACACACTCCCTTGGTGATATCTACTGGTTGTGCGGTGATCTTAAATTACGTCCTAGATTGCCACCAGTGTGGAAAGGTCACTGTGCACTGGCCAAACTCATTATGCCCATACATATGTTTAGAGAAAGTGACCAAGATTTTGAAAAAGAAGCCCACAAGATCTTTAAGAGAGAACTTAAAGGTAACCTGGACCCACATGTTTATTTGGATGCAATAAGTATCCCCAGAGGGGTTCCAGATGAATTTAAAGCCAGAAACCCAGTGTGGGCAGGGTTTGAGTCTTTAATTCCACAGATCACTATTAACAAAAATGTGGAGTGGATAAACTACATATATTACAATCAGCAAAGATTTGTAAATTTCACACGTGATGCACTGCAGGGCATAATTAATGAGTTAGGCCCCAACTCCAAAATGACATTTCAGAACAGAATGAGCCTGGACATGATGCTTGCTGAGAAAGGAGGAGTTTGCAAATTTCTGGGACTGGGTGGGGCCTGCTGTACCTATATTCCCAGTGAAACTGGCCCTGATGGACGGGTGACAGAAGCTTTGAGGAAACTGACTGACCTATCGGACGAGTTAAAAAGAAACTCTGGTGTATCAGATTCCTTTACAAAATGGTTCAATGACTGGTTTGGAGACTGGAAGGGTTTCCTAAAAAATGTTGGTATCATGATATTTATTGTGATACTCATGTTCAGTTTTTTTGCTTGTTGTGTCATACCCCTGGCCCGGAAATACTTGGGCAGTTTCATAAAGCAAAAAACTGATGCAGCCATGTTTTCATTCCAACATGAGGAATACAATGACAGTGAGGAGGAGGACAATTTTATGGGGAAGCACAAATTCCCAAAAATTTACTTCTCAGTTGTGTAGATTGTCTGATAGTGGATAAGATAGTACACTAGAAGCATTAGGCGTCATATAAATACATATATACTTTGCAATGCTACAAGGCTACAAAGAAAGCAACTGCTAGCTTACATTACTTAAGAAGTGTTTCAAGTCTATGTAGTTGAACCCCTTGCCACCTTATACGTATATATGTGCAACAGGGGGGTATGGTAATGTCATAACTGTATGTTAATCCAAGTTTCATAGATTTGCACCTAATAGATATAAGGTGACACTAGTGTTTAATAAGGCCAATGTAATACAGATGAACAGAGTTACCCTTTAACATTGGCCTCAGATTCTTCTATTGCTGAAAATGAGTAGTCAAGAGCAAGTACTGTGTGTGGCTTTATCTTTTCAGGAAATTCCACAGATGTGCTGTGCCTGGCACTGCGTAGGATGTCTCCATTCTCACGAGCTGAAATCTTAGAAGCATCCTTGAGAACTTGGACTACGTGCGAAAAACAACACCAGGTGCTAAGCTATGAGAAAACTCCACCCTGCTGTGCAATGAAGAAAAAACTCTCGGTGTCATGCATTTATTATTGGACTAGTAAAGCTCATCATGACTACGTAATTTGTGGTATAAGAATCAGTACACAGCGGAAGTGCCTTCAGAAACCTTAACTGCCAGAATCTTTTTTTACTTGGCTTACCTGGTTTCTCCATGTATACATGTGAAGCTTTTGAATAAAGCCTTATTGCTTTCCTTTTCATCTCCTGACGTATTTTTGAAATCTTGGTGTATTGATAAGTGAGTGACTTCCACAGAAGCCCCCCGTATGAGAGGGCAGCCTCTGCGGCAGAGTCAGAGGGGGTGAGCCATGTCTCAGTGAGTGCGAGGATGGTGAGGGATTTGGAGAGGAAGAGGTTGTGGACCTCTGTAAGTTTATTGCGGACGGATCTGGCATTCCAGAGACCGCAGGGTAGGGGGAGCATGTGCTTGTGAGTGGGATGGATGGAAATGAGGTTGGGGCGAGGATGGGTGTTGAAGTTGTTTGTGGACAGAGGGCTGTGAAGCGGGTCAGCAGGGGATGCTTGTCTGGCAGCAGGCTGTGGCCCAAGGTTAGGCGATATATCACCAGCAGCAAGTAAGAGTAGGAGGGAGAGAGTAAGCAAATGTGAATGGGATTTAAATGTTTGTGAGGTTTTTGAGCTGCTGGAGGGAGAGAGAGATTTCAGGAGAGCTAACAGTTCATGAGAAGCTGAGTAAGGTGAGCAAAGCAGAGCAGATGAAATGAATATGGAGTGAGGTACACTGGGAGGATGCATATTGCAATGCAACTTGTAGATGTTTGCAGACAGGCAGAACATAAGAAAAAGTGCAGTAAACATGGTAAGTGTCAATGATTATCAGCAGGAAATTTCTAACTCCTAAACAGTTTATATGAGTATGCAGTTAGTGCAAGCAAACCTGTGTACATAAAGAGTCTACTTGGTAGTGCAACATATGTCCAGCAGTGGCATTTTGAGCAACAGCATTGGAGGCAGTTGTGGATGCAGAGTAGTAGTTTCCAGCAGAGTCCTTTGGCTGTTGATTTCTGTTTGAATTCCTGGGTGAATTCTTGGTAAATTCTTGGTAAGTTGTTGCAAAGCACTTTGTAATAAATGGCACTTAGGAATTAAATGGCACCAAATGACCTAGGCCACAAGTGACCTTCTTGCAGCGTTTAAATAGGTATGATAGCTGCCATGGCTGAAATGGAAGTGATTCTCAATTAGAAATTGAGAAAACAGTTCAGCTGGGGATGGGAGTGGCTACCAAAAAACAGGCCTGTAATAAATAATTGGTGGTCACTGGGCTGGAACACAAGGATTCACAGGATGTAATATGGGAATTTAAAAACACTGCTGAACTACTTAAATTTATATTAAACAATCTTAGTAGCAATGTATGCAGCAAGCATACCAATTAAACGGGAAGATAACGATTGCAGTCCCAAATATGTGAAATTATGAAATACTACTATTACATATGAAATCAATTATGGTTTTCCCTGAAATTTTGCATTACAATTACGATGCAAAAATGCTAATTTCTATGCGAAATTTTGCATATGCGAAATTTCGGCCCATCACTGCTCTGCAGCCACAATTTCTTTACAAAAGGTAAACAAAGTGTACCAAACTCAGACAGTGGCATGGCGGAGGGGGATCAAGGTCAAAATGTTCCGCAAAAAAATGACGTATTTTATGCAGAGGTCTTTTTTTTTCATACGTAAATGCCAAAAATGAGTGGGATTAAATGGCATGTTGTGATACTGACTGCTGTGTGCTGGGTGACTTTGCTTGTCTGTCGTGTCCCTCCAGCTGCATGGAATGTCCGATAATGAATAAGACTCCCTGAATGCTAACTAGTTACACGACAGTTCAGCCACCTGAGATCGAGCACTAACGGCTTTGTGATGCCCTTGCCCTTAGATGTCTGGGGCTGCATGTGCCCTACACTGAATGGACCAGTGCAGCATGAGTCTACCTTTGGTGACATGGACCTAGATGAAAGCAGCCCTGCACCATGAATAAACAATTGCCTTCATCTATTTTTTTTTTTTTGCTTGTCTCTCTTTGGGCTCAGGCGAAAATAGCCAAATCGGGTCCGCTCTATGGCGCAGGTGTAGTAGAACAGACCCGATCGGGATAGGCTATTTCTGCTGAAGCCCATTGGAAAGCAACTACTGCGCTTCCACTGGATCGCAGTAGGTAAATATTGCCTACGCAGTGCTTGTTTGTGCCTGTCGGGGGAATTGAGAGCCAGTGCTGGATCCCAGAGGCTATGGAGGACAGGGGAAGCATCATTAGGATCTTGAGGCTTCCCCCTCCCAAGGTAAGTTTTTTGTTACAGGTGTACTTTAAAGACCACCTCCAGACAAAAAAAGTCTGAATGGCAATACATATATGTAGTCTACGCACTGTGTACAGTTAGATGAACATATAAAGTTTACAGCTGGTACATCATATTTGATAGAACAGACTCGCATTCACATCTGTAAGGAGCACTTCTTTATTCCTCCTTGTAATGATCGGTGTCAGCACACAGAGAGAATCTGATTATTGGTGATCTGCAGCATCACCAAGAATACAGATCTATACCTGATTATGGATGATCTGCAGAATCACCAATAATACAGATATAGTACTAACCTCTGGACACCTGTATATATCGTGAGTGTTTGGTGCAACAGTATTTACTTTGAGTAATCCACCTGATGAGCAGGTAGTCCTTGGCAGTGTGGGCAACACTGCTCTTTTGAGAAGCACGAGAACCCTCCAGCAGCCTGAGATCTTCCAAGGGGTGGAGTCTCAGGCTGAAGGTAGGAAGGACCAGTGAGTGAGTGACACCTGAAGGTGGGTGTCACTAGCTGATGTGAAGACTATCTCCTAAAGGAGAGAGATAGCTCTCGAGGTCGGGCAAGACAGGTCGGCAACACACAGACAGACAAGGTACAAAGACAGAAGGCTAATTCGGTATCCAAGGCAGGCAGGGTTGGCAACAGAAGATCAGATATGCGTGGTACCGAATCAACGAGCGGGGAGGTAGTCAGGAAAGCAATAGGTCAGAACAGATATCAAACAATGCCTAGTCTTGGGTGTGAGGTCCGTGGTCTCTACACCCTGGAACTAGTCTGATGTATAACAGAATGATACACAAGTTCCCTAATCTTGGGTGTGAGGTCCGTGGTCTCTACACCCTGGAACTAGTCTGATGTATAACAGATTGATACACAAATTCCCTAATCTTGGGTGTGAGATCCGTGGTCTCTACACCCTGGAACTAGTCTGATGTATAACAGATTGATACCCAAGTTCCCTAATCTTGGGTGTGAGGTTTGTGGTCTCAACACCCTGGAACTAGTCTGAAGTATAACACAATAATAACACAGTAATAATCTAGGTCAGTGTGAATTCCCAGGTCCTCCTGGTTCAAACACACTGTTGGATCTGACTATGGTCTGAGTGCTTCCACGTAATGTTCGAAACGGCAGACAACTTGCGACTGCCCAGCAGTAACTATATATAGAGTAGCGCTATCTGGCGCCACCCCTAAATGATAGACCAATAGCCACTTGCTCTGAGGTCAGCTGACCAGCCTGGTCAGCTGATCCCCCCCTTGGCCGTCATAAAAGTTCTGCCTCTCAGCGCGCGCGCATTCCTGAATCTGTGTGAACTAACAGCCCCAGCCACACCAGACGCATGCTGCTGCGTACAAACCGCCGCACTGGATGCGGAACCAGTCGCCTTGCTATCAGTACACGCGGCGGCTTTTCCGCGTTCTCTCACAGTACCAGACACATGCTTCTGCGTGCAAACCGCCGCGCTGGACGCGGAATTAGCCGCCTTGCTGTCAGCACACGCAGCGGCTTTTCCGCGTTCTCTCACACTCCTGAAGCTGAAAGCATTGTGCCCACCACCTCAGTCTGGTTACCTCCCCTGCCCCTCCCTCCCCTGCTGTCTGCCTTCCTGGATCAAATTACATCTCTTTTCACAAACTGTAGTACAGAGAAAAGACAGGAAAACTGCAACAGCCTGTCTTATCATGTCTGTTTGCTATAATTCTTATTTCAGATGTCTGACTGCCTGCTTAGATTAGATCACATGGATATGAGGGGTGGAGTTATAACATCAATCCCCCAGCATCCTTTGCACCTATGGTTTGGAAAGAAAAAAAAATGCCCCAGGCCCAATTTCACACTGGGGGCAGGGATTTCAAGACCATATGTGGAATACGGACCCGAAGGGTGAAAAACATCAAAATCACACTTTACCATGTGTGAGTTTATATATTTTGGCAACTTATTAGGTTTAAAGCAAACTGTAATTTTTGATTTAGGTACTCCTTAAGTTTCTTCTTCAGGCATTATACAGACACAGAACATTTCCATTGCGCTTTTCTCCTGGCAGACTCAAACTACCAGAGCTGCAGCCACTAGACTCACTCTATAGGCAGTAGCAGTGTTGGGAAGACTTGCCCAAGGTCTCCTACTGAACAAGTGCTGGCTTATTGAACAGGAAGAGCTGAGATTTGAAGCCAGGTCTCCTGTGTCAGAGGCAGAGCCCTCAACCATTGCACTATCCAGCCACTGCTATGTGTAGAGGTGGGTCAGAACCATGCCTGAATCAACATACTGTATGTTGGCTTGATGTCTGTGTATTTGCAGTCCTCCAGCTTGTCCAGCTTGTTTGTTGCTAGCTGTACTGTAACTGCGCCTAGTACTGATTAATTCAGCGCCCACTCAGTAACTTAGGGAGAAGTGTGTGTTCCACTAAGTAGATACTGCACAGTCACACTGTCCCTCAAGTTGCCTTATCGTACTACCAACATAGAGAACTGTCAATCCTAGGAGTGAATGTACACAGCTTAAAGGGAACCAGAGAGGAATGGAGCCTGGAAATAGAGAAAGGCTTTTATACATACCTGGGGCTTCTTCCAGCCCCATAAGCCTGGATCGCTCCCACGCCGCCATCCTCCGCTTCCTAGAACCGCCGGTACCGGGCCTGTCACTTGTCCGCATCACAGGGGCTCCCTCCATACCCGTACGCATGCGGCTGTGCAGTAGGCAGCCTTATGCGTACTTGTATAGAGGGAGCTCCGTGTGATGCGGAGAATCGGCCACGTCCGCCGGAAGTGACGGGCCCGGTACCGGCGGATCCAGGCAGCAGAGGACGGCGGTGTGGAAGCGATCCGTGCGTTTGGGGCTGGAGGAAGCCCCAGGTATGTATAACAGCTTTCTTTGATCCTCTCTGGTTCCCTTACTTACTATACAAGCAGTTATGTTATATTGTGTCCATTTCCCACCCAATACAAAATCTCCATTTCATTCAATTTTGACATTTTCATGCAGGGTGAGTGACTGTTGCATCGTGTGGCTTTTAGCATTCCACAGAGTTGCACCCCATACATTCGATCTCTTACTGGTTAAAAATATAGTTTTCTCATTTATTTAATGGTTGAAGACACAGACCTGTTGCATAACCTTGCACCAACACTGATTGCAATGCATAGTGGATAAATATGTACAATGCAATTATAATAATTAAACTGTGTATGATTAGAGGCCTAGTTTTTAAAGAGACACTGAAGCGAAAAAAAAAAAATGATATAGTGAATTGGTTGTGTACTATGAATAATACTAGAAGATTAGCAGCAAAGAAAATATTCTCATACTTTTATTTTCAGGTATATAGTGTGTTTTCTAACATTGCATCATTCTATAATATGTGCAGATTACACAACACTCAGCATTCAAAATGAGTCTTTCAGAGCAGTCTGTGAAGTAATGACCTCTCCTCTAGCAGAGGAAAAGTAAATAGTCCAGGAACAGTTGAGCTAATAAAAGTCAGATAACAGCCCTCTCCACCACTAACTTAGTCGGAGAGCTTAATGGCTTGTTTGCATAGAGATAACAACTGGAGTTTCTCAACTCTTCCTATACTGGAAACAATTAGACTGATGTATCTGATTTTAATGTTTTATTTCTTAGATGTACTACACATACAAATCATAATATCATCATTTTTTTCGCTTCAGTGTCTCTTTAAATACAGTACTTGTCAGGCAAGTCTTGATAAATATGCAAGACACAATGTAATAAATAACAGCAAAACATAATAAAGCAACACAATATGCAGATGAAGAAACATTAATTAAGAGAGAAGCTAGGCCCATTCCAGGATTTGCCTGAATTGAGGCTTTATATGGAGAAGATAGAGAACACTATAATAGAGGAAGAAAAGAGGATTACTGCAAGTAAAAGATAAAAAGAGATCAAACAAGTAATACTGAATTCGAAGGGTGTTGTGAAATAATTTAGATCAGTCAAGAGTGTGGAGACGAGAGAGACAATAATAAGGAAAAAAAAATTAATCAGGGGAAAAAAAACTGGAAAATATGAATCCACATTACAGGGCCAGATATTCAACTCAGAGGCCTGTAGGCATAGGCGTTCTGGCGCACTAAACTCCGCCCCTGAGCACAGGCTACAACCTCAAGTACAAATCTTCTGAACTATAAACCCTGCCTTATGTCAATAACTGTCCTTAGAATCTTAAGCTGGCCATACACTAGGCCGATTATCCGCCGATTGACAGCAGATTCGATCACTGGGATCGAATCTGCTGTCAAATCGTTCACGCTAAACTTCACTCGATTTCGTCCCGAAATACATCGGTCCCGTCGATCGCTCCGTGCGGGAAATTACCGTTGATCGCCCGCGGGCAGGGAGCGCATCGCTAGTGGCGTACGATCGACGCAGATATACATTACCTGAAGCTGGCTCCAGGCATCTTCTCCGCATCACCTCCCGGCTTCCGGCTGGCATCTGGCATCCGTGTAGAACTTCCTGTGTCACTGCAGTGACAGCAAAAGTACAAATAGCGAGCGCTCTATTTGAACTTCCGCTGTCACTGGAGTGACAGAAAGTTATACGCGGATGCCGTACTGCGGAGAAGATGCCTGGGACCAGGCTTCAGGTAATGTATGCGGGGGGGGGGGGGGGGGGTATTCAGGCGGCAGTTCAGCAGATGGTGAATCGGTTTCAGGCTGAAATCGATTCACAATCTGTTTGCAGTAAAGGCAGCCATACGATCCCTCTCTGATCAGATTCGATCAGAGAGGGATCTATCTGTTGGTCGATCTGATGGCAAATCGACCAGTGTATGGCCACCTTTACACCGTAATCACTGTCTCTTATCATCCTTAGTGACATGAGATTAGGATTAGGGTGTGCCTGAGGCCAGTGATATGAGGTAGGGATTAGACTGTAAACTCCTGATGTCAGTGATTTGAGGGGGGGGGGGGGCTCCTCTCCCACATAATGCACCTTTGGGCATGTGAATACAGTGCCCAGGGCTGGATTTACTATAAGGCACTGTAGGCACATGCATACAGGCGCCTGATGATGGAAAGGTGGCTCACTCCCTCCTCTAATGCCACCTTCCATCCCTATGCAGAGTCCTGAGAAGATCATAAATGAAAGGATACTCATCCAGCTCTTGGCATTCCACTGATGAGATCTCCCTTCAGTCAGGTGCACCACTAGCTACCTAATTCTGAGGGTACCTCCGCCTACCTATTGCTAAGGGACACACGGACCAGGGAAGTAAGAGAGAAATGACAGCTGGGCCAGAGACCACACTTACATGTGGTTCATTGAAGGTGAGGTCTAGGGTGCCAGAACATTTGTGCCTTTAGGCTCCTGTGATATAAATCTGGACCTGACAGTGCCTTATGGAAAATCTGGCCCTGTCAAATCGAGAAGGTAAGGGGAAGGAAAATCCCCAAAAATGAAGTTTGCTCAAAAAATTAAATCAAGAGAAGCAGCCCCGTTTCTATAAGCGGGCTAGGTGGTGCTCCACCCGGGGTGCTGTGTGGGAGGAGGCACAGTGATGGAGGGAGGAGCCACAGGAGGTGGGCTGACTTCTCCCTCCCCCTCCATGGCCCCCCCCTCTTGGCAGAGTAAATGCAGCAGAAGACCGTAGGAGTAACTCACGTTCCTCCCCACTTCAAGTGCCCTCTGTCTGCATAGCCACTTATTCTCTCTACTTCCTGATTAGCCCCCCGAAGCTGTGTCCCAGTGTGGCCACAGCTCCCCCCTTCATCACCTATACAGGGGGCACCTATATCCAACAAACCTATACTGGCTGCACCTATACCTAGCTAAACAATACTGTCAGCAGCAATACCTATCTACCTATACTGAAGGCACCTATACTTACAGTAGCTACCTATACTGGGAGCACCAATACCTAGCTAAACTATACTGGCAGCACCTATACCTGTCAGCAGCAATACCTATCTATCTATACTGAAGGCACCTATACCTAGCTACCTATACTGAAGGCACCTATACTTACAGTAGCTACCTATACTGGGAGCACCAATACCTAGCTAAACTATACTGGCAGCACCTATACCTGTCAGCAGCAATACCTATCTATCTATACTGAAGGCACCTATACCTAGCTACCTATACTGAAGGCACCTATACCTAGCTACCTATACTGAAGGCACCTATACCTAGCTACCTATACTGAAGGCACTTATACCTACCGTCTTTCCCCTAAAGTAAGACCTACCCCGAAAGTAAGGCCTCCCTTATATTTCAAGCATGCTTGAAATATAAGGCCTACCCCGAAAATAAGGCCTAGCTGGGGGCGGGGCGCTGTGTGTATGGGGAGGTGCGTGGTCTCTTACCGCACCTCCCTTGTGGCTGCGTCCCCCTCCGTTCCTGGTAACTCCTCCGGTGGCGGCGGCATAGTAATCCATCTGTGAGGGCGCCCTGTGACCCTCACGCAGTACGCTAGGCCGGCTCTGCGCTGGCGCCCTCTTCCTGTCATCATGTGCGCCCGGCAGATGCGTCCCAGGCGCACATTGATTAATCAGTGTGCGCCTGGGACGCATCTGCCGGGCGCACATGATGACAGGAAGAGAGCGCCAGCGCAGAGCCGGCCTAGCGTACTGCGTGAGGGTCACAGGGCGCCCTCACAGATGGATTACTATGCCGCCGCCACCGGAGGAGTTACCAGGAACGGAGGGGGACGCAGCCACAAGGGAGGTGCGGTAAGAGACCACGCACCTGCCCATACACACAGCGTCTAGCCCCTCCCACCCCCGAAAATAAGCCCTAGCACACATTTCCTCCCCAAAAAGAATATAAGACAGTGTCTTATATTCGGGGAAAGACGGTAGCTACCTATACAGAAGGCACCTATACCTGGCTACCTATACTGTACCTA
Source organism: Hyperolius riggenbachi (assembly GCF_040937935.1). Classification (NCBI taxonomy): domain Eukaryota; kingdom Metazoa; phylum Chordata; class Amphibia; order Anura; family Hyperoliidae; genus Hyperolius; species Hyperolius riggenbachi. Next base: position 49,151,646 of record NC_090657.1, on the reverse strand, counting down.
TACAATTTTTACACCCTCGCCCTGGGTGCAATTTAGCCTAGAAACTGCCTTGAAGAGAAGGAAGGCCACCCTGAATGGAATGGAATAGTGAAAGAAATGAAAGTTAATGTTTCCACAAATATAGATGGTCCTCCGAGAAGAGAAAGCTACAATAAGAAAAGGAGGAGAGGGATAAAGGCAGGAAAGAAGATGGAATACAGCTTCTAATTAAAAATATACATCTGCACTGAAGAAACAAAGAGGAACTCAAAAGGACAACTGCGCTGTGCCCAAATAATGTATTAGCTATGCTATGTGAACAAACTGGGGCAATCCCCATTAAATAACCAGGACATCACCGAATATGCTTTCCCATAATATTATAGTTACATAACCAATCAATTAAAAAAAAAAAAAAGCTACATTGTAGGTGAATAAATGAATATATAATTATTTATAGCAGAAACATATACACTTTGATAACAGACTGTACTTCGTGTCCAAAAAGACTGTTGCAATCTTCATTATAAGAAACCATTAAAGGGAGGGTTCAAGGAGAAATAAAAATACTAATCCACTTACCTGGGGCTTCCTCCAGCCCGTGGCAGGCAGGACGTGCCCTCGACGCCGCTCCGGAGGCTCCCGGTCCACCCGACCTGGCCAGGCTGGCTTCCAGGTCGGGCTCTTGTGAGCTCCAACGTGCGTCTCATGCGGTCGCGCTGACGTCATCGGACATCATCCAGGCTGTACTGCGCAGGCGCAGTAGTTCTGCGCCTGCGCAGTACAGTCCGCAGGACATCCGATGACGCCAGCGTGACCGCCTGAGACGCACGTTGGAGCGCAAGGAGAAGCCCGACCAGGAAGCTGGCCTGGCCAGGTCGGGTGAGCCACCAGAGAAGACCGGGAGCCTCCAGAGCTGCGTCGAGGGCACGTCCTGCCTGCCACGGGCTGGAGGAAGCCCCAGGTAAGTGGATTAGTATTTTTATTTTTTTAAACAACTCCGTGATTCTTCCCTTTAAAAACAAACTTGGAGAACTACGTGCAAAGCCACCATAACACCATAAGTAAACCACAAAATTGACATGAGATATGAAAAAGTTACCAGTAGAGACCAAAGGGGAAGGAAAAAAAAGATCAGCATTGCAGGAACAGACGTTAAGTAAATGAATCACAAACCTAACGCATTACGTGGTCAATGACCACTTCTTCAGAGGGTAACATGGTAGTGGTAGGAGGGGCTCTAAGGGGACCCCAATAATTAGAAGTGCTCAGTATTGTTTAGTTACGCACCTGATACCGAGTCTGGTAATCGAACAGAGGACTTGCATCTTTAATCATGTGCTCTGCATGACACCGTATACCTTGGGCGCCAAACCACTCAGAAATGCTATGTTTTTGGTGTATGCTGAATACGTCCGTATTTCAGTGTCGTAAGTCACACCAATAAGGGGGAGTATAGCACAACCTTCAAACAAGCCCTCAAGACTCACCTTTTTATGCTTGCTTACTCTCCCGCATCAGTGTCATAAAACGTTCTGCTCGGTGTCATTGGCATAGAGGTGGTAGTTGAATACCATGGAGGAGATGATTTTTCAAAACAAGGCAGTGTAGAGTGAAAACAGTACAGACAGAGCCTTGGGGAACACCAACAGAGGAATGTGGGAGTGAAGGAGGAGCCTTGAAGTATGTTGTGAAGGAGCAGTTGGAGAGGTAGCAGGAGATCCAGGCTAAGGCTAGTTCATATACACCCATGGACTGCAGGGAATGGAGGAGAAGGGAGAGGTCGACAGTGTCAAATGCCAAGGAGAAGTCCAGGAGGAGCAGGGAGTATTTACCTTCAGCTCTGGCAAGGGCAAGATCATTGAACACTTTGTTGAGGGCTGTTTCGATAGAATAGGCCGGACGAAATCCAGATTGCAGGAGATCAAAAAAGGAATTGGAACTGAGGAAGTGGGTCTAGTGTTGGTGGGCCAAGCGTTCAAAGATTTTCGAGGCAAAGGGGTGGAGGGAGAATGGCAGTAGTTGGATGGTAATGCGATGTCGAGTGAAGGTTTCTCCAGCAGGGGTAGAACCTTGGACTGTTTGAATATGGAACGGAAGGTGCCAGTGGAGAAGGAGAGGTTGAACAGATGGGTGATGACAGGAGCCATATCAGGAAGGTGTGTGGGCGGAGGAAGATGGATAGGACTGGATCTAGGGGGCAGGAAGTGGCAGGTGAAGTTGGCAGCAGCTAGTTGGCTTCCTCCATGGTGACGGGAGTGAAGGAAAGAAGTGTTTTGTTTTTTTCAAAATCGGTTTGTAAAAGGATAAACAAATTATTACCAGGCCATATCTATCACACTAACTCCATCTCACTGAGCCTATATAACAAACCCTTCCAATAACGGTTTTGAAGGGTGTGTGTATCCACTTTATAACAATAACAATAACAATAATATTTATATAGCGCTTTTCTCCCTGGGGACTCAAAGCGCTGTGACCCTGCATTATGCAGTCTCAAAGGCTCGGGAAAAGAGGTGAGTTTTTAGCCTTTTTTTAAAGCTGTCCAGAGAAGGAGCCTCTCGTACTGATTGTGGAAGTGAGTTCCATAGAGTAGGGGCTGCGTAGGAAAAGGCCCGAGCACCAAATGTTAAGTGTATCCTGGGAATAACCAGCTTCATCTTGTTGGCAGAGCGGAGGGTGCGTGAAGGGGCATAAAGTTCCAATAGATCCGCTATGTATTTGGGTCCCATGTGGTGTAGAGCCTTGAATGTCAGCAGGCAGATCTTAAAATTGATTCTCCATTTTACTGGCAACCAGTGAAGAGTTTGCAGTACTGGGGTGATGTGTGAGCTGCGGGGGGCATTGGCTAGGAGTCTGGCTGCAGCATTCTGTACTAGCTGTAAGGGGCGCAGAGCCTTATCTGTAGATCCGATGAACAGGGCGTTGCAGTAGTCTAGGCGGGAGGATACAAATGCGTGAACCAGGGCAGGTAGGTCTTCAGCTGGGATAAGGTGTTTGATTTTCGCTATATTTCTTAGATGGAAGAAGGAAGACTTGACGACAGCTGATACCTGCTGTCTGAGTTTTAGATTTCCATCCAGGATCACCCCAAGGTTTCGCACAGAGTCTTTATACTGTACAGTATCTCCCCCGATTGCTAGTTTGAGGTGGTGAGCGTTTTGAACTTTATCCATCATGTGTGGACCACCTACCACCAACACCTCTGTTTTGTCAGAGTTCAGCCTCAGCCAGCTGGTGTTCATCCAATTTTGTAAATCCACTAGACACGCATTTATGGATGCTGATGGGTCTTGGGTGCCAGGCTTGAAGGACAGATACAGTTGTGTGTCATCTGCATAACAATGGTATCCTAGGCCATAGTTCTGGATTATTTTGCCCAGTGGGAGCATAAAGCTGCAAAGAGTAATGGTGATAGTACAGAACCCTGTGGAACTCCATAGGCAAGTGGCACTGGATTAGAGTAGTGTGTGCCAAGACATACTTGCTGTGTCCTGCCAGATAGGAAGGTCTGAAACCATCTAAGAACAGTACCCCTTAGGCCACAGTAATTCTTCAGTCGCTGGATAAGAATTTCATGATCCACAGTATCAAATGCTGCTGACAAGTCAAGAAGAATCAGAATTGAGCAATCACCCTTGTCCCTTGCAGTAAGTAGATCATTCATTACTCGGACTAATGCTGTTTCAGTGCTGTGCCTTTTCCTGAATCCTGACTGAAAAGTATCAAAGATGTTGTTATCTGTAAGCCTGGCTTCTAGCTGGTTGGCGACTGCTTTCTCGATAACTTTTGATAGGAATGGTAAGTTCGCCACAGGTCTGTAGTTGGTTACAGAATCAGGATCTAGTGATGGTTTCTTCAGGAGGGGTTTTATGATTGCTTTCTTTAGTTCTTCTGGGAAAAGACCACTTTGCAAGGAGCACTGAGTGATTTTGTGAAGTGCTGGCCTGATCAGCTCTGGGCACTGCATTAAGGATCCAGTTGGGCCAGGATCCAGGTCGCAGGTAGTGGGGCGGAGACTTTGAATGAGAATTCCAAAATCTTCTACACTCAGAGTGTCAAAGACTTGCCATGGTGGTACGGTAGTAGGCATATGCAACGTCCAGTGGTCAATTGATGTAGTTGGTGTAATGCTGGCACGGATGGTAGACACCTTGTTTGTGAAGAAGGCAGAGAATTCTTCACACCTTTCCCTGGAGTATGTGGTTGGGGCTTTTAGGCAGGAAGGATTGCAGAGTGATTCCACTGTGTGGAAGAGTTGAGCAGCTCTGTTGTTGGCTGTAGATATTTTGTGCGAGATAAAGTCTGATTTTTTCTTGGTATTTATAAACCTTATAATGATTATGTACACCCAGGTTCTTTACAAGTTACAATATTGTCCTGGAAATCCAAACAGAGTTGCAACAATCGACACAGCAGTGCTCGTTTAGGTGTTACATTTATCATCCATGCCTTTCTTAGTGGAACAGTTGGATATACGAATTTCATAAAGTACAGTGTGCTAAGACTATCTCTGTGGTGCCCCCTCCTACATTTGTCACCCCAGGCATCTGCCCGGGTTGCCTATGCCTAAAACAGCCCTGTCTGTGTGTGACAAATCTTTTAAAGCACACTGTCCTGCTGCTTTCTCCCTCTCCTGCTGCTTTCTCCATTTTCTTTCTCCTCTCTCTGCCAGTTACTAGTAGAGTGAATTTATCAGTGGCTGAAACAGCCAAAAAGCTACTAAGACTAAGATCTGTGCAAACAATATTGACATATCTTCACCTATTTGAGTTCACTGCTGATTTAGGTTCACTGCAATTCTTCATTGTAGACTAGCGGAGGCAGATATAGGGGAAAAAGAGGCGCCCTGGTTGTATAAAATACGTTAAAACCAACTAAAAGGAACAAGTGAGGTGGCTTACCTCAGAGATGAAATTCTTAGACAAAGAATTTTTAATAACAAAAGCACAGGCAACGCGTTTCACAGGCCCCTAGCGGAGTCAGAGGTGTAGTCCGGTATGAGGGTGTGGCTCCAATCAGTGCCACGCCCCCTCCTGAACCTAACTATACACCGGCAATTGCTTTGGGGTGATCTCTGCACGAAAAGCTGCTTTTGCCAGTAGCTGCAGGGTGTATTTAAAAGCGATATATAATTAAACCATTGAACAATCTGCTATTGTAGCCAATGCCTCAGGGTATAAGAGATGAAACTATAAATGAAATTGAGCTAATTCATTCTAAAGTAGATGAATTTAATTATAAATTAAATGGTCTAATTATTCCATTTATGAGAACCTTAAAATGTATCAAGTTTGATTGCATGTGATGCAAAAAATTACCAGTTACCCTGAGGCGGTTGATGTACTGGTGCCAAGTACATGCACATTTTGTATAAAGAGTAATGGCAGCTAATTAGTAAGAGCTTAGTGGCAGCGCACGTTTTCATCTGTGTATAAACTCCTTGATTAGCTGATGTCAATCACATCACTTTTAAGGTTCCTCCTTAGCAGGGAGGAGTTAAAATGTACTGAATTAAACCATAAGGGAGCATGACAACAGCTAAATCAAAGCTTGGGGGTGCTCACCTGTAAATGTATCCGCTGCAGATCACCAGATCACTCCTGTGTTTCATTCAGCTGATGTCATTTTTGTTCCTGCTTAGTAGAAATTCTCAGATTCATTGAATTTTCTGCTCAACGCTACTGGTCAGGAAGCCCTCTGCAGCACACGCCTATATTGTCTATAAGGAAGTAAATATTTCAGCCTCCATATTCCTGTAAGCTCAGGTGTGCTTCAACCTCTTTGGTGTTCTGATTAGTTGTGGATTTTATGGCCTAAAAACATTGCTATTAGACAGTGGTGTAGCTAAGGAGCTGTGGGCCCCGATGCAAGTTTACAATGGGGCCCCCTAAGTACTTTATACATAACAATTGATATGACACACCAAAACCTGCCAATGGCAACTACAGTGTCAGAGGTGCAAGAAGGCAGGGACGGATCTAGGGGGGGGGGGGGGGGCAGACGGGTCTCTTGCCCCAGGCGCAGTTTGTTGAATTGTTAAAAAGGCGGCAAAATTTGGATGGGGAATGGCAGTTTAGGCGCCAAAACCTGATCTTTAGGCACCAAAACCTGACCTTTAGGCGCCAAAACTGAATGGGGAATGGCAGTTTAGGCGCCAAAACCTGAGCTTTAGGCGCCAAAACCTGACCTTGCCCCAGACGCAACTTGGTCTAGATCCGTCCCTGCAAGAAGGGGATGAGGAACAGTTTGTTAATGATTACCGCTATTCAAAGTATCTATAGAAGTGATTATTATGAGCACAGGACCAATAGAGTGCTAATTCTGTAGTTGAGGGAGGGCCCTTCGGGGCCTCTCTGGCCCAAGGGCCCCGCTGCAGTCGCAACCTCTGCACCCCCTATTGCTATGCACCTGCTATAAGACCCTAAAATTCAGAACTAATCATACTCCAGAGAGACCCTTCCCCCAATTTAGGAAGCCCTCCACAGAACTCACCTTCCTGGGATCCAGATCCGTGCTGCATTTCTTCCTTCTGTCCTCCAGGGGGTGCTCTAGGTTTATTGGGAGGACACCATCTGTCATCACGTGACAGCCGGCGATCTCACCCGAGACATTAAGAGCCTCGGAGCACACTGTCCAGATGCGTCTTATAGTGTGAATAATACACTTTGGACCAGCTTGAGTTGTACTGAGCAAGTGCAATGATTGGCCACAATGGGAGCCATCGTCCTGCCCTCAAGACCAGGGGGCTTAGGGGGGGACTTCAGGATTGACACATAAACTTCAGGAGTCAACTTAGAGTTAATCTTGTTCTCCGTCAGAGCCGTCCATGCCATCCATGCCTGCCCTTTAACAGTTGTCAAAGGGAGGGGATAAGGTGGTGCAGCTACATCCCGTTGCAGATGTCACCATGGGAGGCATCATTATAGTGACCTGCGGAAGATGAGGAACGGAAGTGGGGAAGCATTGGGGGAGAAGTGCCCACAATGCTGTTGTTGATAGGAAAGATTTGAGGGAAGGCGGCAAAGAAATGCTGAAGTGGTTTTGGCTTTACAATACATGGCCAGGATCTAAGACACTGGCAACTTGCACTGAGCAGTGCTGTGTCTGATTGTGCTGTTGACTCTATGCAATATAAGCAGGGCAGGATTTACCATAAGGCACTGTAGGCTCATGCCTACAGGTGTCTGATGATGGAAAGGCAGCACCACTCCCCTTGCCAAGCGCCTCTCTCCATCCTTCCCTATGGAGAGTCCTAAGCAAGCAGCACATAAATGAGAGATTACTCACTCACTCAGGTATCAGGTTTAGTATATATTTACTGTATACACACACAGTGCTGGCCATAATTATTCATACCCCCGGCAAAATTTGACTTAACGTTACTTTTATTCAACCAGCAAGTAATTTTTTGACGGGAAATGACATGGGTGTCTCACAAAAGATAATAAGACAATGTAAAAAAGGCATTATTGTGGGGGGGAAAAAAATCTTATCTTTTATTTATATTTGAGCAAAAAGTGTCCAGTCTAAAATGATTCATACCCTTCTTAAAGGGGCACCACAGCGAAAAACTGTAAAATGTAAAATAAGTGCAAACATATACAAATAAGAAGTACATTTTTTCCAGAGTAAAATGAACCAAAAATTACTTTTCTCCTATGTTGCTGTCACTTACAGTAGGTAGTACAAATCTGACAGAAGTGACAGGTTTTGGACTAGTCCATTTCTTTATAGGGGATTCTCAGGGATATATTTATTTTCAAAAGCACTTAGTGAATGGCAGTTGCTCTGTCCAACTGCCAAAAAAAACTGTGTAGGGAGCAGGGAAGCTGGCCAGCATCATTGTTTAAATCCTTTTTCGGGAATATCTTTATAAAGAATAAAAGCCTTGCTGAGAATCCCCTATTAAGAGATGGACTAGTCCAAAACCTGTCACTTCTGTCAGATTTCTAATACCTACTGTAAGTGACAGCAACATAGGAGAAAAGTGATTTATGGCTCATTTTACTCGGGAAAAAAATGTACTTTTTATTTGTATATGTTTGCACTTATTTTAAATTTAACAGTTTTTCGGTGTAGTGCCCCTTTAATAATCAATAGAAAAGCCTATTGCAGCAATCAAACGCTTCCTATAATTGCAGACCAGCTTTTTGCATGTCTCCACATGTATTTTTGCCCATTCATCTTTAGCAATGCGCTCCAAATTTTTCAGGTTGGAGGGTCTTCTTGCCATCACCCTGATCTTTAGCTCCCTCCACAGATTCTCAATTGGATTAAAGTCAGAACTCTGGCTGCGCCACTCCAAAACATTAATGTTGTTGTCTGCTAACCATTTCTTAACCACTTTTGCTGTGTGTTTTGGGTCATTGTCATGCTCAAATGTCCACTGGTGCCCAAGGCCAAGTTTCTCTGCAGACTGCCTGATGTTGTCATTGAGAATCCTCATGTATTGCTCTTTTTTCATGGTGCTGTTTACTGTGATTAGGTTCCCTGGTCCATCGGCTGAAAAACACCCCCAAAGTATTAGGTTCCCACCATCATGTTTGACAGTGGGAAACAAATGAAACAAGCATCATTGTGACCAAAACAATTAAATTTTTGTTTCATCTGACCATAAGTCTTCTTTGTCCAGATGAGCATTTGCAATTGCAAAGGCCAAAGGAGCTTTTGTGTGCCTTATCTGGAGAAGTGGCGTCCTCCTTGGTCAGCATCTGTGGAACCCAGCAGTGTGCAGGGTCTGTTGGATTATCTGCCTTGAGACATTGCCACCAGCAGAGCCCAGATTCACCAAGATGGCCTTGGTGGTGATCATTGGATTCTTTTTCACCTCTCTCACTATCCTCCTGGCCAGCACAGGTGTCACTTTTGGCTTCCGACCAGGTCCTCTGAGATTTTCTACAGTGCGGAACATCTTTTTAATAATACTGTGCACTGTAGCTAGTGATGCTCATCCGAGCTAGGATATCCGAGATACTCGGATAGCCTAGCTCTTTTTTCACTATTCGAGCTCGAATACCGAGCTCGAATAGTATTAGCTATCCGGGCTGTGCTATCCGAGCGCATTCGGATAGCAATCAGCTATCCGGAGATATCCGAGCTCGAATACGGAGCTCGGATAGCGTCATCAGCGGGTGACGTCACCTCGAGTCCTCACAAGCGAATCAGAAGGCTCCCAGCCCTCTGACTGCAGCCAATCACAGAGGGGGAGCCTGGCCAAGCCCCCCTCTATAGCGGGCGCCATGTTGCCTCACTCGTCCTGCGTGTGACTTACTGACTGACTGTACTGAGAGACTGCTCCAGTGCTTTTTGTCTGTGCAAGTAGTGCATTTATTGTTCAATACACCAAGCGTTTTTACACTCCAACACTTGCTATTCACCTGTATTGCTTTGTATTGTAGATAGATTGTATTTTAGGCAGTTTAGTTAGTGTGATTAGGGACTAGGGAGGGAGACTGTCACTGGTTCTGCTGCGGCTGCAGCTGCAGCAGCTAGGCCCTGTGCCTAGGCAAGGCAGCCTGCCCTGCTCTGTGCTCTAGTCTCTAGTTACCTGTGCTCTCACCTGACCTTCTCTACTGTTCTACTTCTGTGTTAGATAGATTATTGTACTGTACTATTTTGTAGTTAGCAAGGCCCAGCTTTACTGCTATACCTGTGCTGTATCTGCTCTCTGTAATCTAGTCACACCTGTTCTATTGTTTAGCTAGATTCTTCTATTGTTTAGTTAGTACTGTAGTGTACTCTAGTCTGTGTATAGGGACCGTCCGTCACCACGTTACCTAGGGTCTTTGTGTGCGCAGTGCACGTCTGCGCTGTCCGCACCCTCTCGTTAGTGCTACACCCATCCTATTGTTTATATTACTTGTATTGTGTATTCGCTGAATTGTACTGTACTGTACTGTAGTCTGTGTATAGGGACACCGTCAGTCAGCATCAGCTAGGATCTCTGCTGTAGAGTACACCTGTCCGTCACCTCACACACCCACCACCACCAGTCCCACCCCCTTAAAGTACCCCACTTGTCCCACCCGCCTTTACATACATAACTTTTTTTTTTCATTTGTATAATCTTAAAAATATACGATGTCTGGCACTGGCAGCCGCGGTTTGGGCAGGGGCAGCAAGGGCAGCAAGGGCATCGGCAAGAGAGGAGGTCGTGGTAGCCGCGCCACCACCACCACCATGCGCAGTTCTGCGTCTGCACCAGTGGCTATTCCGCCATTAGCCTCTGGTCGTGGACGCCTTGGCCGCCCAACAGCTGGGAGTCATGCTGCAGAGACACAGCAGCAGCGTGTGGCGCAGATGTTCCTCCCACCGCCAGGTCATAGCCGTCCTATTGAGGAGAAGGACGCAGACTCTGTGGTGGAACTGATGGTGGATGAGCAGGCCACCATTAGTTCTAGAACCGAGTCCTCCACCCCCGCCACCACTCCTGTTCGCAAGAGCAGCAGCAGCCGCCCAGCACTGCCTGGGGAGGAGGAGGAGGAGGAGTGCAGTTCTCCAGCCCCAGCGGGCAACACCAGCACCCTGTCACTCAGCACCTTTTTATCCCCAAGCACAGCGAGGCTATGGAGTGCTGTTGCGGCAGAATTGGAGGAGGAAGAAATGCTGATGGGCACTTTGGGGGATGATGCTTTGGACAGTCAGACAGTGGTGAGTGTCCATCAGCCCATGCATGCAGAAGGGGAGTTTGTGGGGTCATCCCAGCAGGACATGTTTGCGGAGGGGGAGGATGATGATGACAGGGACAGAGACTGGGTGGCAGATCCTGGGGATGTCATCAGCTCTGAGGAGGAGGAGAAGGATGCGTCTGCGGGCCTTGCTAGAAGGATCAGCATCGCAGACATAGGCAGGATCAGAAGTGGGCGTGGTATGCAGGCCACACAGCGTGCTGATCCGGAGAGTTCTGCCAGTGCCACCAGCCGCATCAAGAAACTCCCCCCCCCCCCCCCAACCACCACAGGAAGACCAGCGGCAGCAGCACCTTCGAGCCGAAGGGGAAACTTCACCTCCCCAATTTGGATTTTTTTCACCCTGCCATATGTGGATTGCAAGTATGCCACCTGCAACCAGTGTCGCCAGCAGCTCAGCAGAGGGAAGGAGCCCTCTGCGTACGGCACCACCTCTCTGGTGAACCATCTGGCAGGGAAACACTTTCATGAGCATGAGGAGTTCATGAAGTTGAAGGAAGCTGGCAGTGGCAGACCCGCCACCACTGCGAAGCCGTCAGCAGCAGCCACCCGCCCTCCTCCACCTCCTCCAGCAGCACCAGCAGGAGTGCGTCAGAAACGCACTGCTCCTCCTCCCTCTGCAACTCGTTCTGGCAGCCAGTCCTCAGTGGCCTCCTCTGCTCCCTCCAGTGATTCTCGTGCCAGCAAAAGGCGTCGCCAGACCCTGCTCAGCGACACCTTCCAGGGGATGGTCAGGGTTCTGCCCCCCAGCAGCCGTCGCGTGCGTCAGCTGAACGGCTTGCTGGCATGGGCCATGTGCTCCCAACTCCTGCCTTATTCCCTTGTGCAGGAGGGGAGTGACATGCGTGTGCTCCTGATGTGTGCAGCCCACGATTGGCCAATCCCCAGCCGACGGCCATCCCTGCACTTCACCGCTCTGTGATGGCCAATGTCGGGAGAGGGCTGGATCACGCAGTGGGTCAACAGGTCCACGTCACCATGGACTCGAGGAGCAGCCGGTTTGGGACAGGCCGCTATCTGTCCTTCACCGCGCATTGGGTCAGCTTGGTGGAAGGGGGTGTGGAGGGGGGAGCAGCATCAGGCACTGTCAGAGCAGCAGCAGCAACAATGCAGTGGGTGGTGCCACCATGCAGGGTCAGCGGAATTGCAGCAGGTTCCTCTGATCCGCTTCCATCCTCCGGCACAACAGCCCAAACCCCCCAACTCAGCAGCAGCGTGAAGCCCCGCCACTGCCAAGCGCTGCTGGAATTGGTCAGCCTGGGGAAGACCAAACTGACGGCGAACCATGTCCTGGCCAAACTCCGAGAGCAAGAGAGGAATTGGCTGACCCCCAGAGGCCTCAGAGTCAGAGAGGTGGTGTCTGACAATGGGGCAAACCTGGTTGCTGCAATCAGCAGGGGAGTCCTGACCCACATCCCCTGCCTGGCGCACGTCCTGAACCTGGTAGTCCAAAAGTTCCTGCGGACCTACCAGGGGATGGACCGACTCCTTGAGGCAGCAAGGAAGGTTGTGTGTCATTTCCGGCACTCGGCTGCAGCCGTAGCGAGCCTGGAAGAGGTGCAGAAGGAGTTGCACCTGCCACAGCACCGGCTCATGATCGATGTTCCAACTCGCTGGAACTCCACCCTGGCGATGTTGGAGCATCTGGTTGAACAGAGGCAGGCTGTCAGCCAGTACATTGCACGAGCAACAGTTGCCGCCATCACTGCAACTGGGCGTGCCGCCACCAACCACCCGTCCATCATCTCCACGGAGGACTGGGGGCACATGCAGCAGGTGTGCTCAGTGCTGGCAACCTTCCTGCAGGCCAACATGGTAAGCAGGGACCATGCAATGGTGTGCGAGTGGGTCCCCATGGTGTGTGTGCTGGACAGGGCCCTGTATGCACTGCTGGAAGAGGGAGCGGCAGCCTTGGACCAGCAGGAGCTGCAGGCAGCTTCACAGGCCACCTCTGAGGAGGAGGGCTTGGAGTTGGTGGAGGTCCCTGACCTTGCTGCTGATGAGGGGGAGCAGCAGAGCGCAGCTGGAGTGGTGCGGGGGTGGAGAGAGGATGAGGTGGAGGAGGCAGAGGATGAGGAGGACAGCACTGTCGGCTCTGGGGATGCCGATGATGTGCCAGCAGACGTGGCCAGACTCTTCCCAATGGCAGCGCACATGCTGAGGTGCCTGCGCAAGGACCCAAGGGTGATCCAGATGAAGCAGAGGGAGGACATCTGGATCTGCATGATGCTGGACCCACGTCTGAAGGGAAAGCTCAGCCAGTTCCTGCCTGCAGGAGGAGACCGTGCGCAACAAATGAGGGATTTGCAGCTGTCCCTTGTTGAGCGCTTGGAGGAAGCCTTCCCCCAGCCATCCACCCCCACTGTCCAGCCAGCACAGAGGCAGCAGCAGGTGCCTGCATCCACCAGCAGCAAGCGCACGCGCACCACAGACCTGCTGTCTCTGACCAACGAGCTCTACATGAGTGTAGATCTGCAAGGGACTAGAGAGGAGGTGCCTGCAGCAGCATCCTTCTCCAGTCACAGACAGCGCTTGACCCGCATGGTGGCTGACTACATGGGGTCCTTCAGCGGGCTTGACAGCGTTGCCCCTGTTGATCCCATGGAGTATTGGGTCAAGCACCTGCCGATCTGGAGCGAGCTTGCGTAGTACGCCCTGGAAGTGCTCTCCTGCCCCCCTTCCAGCGTACTGTCAGAGCGTTGCTTCAGTGCAGCCGGTGGAGTCGTCACTGAGAAGCGATCTCGTCTGTCTCACAAGTCTGTGGACAGACTGACGTTTCTTAAAATGAACCAGGCTTGGGTGGAAGGCGAATTCCTGGCCCCTGTTGTCGGCGAGAGGGGGACATGAAGTGGCACACACACATACACCTGCTGCTGTATTTCTTCCTGCTGCCTGTGTCTCCACTGCCAGGGAACACATTAAAAGGTGCTGCTGCCCATGCGCCACCAGCTATTTACGCTCAAAAATAGCTGCATTATTTTGAAAAAAAAAATTAAATTATTTTAGAGGTGTCCGGGTTGAAAACTGTGCTGACCCAATTGTGTATTGGACACAATGTGGGCTTCACGACCGCTGTCTGGAACCTCATGGCGTTCATTTACGGCACCTGGTACCACCGCTAGGAACCAGGGCCTATTATGTCTCGCTGCCTGCCCTCCTGCTGCCTGCTACCAGTCTGCCACACACTCATCCTCCTCACGCTGCCTGCTGTTGTATTTCCTCCTGCTGTCTGTGTATCCACTGCCAGGGAACACATTAAAAGGTGCTGCTGCCCATGCGCCACCAGCTATTTACGCTCAAAAATAGCTGCATTATTTTGAAAAAAAAAAATATTTTAGAGGTGTCCGGGTTAAAAACTGTGCTGTCCCAATTGTGTATTGGACATAATGTGGGCTTCACGACCGCTGTCTGGAACCTCATGGTGTTTATTTATGGCCCTGCAACCACCGCTAGGACCCAGGGCCTATTATGTCTCGCTGCCTGCCCTCCTGCCTGCTGCCATTCTGCCACACACTCAACCTCCTCACGCTGCCTGCTGCTGTACTTCCTCCTGCTGTCTGTATGTTTCCACTGCCAGGTGCTGCTGCCCATGCGCCACCAGCTATTTACGCTCACAAATAGCTGCATTATTTCGAAAAAAAAAAACAAATTTAATTATTTTAGAGGTGTCCGGGTTGAAAACTGTGCTGTCCCAATTGTGTATTGGACACAATGGGGGCTTCATGACCGCTGTCTGGAACCTCATGATGTTCATTTACGACCCTGGTACCACCGCTAGGAACCAGGGCCTATTATGTCAGTCACATCACACTGCCTGACACACACTACTCCTCTTCCTGTAGCTGCATTGAGCTTCTGCTGTCTGTGTGCTGCTACCACTGCCAGGGAGAACAGAAGAAGAACTATTTTCTGCTGCCACCCACTCTCCTACCAGCTATTACCACACTACAATAGCTGCAACTACTTCCTCCTCTTGCTGATGTCTGTGTTTTACCACCGCCAGGGTACACAGAAAAAGGCGCTGTCGCTTGCAATGTGCCACTAGTATCTATTATGCTATCAACACAAATATAACTATGGTGTTATTAAAATAAAATATTTCCACAAATGAAGTAAAAAAATATTACAAAAGAAAGGAAAACCAAGACACATAATATAATGATAGAGAAGAAGATGATGATGATGAAGAAGAAGATATAGAAGAAGAAGATATAGAAGAAGAAGAAGATATAGAAGATATAGAAGAAGAAGAAGATATAGAAGAAGAAGAAGATATAGAAGAAGAAGATATAGAAGAAGATGATGAAGAAGATGATGAAGAAGAAGAAGATATAGAAGAAGAAGAAGAAGAAGAAGATATAGAAGAAGACAAAGAAGAAGAAGATATGGAAGAAGAAGAAGATACAGAAGAAGAAGAAGAAGATATAGAAGAAGACGAAGAAGAAGAAGATATAGAAGAAGAAGAAGAAGATATAGAAGAAGAAGAAGATATAGAAGAAGAAGACGAAGAAGAAGAAGATATAGAAGAAGAAGAAGATACAGAAGAAGAAGAAGATATAGAAGAAGAAAAAGATAATTGAAGAAGATACAAGAAGTAGAAGATTCTCGAGTAGAAGAAGATATAGAAGAAGGAGAAAAAGAAGATGATATAGAAGAAGAAGAAGAAGATATAGAAGAAGAAGATGAAGACGACGTAAATGAAGACTTCCAACTTACAACCATTTTGGACACACCTTCTCATGCATGCAAACACTTTTCATGAAGTTAATTTACTATTTTTGATACCTTTTTTATAACTACTACATCACCACATAATCACTTGATGTTTTTCTTCATAAAAAAGGTGGTTTCATGCATCATTGACCTCCAATACAAGTTGTAAAAGCTATTTAAGGCCAGCTTGAATATTTTACTCGAATACAGACTCGGATAGTGACGTCGGATATCCGAGTTCGAATCGGATATTCGATTAACTCGAATATCGAACTTCGAGTGAATTCGGATAGTTTACTATCCGAATTCGACCAAACTTGAATAGGATAATGAGGTATCCGATCAACACTGACTGTAGCCACTCGAACTTGAAAACATTTAGAAATGGTCTTGTAGTCCTTTCCGGACTTGTGAGCCGCTACAATGCGCAGTTGCAGGTCCTCTCTGAGCTCCTTTGGTTTAGCCATGCCTGTCCACAAACCAACTGCAGAGAGCTGATGTTTTTCACCTGTTGAGTTGATTAAAACAGCTGTTCCCAATTAATCAGGGTAATTCGGATGCTTTAGAACACATTGGTCTATTTGGAATGGTACAGAACATTGGATTTTCCCACAGACTGTGACAGTTCCCCCCCCCCCCCTGGGGCGTCTTATAGAGTCTGGATGGTCTGAAAAATGTGGTATGTGGAAAAGGCAAGTTATGCAAACAACACAACATCTGTTACATAGTTTGCATGAGGTACGGTAAGATGTTCTCGTGCTGTTGTAGCTTCACATACATTTTGCCAATATTTAGTGAACACACTCCATAGGGAGAGAAAAATCAGTGGGTAGCATATTTTGGCTGGTGATTCCTTCAACAATATTCTGCATTTTGTATTATTTCATACCGCCATTGCTTCAGAACACTGACTATTATATGCGCTCCTTTCAATGTTTACTAAACCTGATGTGGCTTGCTGCTTCAGTCTCATGAAAACTTTATTCATTCCGCAGCATAATAAGGGAAAATTACCAAAGTGTTATGAATTGCACTGGATGAAAGCAAGAAAAATAATTTGTTTGGTTCATCGTCATTATGGAGCAGAAGACCGCAGGAAGCGTTTCTAGCGACGACTCCTCGCCTTTTGTGATTCTATTGCTATGATCTGAAACGAGATGGCTTTTTTTCCTGACAGGTCTGCCGGATGCTGTACAGAAATCCTGAATTACAATATCACATTATCATGCCTAGTAGCGATCCTTTTATAAACACCGCCAGAGATGTGCAATATCGCTTTCTTGTGACATTTATAGTTAAACCGTCATAAGTAAAGTTTCATATATCTTCTATTCTATCAAAAGTAACAATGGTAAAAGGCTAGTTTTGCATATGAGTTGTGCCAATGCTTTCAGCACAATGCATGCATACGTCTGGTACAGGTACAGGCAATGTGGGTAGCTGCCTAGGGCACTGCCTGCTGCATGGGACCCTAGAGAAACCTTAAAATAGAATTATTATTACATAAAGTTGTTGTTGTTGATTTCTATATCTTTATATTGGTGGAATCTGTTACTGCCTAATGTCTTTGCTTTAGCTGTAAACGCCACTGCTTGACATTGGATCTGTGCTGTTTGGAAGCAGGTTTGGAACTTCTATAGGGTCAAGCTGGGCCATTTTCCAGGGCTCCAAGCTCCTTCGGGCCCCACAAGTCAGGGACTGAAGAGCTAACAAGTTTATTTAAAGCAGCAGGGACAGCCATACTATTTGTAAGGTGGTCCTCCGTTGACCATTCCACTGAGGTGAGCAGGGATGGACGTAGTCAGCCAACTTCGCTACGCTGGAAATACGCATAGTTTTATGCAATTACACTTCGCCAAACTACGGCTTCGAAAGCAAATTTTCGCTTCATATGCATTTTGTAGAATACGCGTTAAAATACGCAATTACGCGCAGTGCGAAGCGTAGTGTATGCGGATACTTATGCCCGTATGCAGAAAATTGTGAAAATTGTACGCATTAATTTCTTGCTGCTGTATTTCTTCCTGCTGCCTGTGTCTTCACTGCCAGGGAACACATTAAAAGGTGCTGCTGCCCATGCGCCACCAGCTATTTACGCTCAAAAATAGCTGCATTATTTTGAAAAAAAAAAAATATTTTAGAGGTGTCCGGGTTAAAAACTGTGCTGTCCCAATTGTGTATTGGACATAATGTGGGCTTCACGACCGCTGTCTGGAACCTCATGGTGTTTATTTATGGCCCTGGAACCACCGCTAGGACCCAGGGCCTATTATGTCTCGCTGCCTGCCCTCCTGCCTGCTGCCTGCTGCCAGTCTGCCACACACTCAACCTCCTCACGCTGCCTGCTGCTGTATTTCCTCCTGCTGTCTGTATGTTTTCACTGCCAGGGAACACATTACAAGGTGCTGCTGCCCATGCGCCACCAGCTATTTACGCTCACAAATAGCTGCATTATTTCAAAAAAAACCCAAATTTAATTATTTTAGAGGTGTCCGGGTTGAAAACTGTGCTGTCCCAATTGTGTATTGGACACAATGTGGGCTTCATGACCGCTGTCTGGAACCTCATGATGTTCATTTACGGCCCTGGTACCACCGCTAGGAACCAGGGCCTATTATGTCAGTCACATCACACTGCCTGACACACACTACTCCTCTTCCTGTAGCTGCATTGAGCTTCTGCTGTCTGTGTGCTGCTACCACTGCCAGGGAGAACAGAAGAAGAACTATTTTCTGCTGCCACCCACTCTCCTACCAGCTATTACCACACTACAATAGCTGCAACTACTTCCTCCTCTTGCTGATGTCTGTGTTTTACCACCGCCAGGGTACACAGAAAAAGGCGCTGTCGCTTGCAATGTGCCACTAGTATCTATTATGCTATCAACACAAATATAACTATGGTGTTATTAAAATAAAATATTTCCACAAATGAAGTAAAAAAAATATTACAAAAGAAAGGAAAACCAAGACACATAATATAATGATAGAGAAGAAGATGATGATGAAGAAGAAGAAGATATAGAAGAAGAAGAAGAAGATATAGAAGAAGAAGAAGATATAGAAGAAGAAGATATAGAAGAAGATATAGAAGAAGATGATGAAGAAGAAGAAGATATAGAAGAAGAAGAAGATATAGAAGAAGACAAAGAAGAAGAAGATATGGAAGAAGAAGAAGATACAGAAGAAGAAGAAGAAGAAGAAGAAGAAAATATAGAAGAAGACGAAGAAGAAGAAGATATAGAAGAAGACGAAGAAGAAGAAGATATAGAAGAAGAAGAAGATATAGAAGAAGAAGAAGAAGAAGAAGAAGATATAGAAGAAGAAGACAAAGAAGAAGATATAGAAGAAGAAGAAGATACAGAAGAAGAAGATATAGAAGAAGAAGAAGAAGATATAGAAGAAGAAAAAGATAATTGAAGAAGATACAAGAAGTAGAAGATTCTCGAGTAGAAGAAGATATAGAAGAAGGAGAAAAAGAAGATGATATAGAAGAAGAAGAAGAAGATATAGAAGAAGAAGATGAAGACGACGTAAATGAAGACTTCCAACTTACAACCATTTTGGACACACCTTCTCATGAATGCAAACACTTTTCATGAAGTTAATTTACTATTATTGATACTTTTTTTTATAACTACTACATCACCACATAATCACTTGATGTTTTTCTTCATAAAAAAGGTGGTTTCATGCATCATTGACCTCCAATACAAGTTGTAAAAGCTATTTAAGGCCAGCTCGAATATTTTACTCGAATACAGACTCGGATAGTGACGTCGGATATCCGAGTTTGAATCGGATATTCGATTAACTCGAATATCGAACTTCGAGTGAATTCGGATCGTTTACTATCCGAATTCGACCAAACTTGAATAGGATAATGAGGTATCCGATTAACACTGACTGTAGCCACTCGAACTTGAAAACATTTAGAAATGGTCTTGTAGTCCTTTCCGGACTTGTGAGCAGCTACAATGCGCAGTTGCAGGTCCTCTCTGAGTTCCTTTGGTTTAGCTATGCCTGTCCACAAACCAACTGCAGAGAGCTGATGTTTTTCACCTGTTGAGTTGATTAAAACAGCTGTTCCCAATTAATCAGGGTAATTCGGATGCTTTAGAACACATTGGTGTATTTGGAATGGTACAGAACATTGGATTTTCCCACAGACTGTGACAGTTCCCCCCTCCCCGGTTTTAATCCTCTAAACCTGGGGCATCTTATAGAGTCTGGATGGTCTGAAAAACGTGGTATGTGGAAAAGGCAAGTTATGCAAACAACGCAACATCTGTTACATAGTTTGCATGAGGTACGGAAAAATGTTCTCGTGCTGTTGTAGCTTCACATACATTTTGCCAATATTTAGTGAGCACACTCCATAGGGAGAGAAAAATCAGTGGGTAGCATATTTTGGCTGGTGATTCCTTCAACAATATTCTGCATTTTGTATTATTTCATACCGCCATTGCTTCAGAACACTGACTATTATATGCGCTCCTTTCAATGTTTACTAAACCTGATGTGGCTTGCTGCTTCAGTCTCATGAAAACTTTATTCATTCCGCAGCATAATAAGGGAAAATTACCAAAGTGTTATGAATTGCACTGGATGAAAGCAAGAAAAATAATTTGTTTGGTTCATCGTCATTATGGAGCAGAAGACCGCAGGAAGCGTTTCTAGCGACAACTCCTCGCCTTTTGTGATTCTATTGCTATGATCTGAAACGAGATGGCTTTTTTTCCGACAGGTCTGCCAGATGCTGTACAGAAATCCTGAATTACAATATCACATTATCATGCCTAGTAGCGATCCTTTTATAATCACCGCCAGAGATGTGCAATATCGCTTTCTTGTGACATTTATAGTTAAACATAAAGTTGTTGTTGTTGATTTCTATATCTTTATATTGGTGGAATCTGTTACTGCCTAATGTCTTTGCTTTAGCTGTAAACGCCACTGCTTGACATTGGATCTGTGCTGTTTGGAGCAGGTTTGGCACTTCTATAGGGTCAAGCTGGGCCATTTTCCAGGGATCCAAGCTCCTTCGGGCCCCACAAGTCAGGGACTGAAGAGCTAACAAGTTTATTTAAAGCAGCAGGGACAGCCATACTATTTGTAAGGTGGTCCTCCGCTGACCGTTCTACTGAGGTTAGGGCAGCCCTTAAAGCACAGAGTCTGAGTGACCATGGGTGTTCACAAGAGCGCCCCGCAAGGGACAATGAACTTTCAGCTGCCTAGTGCCCACCAGGTTGCACTCCAGGGTTCCCCAACAGTGGTTCGTAGAACAGTTGACACCCCAATGTGGAGGTCGGACAGGTCTTCAATAGAGAGAAGCCAAGGCAAGCCAAGTCCAGTATAGGCTGCAAAAGTGCAGGACGGTTATCAGGCCGAATTCGGTACAGGTGGCAGGCAGACGTAGTTAGAGATAATCCAGGTCAGGGCAGGCAGCAGACAGAGAATTTCCAGGAACAAGCCGAAGTCAAAACCAGAAGTACAATTCAGGGGAAGTCAGGAGCAAGCCGGGTCACAACGGGTAATCAAACAAAGCAATGGAAATAGCTCAGGTTTCTGAGAACCACACACTAGCTGACAGAGGTATCAGCACAGTGTGTAGTCAGAGGCTGCCTTTTATAGGTAGGCAAAGCTAATTCTCACGGGCAATTCCGTGCGCGCGCATGTGACATTATTGTCAGATCTGACAAGATTAGCTGCATGCTTGTTTCTGGTGATATTCAGACAGTACTACAGCCAAATAGATCTGCAGGGCTGCCAGGCAGCTGGTATTGTTTAAAAGGAAATAAATATGGCAGCCTCCACATTCCTTTCACTACAATTGCCTTTTAACACCACCAGGGAATTTAATGGCAGCAGGGAGAGCAGTCATTCAGTCCAAGGTGGGCCGAAATTTCGCATATGCGAAATCTAGCATTGTAATCGTAATGCAAAATTTCAAGGAAAATCGTCATTAATTTTGTATGTAATAGTAATATTTCATAATTTCACGTAATTTTTCATGTAATGTTTGTGAAATTTCACATAATTTTGGGCAGCCAAAATTGCCAAATTGCTACATATGTTAAAGGACTTCCGAGGCCAAATGTTTAAAAAAAACTAAAAAAGTTATATACCTTTTTAACTTTGTAGGACACGGAGGACGCCGTCCGCGCCCTCCGTGCCGTTCCGCTGGGTTCCCTGCCGCTCATAGCCCCCCCGGACGGCTCCCGACCCCACGGCCAGGGTCGGGCTCTCTGCCTGTTTCAAGATGCAACAGGATGCGTGGATCGGAGGGCTGGCCCTGGAGCTGCGCAGCCGCACTAGCGTCAATGCGGAATGCGCAGCCGCGGCCAGGGCCGGCGGCCATCTTGATACAGGCAGAGAGCCCGACCCTGGCCGTGGGGTCGGGAGCCGTCCGGGGGGGCTATGAGCGGCGGGGACCCGGCAGAACGGCACGGAGGGCGCGGACGGCGTCCTCCATGTCCTACAAAGTTAAAAAGGTATATAACTTTTTTTATGTTTTTTTTAAACATTTGGCCTCGGAAGTCCTTTAAGGAGAATAGTGGGTACGCCCAAAACATTTTTTTTTCAAAAAGACCTTGTAGTTTTTGAGAAAAATCGATTTTAAAAATGCAAACTCTGAAAAATTGTTTTTAAATTGTCATTTTTTCTGAGTTTCCATTTTTAAAATGGATTTTTTCGAAAACTACAAGGTGTTTTAGAAAAATTATTTTTTTTTACTTGTACCCACGGTTCTTCTTAATATATTTGGGTGTCAATAGCATGTGGGGGCGCTTGCTATTCACTGCCAAAGTCTGCGCAAAATTATGCAAAACTTATGTGAAATTTTACGTGAAATTATGAATGACTGCAAAATCAATTCAATGTACAAATCATAATTATGTATAGGCGAAATTTTACATGAACATTTGCGTAATCGTAATTAGCCGATTACGATCATCATTAATTCGGACAAATATTACTGTCATTTTTAGAGAGAATTTGCCTCCTGCAGAGATGTGGTAGGAACTGTTCCAATCATCCAACAATCCCTCGCACTGCTGCCGAACTATTCATACTAGCTATGCTCCTTGTCACTAGCAGTGTACTAGCAGCATAGCTTCTGAGGCTCCTGGCACTCGTGCAGGGTCTCTTGTGGACGCGTACGTTAAAAAAGGCGTTGGGAAAAAAGGGCACGGGGTTTTAAACGATAAACATGGATAACGTTTAAAAATATAATGTACTATATTTCGTTTAAATATTCGTTTTTATAAAGTTATAAATCATTAAATAATGTTCATGAAATCGGCAATTGTGAAAACGTTAATCTTCCGTTTAAAAAGTGAAATGTATAATAACGTTTAAAAAAAAATTAGTAAGTAACCCTCCCTGTACCTACCCCTAACCCCTAGACCCCCGTATTGGCGCCTAAACCTAAGACCCCCCCTGGTGGTGCCTAAACCTAAGACCCTGCTGGTGGTGCCTAAACCTAAGACCCCCCCTGGTGGTGCCTAAACCTAAGACCCCCCTGGAGGTGCCTAAACCTCAGACCCTGCTGGTGGTGCCTAAACCTAAGACCCCCCTGGTGGTGCCTAAACCTAAGACCCTCCTTAGTGATCACTGTATTGTGTGTAGAATAATGTTTTAGAAACAGTAAGGGATAAAATATATTACAATTTACGTTACGTACTGATCGCTTTATTTTGTGAATAATAATGTTTTACAAACAGTAAGGGATAACATTTAAAATAATGTTTTATTGAAATAGGAAACGTAAATCATCACAAGCAGTTATAAAACATTAAAAATCTTCAGGCGCCCTTGGAAAACGTTATTATTCTCGGGTGCCCTTTTTTCCCGTTCGGCGCCCAGTAAACGATATTTATTATGAGAGTGAATTTTAACACTAAAACAAGCGAGCAGGCATTAACTAAGTAACTAATGTTACTAAAGTTGCCATAATAGGCTAGGGGAAATAGGTCGCCGACCTAAAACATTATACTATAACAAAAACACAGAACTAGAAATCCCCCATATAATGGTAATAAAACCAAGCATTGAACGAAAATATATAAATACACACAGGATGTAAGGAAAGTACAAAATCTTTCATAGCCAACCATAGTCTAAAAAACAATTTAAAAACAAGGCAACCAGACCTGGGCCTTAAGCCCCTAATATACAATAATCAATGTAAACCCTGCGTATCAATTATTAACAATAAACCTGTGTGTGTCTCACCCAGGGGTCTCTATAGCAGAAGATATATAATTAATAAGAACAGTGCCACTATGGAAAAATCCAGAGTGTGTTAGCAATGTTGAAATACAGTGGCACCGTATAGCAAAGAGATATCCCTAGATGATCACACACATATGTATATAAATATCAGATTCTCCTTTAAGAACTGCCACTAGTACAGATAAGGTGCAAGTGCAATTCAATATAGACAATATATATGATGTCTAATACAAGTGATAATAAAAAGGACATATGAGGTGAAAAAAGGGGGGGGGGGGGGGAAGGAAAATGAGGATAAAGTAAGCAAGTGAGAATTCAACAACCAAGTATATAAAGGGAGTTATTCCCTTAACCTTTTCGGGACCGGCCACCTACCCCCCCTTAAGGACCAGGCATTTTGCGCGGGAAGGGGGTGCGCCCGTTTGGGGGGTCAGGCGGCCGGTACCCGTCTGTGGCTGCCCGATTTGTGTCCCCCCCCCCATGGTGGCAGGTGCCCCTCCTTCTGCCCGCAGCCTTCACTTACCTTCCAGGCTCCAGCGATGAGCCGCACGGGACCCTCTTCTCCGGCCGGCATCTCCGTTCTATCTGATGATCAGCTCCGGGTCGCGGCTTGATGACGTCATCAAGCCGAGACCCGGCGCTGACGTCAGACGGAGCGGAGATGCCGGCCAGAGCAGAGGGGGGCGCCGATCGTCGCAGGAACGGCAGGGAGGTGAGTGGATCCTCTTCTTTTCCCCCCTGCCGCCGAGCTGTCAAACTGATCACTACGATCCGACGGCGATCGTAGTGATCACGTGATCAGCAGCCATACGCGATGGCTGCTGATCACTCGGGGGAGATGTCGGCTGTCATATGCGCGCGATGGGTATGAGTAGAGAGGAATCTGCATATGCAGTAAAGACTTTGGCAACGGACGTGCAATACTTAATCATCCAGATATGAGGTAATGACTATGTAAGGGGGTGATTAGGGGGAGGATTTATGTTGGTATGCACATGGGGAGGGTATTTAAACACTGCTGGCCAATCCTGACTGAGGATTGATGTTGGTATGCACACGGGGAGGGTATTTAAACACTGCTGGCCAATCCTGACTGCAAGCCCCTGATGAGTCGTTAAGACGAAACGCGTAGGGCGTGGCTAAGCAGGCAGAAGGCGGCAGTGTGCAGAGGAGACGTTCTCAGGATTGTTTTATGATATGCCTGTAAACTTTTTACACTTGTGAGTAGTACTCTTTTTTAAGTGATCTTATTAAATGGTTTTACACTATCTAAGCCTGTTTAGTTGCAGTGGGCTGTGCATACACTGAGTGTCCTGGAGGACTACACACTGGCCAAATACTGTTGTGAGGATCGCTCACCAATAAGCTAGACAGCTGTCTGTGAGAGGGGCAGCCGGTATCAGAGGTGAGCTTGGTCCTGTTAGGTGGTCGATCACCTTTGAGTGAAGCGGTGGTCCCCATAGAGTCATAAGCACGGTTTAATCAGTGTGGGATTGGTTTTCCCCCCCCGGAAATATATGTGTAGCAGCCTACACAATGATATGTCAAAAAAAAATTTCTCTTACTGTGATCTAAACCTGGAATCATTGTGAGTATTGGGAATAATTTGAAGCAAGTTGAAACGTGGACCTGGTGGTTACCTTATGCGCTGTTGGCTGTCTGTGAGGTCTGGGCAGCTACGACCAAAGGTGAGGGCGGTTCCTTCGGGTGGTGGAGCACGAGAGGAAGGTGTTAACCTCTAAACATCACACGGGGCCTAGTTGGTGGAGGATCGAGCTTGGACTGATAGTCTATGCGATGATCTCGTTTGTTTCTTTTCTTCTCTGAGGATCACGGGATGTGAAGACGAGTGGAAGTATATCTGGTGGCCAATTGGTGAAGGACTTTTGCTCATGAGTGGACTATGAGGCAGCGCAAATTTTTATTTAATTTGAGACTGTTGTGTTTGTGTAACATTTGAATTTGCAGCAAGCCCACAGTGAGTGAGGAGGTTAATATAGGGGTGGAGCTCGCTAAGGTATATATATTTTTACCCCCCTTAAGGACCAGGCATTTTGCGCGGGAAGGGGGTGCGCGCGTTTGGGGGGGGTCAGGCGGCCGGTACCCGTCTGTGGCTGCCTGATTTGTGTCCCCCCCATGGTGGCAGGTGCCCCCCCTTCTGCCCGCAGCCTTCACTTACCTTCCAGGCTCCAGCGATGAGCCGCACGGGACCCTCTTCTCCGGCCGGCATCTCCGTTCTATCTGATGATCAGTTCCGGGTCGCGGCTTGATGACGTCATCAAGCCGAGACCCGGCACTGACGTCAGACGGAGCGGAGATGCCGGCCAGAGCAGAGGGGGGCGCCGATCATCGCAGAAACGGCAGGGAGGTGAGTGGATCCTCTTCTTTCCCCCCTGCCGCCGAGCTGTCAAACTGATCACTACGATCTGACGGCGATTGTAGTGATCACGTGATCAGCAGCCATACGCGATGGCTGCTGATCACTCGGGGGAGATGTCGGCTGTCATATGACAGCTTAATCTCCCCCTCCGGGTGCGTACGATCGCGTCGGGAGCGGAAACTGCGGGCCGGCGTAGATCCTACGCCACATCAGGCTAGAACAGTCACAAGTGCGGCGTAGGATCTCAGAGGCGGTCCCGAAAAGGTTAAGGTGCACACAGTGAATAAAGGTGAATCGCAGTAGCAGCAGAAAAAAGAGAATATCAGCGCAGGGCTTACCTAGTGATATAGATGAAAGGGTCTCAGGACTGGCTGCAGGGGCGCTGTCCGCGCCGTCCGACTAGTTCCGCCTAAACTAGGTAAGCCCTGCGCTGATATTCTCTTTTTTTCTGCTGCTACTGCGATTCACCTTTATTCACTGTGTGCACCTTAATGGAATAATTCCCTTTATATACTTGGTTGTTGAATTCTCACTTGTTTACTTTATCCTTATTACCCCCCCCCCCCCCCCCCTAATAAAGATTTTGTACTTTCCTTACATCCTGTGTGTATTTATATATTTTCGTTCAATGCTTGGTTTTATTACCATTATATGGGGGATTTCTAGTTCTGTGTTTTTGTTATAGTATTATGGGAGTGAATGGTGGCGCCCGATTTGTCCACTAGCCTCCTGCGCCCTTTTTTTACTGTTACCCTTGTGGACACCTCTCTATGTAACTGTGGGGTCCACAAGTGCCGGCATCTCTATCGCTAACTACTTAGGCGACAGGATGCCCAGTGGCTTAGGGATAATTGTGCCTGCTGTGTTCATGTTTTAACAATATTTCTTAAAGAAAACCCGAGGTGGTATTTAATTATGTTACTGGGGCACAGAGGCTGGTTGTGCACACTAAGATCAGCCTCCGTTGCCCCATGGTGTGCCTCCATGTCCCCCCTGCGCGCCGCTATACCCCCGCAGGGCTGGCGACACGCAGCGCGTCGCCAGCACAATGTTTACCTATGCGCTGTCAGTCAGCGCCGCTCCCCCCGCCTCCTCCGCATCGGCGCTACCCGCCCGCGCCACTTTCCTCCTACCAGCGCGAGGGAAGGGACACCGGCGGGTAGCGCCGATGCGGGCGAGCGACACTGACAGACAGCGCTTATGTAAACATTGTGCTGGCGACGCGCTGCGTGTCGCCAGCCCTGCGGGGTATAGCGGCGCGCAGGGGGGACATGGAGGCACACCATGGGGCAACAGAGGCTGGTCTTAGTATGCACAACCAGCCTCTGTGCCCCAGTAACATAATTAAATCCCACCTCGGGTTCTCTTTAAATATATATTTCTCGCGCATACCCATTTAATTATTTCTCTTACTTACTTAGGCTATAGTGTGGCTATTCTGTATAATGTGCCTTTGAATAGATAATAATATAAAATAATACAGAGGTACCAGCATGTTGTGTTTTGACTGTATACAGATAATATAAAATAATACAGTGAAACCAGCATATTTATGTTTTCACTGTATACAGAGTATTTTATTAGATTGGGTATAACTATATCTTGCTCTAGGATATGTTATCCGAACCTTAACATTCCATCCCCCGCCACCATTCCACAGGAAAAATAAAAAAAACTTTAAGTGTCCACTATTTGTTACCGTATTTTGCAATGCGCGCCATTATGAAATATGGCACTTAGGGAACCAGAGCAGACATTAAAATGGGAAAATTAACTTACCTGGGGCTTCCTCCAGCCCCTCGTAGTTGATGAAGTTCCTTGGCGTCCTCTGGGCTCCTTCTGTTCTGGCCCCAGTGGCTCCGTTAAGTGGCGACTTTGGCCAATGTTGTGGGCCAGTGCGCGTGGCCCCTCTACGCACCTGTCTCACTTGCGTGCTCGTCAATGTAAGCATCTTGCACACACGCAGTTTACTCTATCAAGAACTACGCGTGCGCAGAAAGCTTACGGTGCCAGGCACACGAATGAGATGCGTGCACAGAGGGGCCACGCATGCGCACTGCCACCATGACTTTGACCAAAGTCGCCGATTAATGGAGCCACTGGGGGCAGAACAGAGGGAGCCCAAAGGACGCCAAGGGACTTCATCTGAGGGCTGGAGGAAGCCCCAGGTAAGTTCATTTGCCCATCTTAATGTCTGCTCAGCGTCCCTTTAATGTTCAATGGGGTGTCAGAAACTGCAACAACAATATATGTTTCCACAGTGTGTAATCAAACTTCCAATGCCTCAGTGACTGTGATACTGCAGGCTAAACACTCCAATGGCTGTGTCTGGAAAGTTTCCACAGGACATATGAGTAACTATGCAATGGTTTGGTGACCAAAGATGTGGAGCAATCAGAGTACTTGAATAGCGGTGTGACGAACATTACGGAAAAGTCGTGCGCTAGCGCCATCGACTTTCGCATGGCCGTGCACAGTTCCTGTCAGTCTTGGGTAAATGCACAATAGATGTCAATTTCCCTCTCTCTTACTGAGAGAGGGCAGCCCTCCCCCACATCCTGTTCAGGTCAGGAAAGAATTCACAAGTGGCCAGACCACCTGGGCAGAAGCCATTTGGTCACACAGCTCATGTTCCCACCAAACCAGCTCAAACTGGTTGAGACTCAAATTTCCCTCCAAGCTCATAGCTTCACACAATGGGAACATTTACTTTATTAATAATTCAAAATAGGTTTGGCACAGAAAGACAACAAACACATTTCCTGATACCCAGAAATCAGTTCTATCACTCACATGATTTATAATTTTCTGGCTATCAGGAATCAATAGAGAGACCACTTTATTCGGCCTACGTAGAGCGAGTGCGACAGACTAGGCGTGTATAGCCTCATTTAATACAGAGTCGCATGCTGCTTATGAATATGGTCTCGGATTTGCGATGCACCCATCTGGGGCGGAATTACACAAATTATTAATAATTGGTACATTCCTTGCTCCGAGTCTGTGGGTGGCAACCTGACTGCCAGGAGGTAACCCTGCCTCAAACACACCTACTTTCCAGGTAGTGACCGCCCCAAAACTCTGGTCAGTAAAAAGCGTTTGCAAGGAATTCCTCCTCAGTTCTCAAAATTCCATCTACCAGGGAAGTCTAGACATGTGCTCACGGAGAACCGGGCGCATGTTGTGTACAAAGACTTTTAACCTGAATGCCTACTTTTAAACTGGACTATTTTCTTCCTTCTTCAAATGGACTGCTCAGCTAACTAAGTAAGAACTTTCTGATTTTATTCCTTTTTATTTTTAAGCTCTGTGTTTTATATGTTAATAGGTGTATATAACTGTATGTAAAGCATTTGTGTTATTAAACGTTTAAAAATCGTTTAGCGGTTATGACCTGTTGCTGAACATACACAATCGTACCTATTCTCCTGAAATCGCTACCCTGTGTTTAATCGAAGTATACATTTTTAACCCGTATGCGTGAACCCGGCCCAGACATAACGATCTGACCCAGATTCTTGCATACTGCTAAGGGTTAATAGAGCGTTCTCGAAATCCTAGTATAATTACAGTAGCGGGCTGTGTAACTCGTTTGGTGGCAGATCTTTGAATTGTATGTGTGTGGAGTGATTCGGTTGGTATCAGAACGCTCCCTTCGCGAGTCAGTTCATCAAATTGCGAACGCGGGTTACCCTTCATGACCGTGAACAAATGACCGTGTAAGAGGATTTCTGACGCTGATCGACTGACCCACCCGCAGACCGGCCTAGCGGTCTGTGACAAGCGGTACAAACCACTTGATGAGCTGACTGGTCACCTCTTGGCACCGCCCACGCAGATTCCAATGCTTGGGATAACTTCCAGTAATCCTGATAACTGCTGCTGACAACCATGCAGCACAAGGAGCCGCTAGACTTCCTGATGCACGCTGCTGGGATACTTCCTGGTCCACTTATTGCTTCACCCCTCCACTAAACAGAAGGCTGCTCTTCTCTAAGTAAGGAAAAATAAAGGGGAAAAATAGTGCAGACTGCATTGGAAATAAATCCTCCACACAGATACTGCTACTTATTGGACAAAAACGTGCTTTATTGCACATTAACCACTTAAGGACCAGGCTCCTTTTCCCTGATCTGTGCTGCGTGTGTTCTCCAGCCCACAGCACAGATCAGGTTTGCTGCAGGGCGACCAGACTCCTCCCCCCTTTTTTTCCCACTAGGGGGGGTCTGATTGCCGCCGGCTATCTGCGTGCTGCGGGGGGGGGGGGTGTCTCCTCAAATCCCCTCTCCGCAGCGATTTACACCCTCTCTGCCCTTCCCTTTCTCTCCCTCTCGCTATGGGCGGCGCAGGACGGAGATCCGTCCTGTACCGCCTCTAATAGGCTTTAGCCTATCAGATGCCGGCGACCCCCGGCCAATCAGAGGCTGGGGATCGCCGATCTGCTTTACGGCGCTGCTGCAGCTGCAGCACCGTACGAAGTAAACAGCGGGGATTTCTTCCCCGCGTGTTTACATTTCGCCTGCGAGCCGCTATTGGAGGCTCGCAGGCTGTTCACAGAGACACTCTCCGTGAACTGGCATGGAAAGGGCCATTTCCATGGAAACCCACTTAACACCTAGGTCCGCTGATCGGCTCACCGTGGTCGATAAGTGGTTAAAGGATTTAAAGCTGCATGTCCCATTATATAAGTAATGCCCCTTCCAGTCCATGAATTAACCATTTTTGCCAGCCAGGTAATTCAAATGAATTTGATATGGTTTAGAGTATGGGCAATTTAAAAATAACATTATGCGATGTTTAAAATGCATACATTTGCAACAACTGTATAAATGAATACCATTGAATTGCATAGAATAAGACACATAATGAAATAATAAAAAAAATCCAGACAAGGTCAGTAATGGGGAGTTTGAAATTGTTCACAGTATGGACAAATTTTAAAAAAACAACATTATGCAATGTCTAACATGCATAAGTTTGCAAAAATTGTATAATTGAATAAAATTGAATTACATACAATAAGACACATAATAAAATCTGGACAAGGTCAGTAAGATGTTAGTAGGATCAGATAATAAAAGAGTAAAAAAGGTAAATTAAAAATTACTATTCATTTCTGATAAAATAATTCAGGTCTATATTTGCATTTAATGTGAGGTGATAAAGTGTTTAATTGGTATATTCATCTTGTTTCTAACTGGGAGACGGTTTTAATCACATTACCCTGTCTCAAGTGCAGCATAATCGTCCTATTCCATATTATTTTATACCAGTGGGGTCACTGTCAGTCTCCCTTTCCATCTCCACACCTTCCTGCCTGTCACCCTCTCCTCTCTATCTCCACACCTTCCTGCCTGTCTCTCTATCCCCTCCACACCTTCCTGCCAGTCTCCCTCTCCTCTCCACACCTTCCAGCCCGTCTCCCTCTCCTCCCCTCTAGTCTCCACACCTTCCTGTCTGTCTGTCTCCCTCTCCTCTCCATCTCCACATCTTCCTGCCCATCTCCCTCTCCACACCTTCCTGTCTGTCTCCCTCTCTTCTCCATCTCCACACCTTCCTGCCTGTCTCCCTCTCCTCTCCTCTCCTCTCCTCTAGTTTCCACACCTTCCTGTCTGTCTCACTCACCTTTCCATCACCACATCTTCCTACCTGTCTCCTTCTCCTTTCCATCTCCACACCTTCCTGTCTGTCTCCCTCTTCTCTCCATCTCCACACTCCACTGCCTGTCTCCCTCTCCATATCCTTATATGCTTGTCTTTGTCTCCTCTCCACACACCCCGGCCTCCCTTTCAATCTCCACATACCCACCTATCGCCCTTTCAGGGGCGTTGCTAGGATCCTAAGAGAACCAGGGCACTTTTGAGCACTCCAGTCAAAAAAATGGGTGTGGCCATGCACCAGAATTTGGGTTGAACTTCCATAGGTGGAGCCAAATTTACACAAACCTAACAGCGGTCTAAGAAGCCTGCCCAGCAAAATGTTGAATGCAGCCCCCTCTCACCCATGCTGGCTGGTCTGGCTTTCTGCTAGGAGGGCTGGCCTGCCGCCAGGTTGTCTGGAAGCCCACCCATACCTTTCCTTGGCCTGCCATTAAGGCACCACAGCTTTCTGCATGACCCCATAGGCATCAAAGCACCCAGCATGCTCCCTGACTATTCACCACAGCTCCCAGCTGCTGCCAGCTCCCTGACCGCAAAATAGATCCAGGGCACGTGCCACTGATTTTTGGGGCTAGCAACACCCCTCTCCATCTCCACACCCCCCTGCCTGCCTACCGCTACATATCCCCCACTTGTCTTTCTCTCCTCTCCATCTCCACACCCCCTGCTTGTCTCTGTCTTCTCTCCACATCCCCTGCCTCACCCCCTTTCCATATCCACTCTCCACTCTGCCTGAACCAACATTGGCTAGAACCGACAATGCTACCTTTAAAGTGTTTGAACTGCCTAAACCTATCTTCTGCAGTTGTCCGCCCATCATCTGGACTGCCTTCAGGTGACTATATTACTTGTGAATACTGTGCCTTGTATTACTCATACTACTTTGTTTGGTGAACACTATCTGTCAGTCTGTATGCTACATCTACCTGCAGGGTTATTGTAGTTCTGTGCTAGGTAGGAGTGTGTGCAGGTGCTACATGCTGGGCTACAGGTCAGTCATCTGGGCATACAGCCTGACCTATAGTCATTGACAAGACAAGCCTGACACTCCCTCTCCTCTCTATCTCCAAATCCCTTGCTTGTCTCCTTCTACTCTCTTTTGCCACCTCTCCCCACCTTTTTCCCTCTCCTCTCCACATCCCCCTCCATCCCTCTTCCTGCCTGTCTAGCTTTCCTCTCCACATCCTGCTGTTCCTCTCCCTGTCTCTCATCTTTTGGAAAGTGGTGAAATTTGCAAATTGCCCTTTTAATAAAATGAATATCAGTAGCTCAGGGAGCATTACATGTACATCATAAAGTCACAAGGAAAACAGAAAGTAAAAAAAGTAGAAAATCCATAACATAGATACAACACAGACTCTGTTATTAGTGACAGACAGCTGCTACATGATAACTGTGTGACAGCCCAGCTAAAATGAATGTGTTTACATGATGATGCATCTGCAAGATAAATTAAAAATGACTTTAGTGCCCCCTTAATGCTTGTAAATGATGTGATCTGTGTAGCTACTTTATCATCTAGCGCAAATTGTGCTCAGTTGTACATCTCGAAAAGGATGATGGCAAAACTGCAGGCAACGCTATAAGGAAATTGCACTCTTCCAGAAATAATTGTCAAGCTCAGTGTGAGAGTTCTCTATGCATACTTATGTGCATCAGCCTTAAAAATAACAGCAGGGAACACACTACATGCGTTTTTGCGCGTTTTGCCGCGAACGGCAAAACGCGCACGATTTTAGAGGCTATTGAAAATAATAGCCTAGCTCGGGAAACGCTGCGCCGCATGCGTTTGTGCGCGTTTGCGTTCGCGTTTTTTTCCGCGTTTTGTAGCCGCACAGTTTTCTGCTTTTTTCCGCACATTGCATGACTACATGCCATGCAAACGCAGAAACGCAGAAACGCACGCGGAAAAACGCACGCGTTAGACGCGACCGCAAAACCCGACGGAAACCTGGGAAACGCAGGGGAAAACGGCCCTGCAAGTGTGTTCCCTGCCTCTGTGGTGTACAACTCATGCCCCCACCCCCAGCAAGACTTTATTGCCACCACCCACAAGTGTTCACACCCCTTTTCCTGTCTCCCCTTGGTTCACTTCACAGCTTAAAGAGAACCCGAGGTGGGAATTTATTATGCTAGTGGGGCACAGAGGCTGGTTGTGCACACTAACACCAGCCTCTGTTGCCCATGGTGTGCCTCCATGTCCCCCCTGCGCGCCGCGATACTCCCGCAGTGCTGGCAACAATTTTTACCTAAGTGCTGTCTGTCAGCGCCGCTCCCCCGCCTCCTCCTTATCTGCGCTACCCGCCTGTGTCCCTTCCCTCCCGCTGGTTGGAGGGAAGTGATGCGGGCGGGTAGCGCCGATATGGAGGAGGCGGGGGAGCGGCGCTGACAGACAGCGCTTAGGGTTAGTGTTGGGCAAACAGTGTTCGCCACTGTTCAGGGTTCTGCAGAACATCACCCTGTTCGGGTGATGTTCGAGTTCGGCCTAACACCTGGTGGTGCTCGGCCGAACTGTTCGCGTTCGTCCGAACGGCTCAATTCCTGGCCGAACCTGGCCGAACAGGGCCCCTGTTCGGCCGAACAGAGCCCTGTTCGGCCGAATACGCCCCCCCTATGGGGTCGCAGGCATAAGGGGGGAGCATGCCCCGATCGCGGGGGGGGTCGGAAATTCCCCCCACCCCCTCCGCTAGCGCTCCCCCCTCTGCCCGCTTCCCCATACAAAAGTTTAAGCAAAGTACCTGTAATAGTGGATGGCCTGGCAGTGGCACTGTGGAGTGAGGAGGAGGAGTCCGGAGAGTGACGCGTTGAGGGAGGCCGGGCAGCGAGCGTGAGGTCAGAGAAAGGGCGGAAGTACCACAAGGGTACTACCGCTGAACCGCCCGCTGCCCGGCCTCCCTCAACGCGTCACTCTCCGGACTCCTCCTCCTCACTCCACAGTGCCACTGCCAGGCCATCCACTATTACAGGTACTTTGCTTAAACTTTTGTATGGGGAAGCGGGCAGAGGGGGGAGCGCTAGCGGAGGGGGTGGGGGGAATTTCCGACCCCCCCCGCGATCGGGGCATGCTCCCCCCTTATGCCTGCGACCCCATAGGGCCCCCAAAAGCAGGATGTTCGGGAAGTTCGGGGTTCGGCCCGAACATGCCGAACATCTCGGCCATGTTCGGCGAACTTTCCCGAACCCGAACATCCAGGTGTTCGCCCATCACTAGCTTAGGTAAACATTGTTCTGGCGACGCGCTGTGTGTCGCCAGCACTGCGGGGGTATAGCAGCGCGCAGGGGGGTCTTTGAGGCACACCATGGGGCAACAGAGGCTGGTGTTAGTGTGCACAACCAGCCTCTGTGCCCCACTAGCATAATAAATTCCCACCTCGGGTTCTCTTTAAGGGCCCGTCATGCACTTGTCATAAAACAAGTGTGGCCATTATGGTCTTCACATTCGTAATAAGCATAGCCACAAAAACACCTGATCTGGAGCATGGTCCACTGTATTTGCTATAGACAATTTTGCTAAATTTTCCATACATTTTTGCAATTACAGCCTTACGTAATTACGATTTAGACATTCAACTGATTTTGTGTAATCCATTCATAATATTACATCATTTTTATGTAATTTTTGCATCATTGAATGCCAACTTTAGAGGTTAATATCCAAGCCCCTATTCTTGCTATCATCTTTCAAAAAGACCTTGTCGTTTTTTTTGTGAAAAGGGATTGTAAATATGCAAAGGAAAAATCGTTTTTAAACTCAGAAAAATGACAGTTTGAAAAAAAACATTTTTCGTTTGCATTTTTAAAATAGGTTTTCGCAAAAACTACAGGGCCTTTTTGAGACATTCCTGCCTTGTTCCCACTGTTCCCCTTAACAAACATAGCAATTTTGGTGATGATGGCCAGGGGCAAATCCAGGATTTTCAAGGGGGGGGTTCCTGAAAGGTTTATCTCGGCTAAGAACAATATGGAGTTCATAGTAAATCAAAACACACATATACTAGTTTTCTATGTCTTTGATAAAGATTACTAGTGTTGCAAGTTGCAGCACACTCTTCATTGTGCAAATTCTACAGTTAATACGACAATTATTTTGGCAGCCTCGCAGGGTCTTTATTTCCCAATGCATATGCCACACGCCTTGAGAAAGGGAGACCCTGTAAGGCTCTACAACTATTGGATTAACCATGGAACTGGTACAATAAAGAGTGTTCTGCAACTTTTGAAATTGGTGTGTTGACAACCCATTCCCTGGAGGTAACTAGTGGTATTACCTCAGGGCCGGATTACCAACCAGGCAACAAAAGCAGTCGCTTGGGGCCCCATTCAGAGTCAAAGGGGCCCCATCAGCACCTAAACCAGCCCTCGCCATCCTGTCAGCGGTGGCTGGATGGTATAATGGTTAAAGGGACTCTGAGCAGTGCAGTAACTATGGAAAGATGCATATCATTTTAAAGCTCTCTTTCTCCTCTTTCCAATGATATATAAACGGTTGCCTTACGCCTTTTAGTTTTCGCTATTTTATCGATTGAAATCGCGGCCACAGGACGACTTTTCTCCAAAGTCGGCAGCTCGATTCAGCACAATGCAATGAAATATAAGGAACCCAGGGGGATATAATTACAAACATCATGCTGGTAGGTGTGAGGATGTAATTAATTAGTTGTGGGTATGCTTAAAGGCATACCCACAGGCACTGCTCGGAGTCCCTTTAAGGGCTCTGCCTCTGACACAGGAGACCAGGGTTCGAATCTCGGCTCTGCCTGTTCAGTAAGCCAGCACCTATTCAGTAGGAGACCTTAGGCAAGTCTCTCTAACACTGATACTGTATATAAGGCGTGTCCTAGTGGCTGCAGCTCTGGCGCTTTGAGTCCGCCAGGAGAAAAGCGCGATATAAATGTTATTTGTCTTGTCAAATGATGCCGTGCGCTGCTGATTGTCTTCAGAGCCAGGCTCTCCTCCTAGATCCCCCTCCTGCTACTGTGCGCTCTGATGCTGCCCACTCCTCCCTCCCTTCCCACAGAGAACCACAGCTGCAGCAAGAATGATAGCAACAGATGGCAAATGCTCACTCACCTATCCATGATCCAAGCGATAGAGATCCCGTCATCTGAAACCCATCTATAACGATCGGTGTAACACAGAGAGGGTCTGATTACTGGTGATCTGCAGTATCACCGAGAATACAGATATATACCTGATTATTGACGATTTGCAGTATCACCGATAATCAGATATATCTCTAACCTCTGGACACCTGGGTAATAAGAGTGTTTGGTGCAACAGAAATACTTTGAGGACTGCACCTGAGGAGCAGGTGCACAGCAGTAAGGAGTACTGCACTGTAACACGTTCCTTCCACAAGCCTGAGACTCTCCCGAGGGAGGGGTCAGGCTAGGAGTAGGAAGGACAGAGTGTGAGTGACACCAAGGAAGGGTGTCACCCACAGGTCTGTGAGCTATCTCTTGACTGAGGAGATAGCTCTCGAGGTCGGGCAAGCCGGGTCGACAACAGACAGACAGATCAGGGACAGAGACAAGAGACAGATGCGGAATCCTAAGACAAGCAGAGTTCGGCAACAGAGTATCAGATATAGCGAAGTACCTAATCAGAGATCAGAAGAGTAGTCAGGAAAGCAGAAGGTCATAACAAATAATCAACAATGCCTAGTCTTGGGTGTGAACTCCTTGATCATCAACACCCTGGAACTGGTCTGAGTAAATTGATGGTAAAGCTAATTCCTAGTCTGAGGTGTGAGGTCCCTGGTCATAAACACCCAGGAACTGGTCTAAACAATAACACAGATAATATATAGTTTTTCCTAGACTGAGGTGTGAGGTCCTTGATCATCAACACCTAGGAACTGGTCTAGATAATAACACAGATAATATCACAGATACTGACAAGGTCTGAGTGCTACCACGTAGTGATCGCAACGCCAGACACCAGAGAAATGACCAGCACCCAGTAGATATACCCACGCGCTCTCCAGCGCCTCCCCTAAGTGCTGGACCAATGAAAACTGATAGAATTGTCAGCTGATCGGCTAGATCAACTGACACCCTTCTGACTGCCATAAAGGCTCTGCCTCTCAGCGCGCGCGCGCATCCTTCCGAACCTGTGTGGACCATCAGTCCCAGCCACACCAGACATGTGTTGTAATGCATCTGTAGGTTTGAACGCGGGGCCAGTCGCACCACTGTCAGAGCATGCGGCGGTTTCCCCGCGTTCAGCCATACTGCTAGTGGTAAACCCATGCGTGCAAACCGCTGCGTCGGACGCGGAATCCGCCGCCTTGTTCACTGGGCATGCGGCGGTTTCTCCACGCTCCGTCAGGCTAGTGGATGCAGGCCCATGTGCGCCAGCTGCCATGTTGAACGCGGAATCAGCCGCCTTACTCTGAGTACTCGCGGCGGCTTTTCCGCGTTTTCTCACACCATCTGTCTCTTCTACAGTGCAGCCGCTCGCTCTGAACTTCTTGATTCTCAGATCAGACAGGAAGTAGTAATAGTAGTAGTAACAGAGCGGCAGCACTCTAGAGGAGACAGATGGGTTCCGGATGACGGGACCTTTATTGCTTGGATCGCAATAGGTGAATGTGAGTCATCTGGTGCTGTCCTTCTCCCCCGCTGCGGTTGCCTTCTCTGCTGGACTATCGTATTCACTGGGATGGAGGCTGCATGGTGGCTGTCTAGTTTGGGAGGAAATCGGTTGTTCGGTGGTGGGGGTGGTTATGTAATTCTGTCTGGGGAACGGCTTCCGGTTTGGCGGTGTCCAGAGCTTTCTGCTATTGCCAGGCTGGAGATGCAGGGGGAAAGTGCAGCTGCTGTGATATCTGGCGCCCTCTTCACAGGGGTGCCCCCAGGGGCGTCTCTAGCCATTTTGTCACTCCAGGCGAGAAATCCTGTGGCACCCCCCCCCCCCCCCCCGTGATTGCCCCCAGTCCCATACCCCGCACCCCTCATGGTGAACACCGCTCCTGTGGTGAACCCCACCCCCAAGACCCCCGAAAATCATAATGCAGCAGCGTTTCACCATAAAATGTACTTATTGCGGCATGGGTTCACCAGAAAATAGTTGTTATGCAGCAGAGCGTTTCACCATAAAATATACTTATTGTGGCATGCACTCACACACACCACACACAGTACACACACACACACTATACACACACACACACACACACACACACACACACACAGTGTACACACACACACACACACACAGTACACACAACATACACACTATACACAGTACACACACACACACACACACACTAGACATGCACAGCACAGTACACACACTATACACGCACACACACACACACACACACACACACACACACACACACACACACACACACACAGTACACACACTGCACACAACATACACACACACACACAGTACACACACTGCACACAACATACACACTATACACAGTACACACACACACACACACTTTAGACACGCACAGCACAGTACACACACACACACACACACACACACACACACACACACACACACTGCACACAACATACACACACACACACAGTACACACACTGCACACCACACACACACACACACACACACACACACACACACACACACACACACACACACACACACACACACACACACACACACACACACACACACACACACACACACACACACAACACACACACACACACACACTAGACATACACTATACACATACAGAGATAGGAGGAGTGTAGTGAGACTGAGAATAGCCTGAGATGGAGCAGTTTATCTGTATTGCAGTCCCACATCACACAGAGACTAGTTGCTGGTAATAGGACTGCTGTCCCTGCCAATCTCTTACACAAGTCAGCAAGCAGCCCTCCTGGAGTCTAGGGACTGTCAAAACTTTTCAACCTGTTTAAGACCTTATCTGCACATGCAGTCATTATAACAATGGAGAGAGACCAGACAGATTTTTTCCCACTGACCCTCCAGACGAGTTCTACATCATGCTGTGTATATTTACCAGCTAGCCTAGCCCTCTAATTGCACTTTTATCAGCTAGCCTAGTATTTTACATTGCCTTACATCAACAAACCTGAATACAGCAGACACAGGACCAACCCTAAATCATTGAATGAAAGGCGGCCTGGGGGGAAGTCAATGCCTGGCTGCTACACAGTCTCTACATCCATGCAGTTAGCAGTAGCAGAGAGAGAGGGACTCAATTCTCAGGAGTTGGACTCAGGAGCTGATGATGCTGTACTCCTCGGATCCCTGACTAGGATGAGTGCCTTCTCTCACTGACTCATTCATTACTGTGGTTCTTTGAATCATTGAGCTGAAGTCCAGTCAGCCCCGCTGCTGCTGTGTAAACTGACACCTGAGTCAGCTGAGAGGCATTTCTTCTCTCACTACTCAGTGCAGAAGCGCCCTTGCCTCTTCCTGTCGCCTTAGGCGAAAATTTATAGCTGCCTAATGGCTCGGACACCTCTGGGTGCCCCAGTCCCTGAGTGCAAATGTCCCAGCCATTCATCTCTCACTCTGCATTTTGCCGCTGCTATTCCCTGCATTGTGCACCCACAGAGGAAAGCGGGCTGTTGCCCATAGCAACCAGTAGCTCGGCTGCCCCGGTGTGTGCAGCATGTTGCTGTGCAGCTGCATCTTCTGATTCTATTACGACATGTTGGGGGGCCCTAATCAGTTACTTTGCTTAGGGCCCCATTTAGCCTTAATCCGGCTTTGTATTGCCTACATCACATTGCCAAGCACCCTGATTTACTTAGATGGTGTGCCTACTCTCCCTCTGACTGCAAGATTGCTATAGTGATGTCATTCACATCATGAATGACCTAAACACCTATTAGATATTCTAATAAAAAGAAGTACATGTGAATGAAATAAAATGCTCACATGCAAAGGAGAACTCCAACAATTTTTTTAGTACACCATTTTAAAGACAAAACTCTGTGTGAGAGTAATCTCTCTCTTGCTGGTGTTCCATAAGGAATCTTTCAATTGTTAGATTTCGCTGTCTTTGTGGCCTTGAGCACTAATACTTATTCTACTCTACTGTTTTGTCAGTTAATTTACAAGCACCTACAGTGTACATCAAAATACTATAAATTATCACTCCTCCAAGGGAGATGCAAGATGTTTGAGGAGAGCAGAGAACTGCTATAGAGCTATATGGAGTGAAGAGGCAATACCAACATTTTGAAACTAATAACTTAAGAAAGGGAAAAAAAGTATTGCATGACAAACCAAATTAAACACTGGTGTTCTCCTTTATAAAACCTAATCATGAAAAATAAACACCATATAGCAAGAAATAGTGTTGTAGACTTATAATTCTTATTTTAAGTCAGGGGTCTCAAACTCGCGGCCCGCGGGCCATTTGCGGCCCGCGATACAATATTTTGTGGCCCCAAGGCCCCAGAGCTTGTATGGGCCCCCAGTGGCTACAAGAGGAAAAAAAAAATTTTCAAATCGGCCTTATAGTTTTTGAGAAAATCGATTTTAAAGTTGCAAAGGAAAAAAATACACATTTAAAAACCCGCCGACTTTAATGGTTAATAGCAAATCCACCTTAAATGCTAGAAACCCTAAATTTGCAGGATATGTTAAGGAGATCATTAGGAATAAGAGGAAAAAACAATTTTTCAAAAAGACCTTATAGTTTTTGAGAAAATCGATTTTAAAGTTTCGAAGGAAAATAGTATACTTTTAAATGCGGTAAATGTCACTTTTAGTAGCAAGCCTAACGGTAGTGTAATTTTACATGTATCAAAAGAAAGAGCAATACATTTCCTGACAGAGTTTCCAGGGGGTCCATACGCAGCCGCAGCGCTTTGGCCAGGTATCGCTATACAGCCGTAATATGGCTGTATGAAGATTCCTGGCATTTTTTCCTATTTTCCCAATTTTTTTTTTTATGTTTAGAGTGGGCGGGCAGAGGCGGCGATCCGCCGCGATTGACGTCAGGAGGGGCAGAGCTGAAGCTGAAAGCTCTGCCCCTTCCAGGAAATGCCGGCGGATTGCCCCCGGGGCAATTTGGGGGCTCTGCAGCCCTCGTTTTGCGGCGGGGACACGTGAACTCCCTTATGCGGCCCAGCCTCATCCTGACTTTGCCTCCTGCGGCCCCCGGGTAAATTGAGTTTGAGACCCCTGTTTTAAGTTGAAGTTTCATTTTTTTTGCAAGGAACAGTAACAATGTACAGTGAAAATCACAATAAGAATCAATTTAGAACATAGAGTATATTGATAAATAATAATAATAAAGCTGTCCAAACAGCAGCAGCAATAGTAGGTTACTGTTCGCCAATTAGAAAACAAGTGTGGTCATGCAGCAGTATACTATAACTTTTCATGAAATAGACATTAATCCATCTAAGTACTAGTAAGATCTTCACTTGTGATACATGTCAGTAACCAAGAAATGAGGAAAAGAAAGAAAAAGAGAAAGACTATCCAGTCCCAAGTCCCTCAACACCTTACAGGTAAGTAATAGGCAACCCCACCTCCACCAACCCAAGTGTACACATGGTTAGGATCCATATCAGTCAAGGATTGGGATAAAGTACAGACCAACTGGGTCCATATTCCTATTCTCCCATATAGCTCAGATCTTCAACAATCATTCTCCAAATCCAATATCAGTTATGTAACTTGAAAATGTATAATGAGCTACCACAAGGCAATACTTCCAACAGGGGTTACTCCAGATCTTGTGTAAAGAGGAGCTATCCTATATCCTCAATCTCAAGGGGTTGCATACTGAATTAAGCAAGTTAAATTGCCATTTAAGATTGCCAAAAGAAGAAGTTCCCTCCTGAGACTGAATGTGGCTAATAGTTTTAATATAAAATAGAGTCCACACTGTAGGATCCAGGACAGAAGAAAAAAATGTTAAAGTCTAGGATTAACTCAAAGCCTATGTATGGTGAAAGTCGTTTTCATGGCTAAGGTCATGTTAGAACCCATACCTCTATTGGTGACCTCTTGTTCTTTATTTTGATGGGTGATTTGAGACTGTGCCCATGCATCTTTGATAGCATTCATATATTGGCCTTGAATTAAAGCCTTGGTGGCATCTCACTCAGCTTGGGAGGAAGCAGTGCCCTTGTTCAATACCCTATATGACCTAATGGATGATGTGAGAGCTATATGCTTGAGTAAATGAACAACCAGTGAATGTTTGATTTTAGAGTTAAGCCCCCTCACATTCCATGATATAAATTTAACCATAGTCATACCAGATATATTTAGCATTGTAGAAGTATAGGCTAATAGGAGAAAGAACACCCACCTAACAATGCAGAGGTATATGAGAGAGGACTGGGCCTAAAGAAGAAAGAAAGGGTGAGAAGAAAGAAAAAGATAGACACCTAGAGTACAGTAAGTCAACAGTATCTTCCCTAAAAAGGGTAAACCCCACATCCTCACCTCAAACTTGAGGTAATGTCTGATCCCATAACATAACTACCAAAGTATTATTACTTAGGTATATTGCCTGCGGGGATGAATACAAGTCACATAGTAAACCATAAGTAACCATCGTAAGTTCTTGCTGATTCTCATGTATATAGGAAATAAGAAAGGCACAGCTTGCCCACTACGGTGCATAACACCCATCGTCAGTGGCAGTCATGTAAAAATCAATGACTCAATGAGTTTGCGGTGTAAAATGCCCCAAGGTTTGAATCATAGAGAAGACAGGTGAGGTCAACAGGCACTAACCAAAACCCCTGCAAAACAACCCCCACATGCATAATTTTATTACAAGAGTAGTAATTCACAGGTATATAAGCAAAACTGTATATAAACCTCAGAACTGTAAACAATAAACAGTGATACAGCAACTCTGATGTATAATTGAAGTGCAAGGAGAACTATATAGAAGTTACTGTATATGAGAAAATATGGCTAATGCATAGACACAAACACTTCATTATTAATTATGAAAGTAAGCTATGAGACAGCTTATCATCCCATAAAGCCGTGTATGCCATATGACGGCACCAATGGTCTAATAATTGTCTTGAAAACTTGAGATAAAAGTTCCACAGTACAGACATTTGTTAAACCATCAACATGCTTTTCAAGTAACAACATATCGTTGAGTGTAAAAAAAAAACAAAAAACAGAACGAAAAAAAATAAATTAACATAAATCGGCTGGAAGCAACAACAATTCCAAACATGAAATGGGTAGGCAATCTAGGCCAGCAAGTAATGCAAAGTATCTCAGCAATGCATGTTTACAGCAATAGAGACAAGGGCAGGATGCCCATTGTCCAACATTCAAGTAAAGAGCAAAGAAGGAGGAGAGGGTCGGCATCGATGACCCATGCAGAAACAAAGATGTGAGACCAAACCGGTACTCCTTACT
The DNA here is from genome assembly GCF_040937935.1 of Hyperolius riggenbachi. NCBI lineage: Eukaryota > Metazoa > Chordata > Amphibia > Anura > Hyperoliidae > Hyperolius > Hyperolius riggenbachi. Next base: position 49,107,622 of record NC_090657.1, on the reverse strand, counting down.
GGATCCAACCCGCCAAGGCTTCCTCCAAAATGCAAAGAGACTCACAGGCTCCACTGTCCACCATTGAAGGACGAATTGGAAAGCAGGAAAGAGTCTAATGTGGACCGCTTGAAACCCCCATGTGTCCAGGTCCCAACTCACAGAAGCTCTCATATTCAACTACAAGTCTTGTGATGCGGTGCCCCCATCCTGGATCCAACCGGCCATGACATCCTCCGGAGCACAAAGAGAGCTATGAGTGCCGCCATCCGCCATTTTAAGACAGGCTGGAAAGCAAGATGGGTATAAGGAGCATGACTCGAAATTTCAATTAGGCCAGGTCCCTCCCTTTATAAGTCTATTGTTCCAAGTTCCATTCTTTTTTTATGCAATGCCATAAATTATTTTAAGACTTCTTCAACTGCTGGGGGACTGCTATGAATGTAAAGCTGAGCCAAGCCATTCATCCTGTTTTGACCCATAGTACTGCGCAGATGAGTTTTCAAGAGTTTCAGGGAACTAAAACTCCGCTCAGCTTCACATGTGGTAACTGGGAGAACACATAAAATCCGTAGAAGTGTTGTAATATTTGGATAGGCTAAATCATTAGCATTTAAAAGAGCCTCATATGGTGTAGCAGGAAGATTTTCCTGTGTCTTCCAATAATTTTTCCATAGCTGCAGTTCAGCGTGCAATGTTCTTGGAGAAGGAAGATCATCTTCATATTTTGAAATGAAGTTTAGGAGACCCTCACCAGGAAAGTCAGTAGCTGTTGCAATCACTGATGGAACAATGGTTAGTGCCATCATTGATGTCTTCTGATGGTTAGCAAACCGTGATTTCAATTCGGTAATTAGGTAATCAAGGTATGGAACAGAGAGGATAAGCCTGAATTAATTTCAGTAGTTTCAGCAGGAATGTTACTCCTCAGAGTTTGTTTAGGACAGCGGCGAGGGATAGATGGTGTAACACCAAATCTGGATGCTAGAGCTACAGCTTGTTTAAACAGTTCTGAATGTACATTGTCAATGTCTTCTCTAATTGCTGATATAGTAGAAATTACTCCATCAAGGCTTGAACAAATTTTTACAATATCATTGGCTTTGGCTTGTAGAGATCAGTGATGGTCGTAATGGAAAAATCTACGCTTACGGATCATTACGCGTAATTTTACGCTATTACACATTACGCAATTATGGTTACGGCGTAGGAAATTATCTACAGTACATCACTGTAATTACGTGTAAACTTACACAATTACGCGTAAGGATACCGTAATGAAGGCACTTACGCTACGATGTTATGCGTAGTGCCGTAATACCCATTAATGCGTATTTTTTGCCGCATGCGGACGATATGTACGCAATAGCCGTCAATGTGACAGTTATTGCGTACATATCATTCGTATGCGTCAAAACCTACGCTTATACTGAAGGGCGGGAGAAGATACTATTGGTTGCTTAGGATGTTGACTGATTGGCTACTCTTAGAAAATGAAAGATTTTACGTTAGTAATTACGCGTAAAATTACGCGTAAGTGTTCGTAAAATTACGCATGCCTAGCAATTACGGTAGACAGTGTAATTACGATACCACTTACGGTCTTACACGTAAATAATTACGCGTAAGACCGTAAGTTACGCGTAACGCTTACGCGTAAATTTACATTGAATTACGATGCGTAATTACGCTCATGCGTAATTTCGGCCCAGCACTGGTAGAGATACAGTAAGTCCCTTTATGTAAGACATACAGTACTGTACCACAGTTAAAGCGATGATGTGATCAAATGTGGTCAAGGCAAGAAAGATAGCTTTAGCATCAACAACAGTGTCTCTGCTCCATGACATAAGACTCTCAGGTGGTGGATCATAAATGTCTTGAAAACAGTTAACTATTGCTGGATATAAGTCCAAGAAAGTCTCTAATGCATGATGCCTCTCTATCCAGCGGGTTCGGCAAAGTGACTTTAATTTTGTTCTTTGTGCTACAGGACATTCTGTCATGATGGCAGCTTCTAAAGCAGTCTGTCGCTTTGGATGGGAGTCAAAAAATGTGTGTACCCTAGCTGTTAACCCAAACATGTTCCTAACTATAGGCAGGCTTGAAGCTGACATAATTGCAACATGTGAGCAACAGTGTCCATATACAGCTTTAGGATGAGCTGCAGATATGATGGCTGCAGCACCTTTAACTTTTCCAGCCATTGAACCAGCACCATTATAGCCCTGGCCTCTAAGTTTATCTACATTCAGTCCAGATTTTTCAATACCACTAAGAATCTGATTAGCAATATGCTGCCCAGTAACACCATCACTGCAATCGATAAACTGTAGAAACTCCTCTTTAATGCAGTTCTGCTTACTCACAAAACGAATTACCAAGACTAATTGTTCTTTATTGCTGAAGTCAGCAGTTTCATCAGCAATGACACTAAAGAAATCTTGGACATCAGATACAATATCTCTAGTCAAAATGTTACCACCTATTTCAATTATTTCATTCTGGATAATTGCGCTGGTATATGTTGCATTTTTTGCTGCCTTTTTCAAATGTGCTTTAAGAGCAGAATCACCTTCACTTCTGTATTCTAAAATGGCTTTGAAGTTACCTTTGTTTATAGATTCACATTTGTTGCTGTCTCTGTGTCCTCTCAGTGCGATAATTTGTCTACCACATAAGATTACAGTGCTGATGATGGTCTTAAGTTTTGCCCTATTCTCCTCAAACAGTGCAGCTCTCTCTTGGCAGAGATAATGATCCACAGCCTTTTGCTTTCCCTGGTAGACACTCTCAAAGTCGGTGGCGATGGCAACAGCATTACAGTGTGTAACACTAATTTGATGTTTATCTAATGCTGTGATCATTTTATTCCAGTTAGCATAGGGGACTGAAACAAAATTTTCTGCTGCTGACGAAGTCTTTGGGCTAAAAATTGAACAATAAACACAGAGACCAGCATCTAGACACTTAGAATAGGCTAGCCATTTGTAGTTAGAAAGGTACCCATAATGAAATTTGTTTTCCATACATTAATTTCTTAGGGAATTTAAAGTCTACGGGTGGTTTATAGAAGTTGTGCAAAAAATCAAACTTCTCCGAGTCTGTCAAAATATTGGTCAATACATGGCTTATATCTAGTCTTGGAGTAGACTCCTTCTCTACATGCCCTCTTTCGATGCAGCTCTGTTCTTTCTGTGTCTGCTCTGTGTTTTGCTCTGCTGGAACCTCCTCCGTTAGTGTGCAACTTTGCTCCGCCTGCACCTCCTCTGTAACTGTGCAACTTTGTTCCGCCTGCACCTCCTCTGTAACTGTGCAACTTTGCTCCGCTTGCACCTCCTCTGTAACTGTGCAACTTTGCTCCACCTGCACCTCCTCTGTAACTGTGCAACTTTGCTCCGCCTGCACCTCCTCTGTAACTATGCAACTTTGCTCCGCCTGCACCTCCTCTGTAACTGTGCAACTTTACTTTGCCTGCACCTCCTCTGTAACTGTGCAACTTTGTTCCGCCTGCACCTCCTCTGTAACTGTGCAACTTTGCTCCGCCTGCACCTCCTCTGTAACTGTGCAACTTTGCTCCGCCTGCACCTCCTCTGTAACTGTGCAACTTTGCTCCGCCTGCACCTCCTCTGTAACTGTGCAACTTTGCTCCGCTTGCACCTCCTCTGTAACTGTGCAACTTTGCTCCGCTTGCACCTCCTCTGTAACTGTGCAACTTTGCTCTGCTTGCACCTCCTCTGTAACTGTGCAACTTTGCTCCGCCTGCACCTCCTCTGTAACTGTGCAACTTTGCTCCGCCTGCACCTCCTCTGTAACTGTGCAACTTTGCTCCGCCTGCACCTTCTCTGTAACTGTGCAACTTTGCTCCGCCTGCACCTCTTCTAGTACCCCCCAGTATATGTAGCCAGGGGGTATATGTCCCCAGTATATGTAGCCAGGGGGTATATGTCCCCAGTATATGTAGCCAGAGGTAATAGTGCCCAGTGTATGTAGCCAGGGGGTAGATGTCCCCAGTATATGTAGTCAGGGGGTATATGTCCACAGTATATGTAGTCAGGGGGTATATGTAGCCAGGGGGTATATGTCCCAGTATATGTAGCCAGGGGTATATGTCCCCAGTATATGTAGCCAGGGGTATATGTCGCCAGTATATGTAGCCAGGGGTATATGTCGCCAGTATATGTAGCCAGGGGGTATATGTGGCCAGTATATGTAGCCAGGGGGTATATGTCGCCAGTATATGTAGCCAGGGGTATTTGTGACCAGTATATGTAGTCAGGGGGTATATGTCCCCAGTATATGTAGCCAGGTGTATATGTCCCCAGTATATGTAGCCAGGGGTAATATGTCCCCAGTATATGTGTTCAGGGGGTATATGTCCCAGTATATGTAGCCAGGGGTATATGTCCCAGTATATGTAGCCAGGGGGTATATGTCCCAGTATATGTAGCCAGGGGGTATATGTCCCCAGTATATGTAGCCAGGGGGTATATGTCCCCAGTATATGTAGCCAGGGGGAATATGTCCCCAGTATATGTAGTCAGGGGGAATATGTCCCAAGTATATGTAGTCAGGGGGTATATGTCCCCAGTATATGTAGCCAGGGGTAATATGTCCCCAGTATATGTATTCAGGGGGTATATGTCCCAGTATATGTAGCCAGGGGTATATGTCCCAGTATATGTAGCCAGGGGGTATATGTCCCCAGTATATGTAGCCAGGGGGTATATGTCCCCAGTATATGTAGCCAGGGGGTATATGTCCCAGTATATGTAGCCAGGGGGTATATGTCCCCAGTATATGTAGTCAGGGGGTATATGTCCACAGTATATGTAGTCAGGGGGTATATGTAGCCAGGGGGTATATGTACCAGTATATGTAGCCAGGGGTATATGTCCCCAGTATATGTAGCCAGGGGTATATGTCCCCAGTATATGTAGCCAGGGGTATATGTCGCCAGTATATGTAGCCAGGGGGTATATGTGGCCAGTATATGTAGCCAGGGGGTATATGTCGCCAGTATATGTAGCCAGGGGTATATGTGACCAGTATATGTAGCCAGGCGGTATATGTCCCCAGTATATGTAGCCAGGGGGTATATGTGGCCAGTATATGTAGCCAGGGGGTATATGTCCCCAGTATATGTAGCCAGGAGGGGGTATATGTCCCAGTATATGTCACCAGGGGTATATGTCCCCAGTATATGTAGCCAGGGGTATATGTCCCAGTATATGTAGTCAGGGGACCCATGTCCCAGTATATGTAGTCAGGGGGTGTCCCAGTATATGTAGTCAGGGGGTGTCCTAGTATATGTAGTCAGGGGGTAGATGTCCCAGTATATGTAGTCAGGGGTATATGTCCCAGTATATGTAGTCAGGGCCGTAGTATATGTAGCCAGGGGGTGTCCCAGTGTATGTAGCCAGGGCATGGGGGTATATGTCCCAGTATATGTAGCCAGGGGGTATATGTCCCAGTATATGTAGCCAGGGGGTATGTGTCCCAGTATATGTAGCCAGGGGGCGCAGTATATGTAGCCAGGGGGATATGTGCCCAGTATATGTAGCCAGCAGGGGAATATGTCCCAGTATATGTAGCCAGAATGGCTTGCTTCCAAACATTCCCCCCGCCCTGGCTGCACTTGCCTGAGGGGACTGAGACCAAGCTCATCAGCATCACTACTCCAAACAAGCCTCACTTCTCCATGCTCTCCACGGTCTGGACTTGACGTGTCCAATCATGGCCAGGAGGAGGAGCGCGGGCCGGACGCTGCATGGCGTGGTGACGTCACGTCATCCGGAAGGTAGCCATGGAGACCAGTGGGATGCCATCACCGGCCGCCGCCGCCGCCGATAAGGTAATGTATCTGCTCTGCCCCCCCCGCTCTAGTCAGAGTCCTCCTCGCAGCACACAGATATGAGCAGGCGGCAGCTGCGCATCTGTGGCTGCTGCTGCTCAGATTTAGAGGAGACATTTGCGAATACCCTGACTTCCGGTCTTGGTGCAGGGGGATGTGTTCCATACACCCGGAACACCCCCTTCCGTCCGCTTCTGATGGCATACATGGGGGCTTGGCTATTAACCACTAGTCGGCACAATATTAAAGCGGTATTGTCACCATAAAAATCTAATTTCAACAGCAACTTGTCTGAGTGTATTAAGTGATAAAGGTGCTAATCCATTCAAAACTTTAAAAACGTTTTCTGCTGTTATGGTTTGGCGTAATCACATACTTTAGGAACACTGGCCCTTTAATTGCCATTGCCATTCAGTTGCATGCTGGGGGTTCTTTTATCTATAATGTATTCCTCCTATTCCCTTTACTTTCCTGCCTAGTTTCTTACCTGCTCACTTGTGTTTACAAGCAAGGCTGAGGTGACTCAGCGATTGGAGGATAAGACAGTGCAGTTGTTGAATGAATGAATACACAATGAGCAAGAGAAAGGAGGGGAGAAAACAAGAGTCAGGGAGGATATGATGTCAGCATTAGCTTGGCAACAGGGGCATAGCAATAGGGGTTGCAGAGGTTGCGACCGCATCGGGGCTCTTGGGCCAGAGGGGCCCCAAAGGGCCCTCCCTCAACTACAGTATCAGCTCTCTATTGGTCCTGTGCTCATAATAGTCACTTCTATAGATACTTTGAATAGTGGTAATCATTAACAAACTGTTCCCCAGCCCCTTCTTGCAACTCTGACACTGTAGTTGCCATTGGCAGGTTTTGGTGCGCCGTATAAATTGTTATGTATAGAGTGCTTGGGGGGCCCCATGTAAAACTTGCATCGGGGCCCACAGCTTGTTAGCTACGCCACTGATTGGCAAGATGGCCACTGCCTAGAATAGGATTTTCTGCTTTTCCTTAATAAAATTCACAGGAATCATTACGTGGATAGCACAAAACATCTGTTATGTAAGTAGAAGTAGTATTTATCTACTTATATATGTGTTTTTTCTTTCTAGGTTAGCATGGGTGTCGCTTGTTCTTTAAGTTTACAAACAAAATCAATTTTGATTTTACCCGAAAATTGCAAATTACGATTATGCAAAATGTGTGCTCAACTCTAGTAGTAGGGCCCCCACTGCTTTGACCCCCCCCCCCCCCCCCGTGTGCGGAGGGGCTACTCCCGTATAATTACACCCCTAGTTGAAGGGCTGGCTTCAGTCTGTCCACAGCTTGACAATATCCATTACAATGCTGATAGCCCTTTTCATCATAGGTAAGTGATTCGTTGCAGATATATGAACTTTATATAGACCAGAAGCGCTGGGTAACAGCATGCCTCTATATAGTTCATTAATTTTACAGAACCATATCATTTAATTAGCAGATAGCTGTTGCAGGTTGCAAATTGGATTATGTGTGTTATAAGCTTCTGCAACCAATACAAGATCTGAAACAGATATGAAGCAAACCGTGTTTAAAGGTACGTACACACGTCCAACTTTTTCTACCAACGTGTCGTCCGACTTGTCCTTTGTCTTGGTGGATCAGTTGGACCAACTGTTGTTCAAACAACAGTCAGGTCCGTATGTGTGTACAAACGACTCCTAGTCATTTGTCCAACTAATAGACGTTCAAACATACAGTCATTTGATCAGTCGTTTAAACTAGTCCATTGTTCTATCTAGTCCATTTTCCATTATCAAGTTGGGTAAACGACATGTAAATTAGGATATCCGCCGCTTTGTTGGTCAGTGTGTACATGACGTTTGAACGACTTGTTGTTTGCACTTCAAGTCGTTCAAACGACCAGTTTAAGCAACAATCAGGCATTAAGTTGGATGTGTGTACGCACCTTAAGAGAAATGGGCAATATGTTCATAACAATGCCTCCACTGAAAAAACAGTCACAGTGTTAATGACCAGAAATACAGGGAGCACAACAGCAAACTGAAGCCAATTGTAATTTGGCAAGGTCTCAGGTTGTGTGGAGTCCTTAAAGGAAACCTGAGAGATGATTAAAAAGTAAAAATTCATAGGAGGATGGCGAGGCAGCAATCAGGCTGAAGGGGGCTGGAGGAAGCCCCAGGTATGTATGAAAATGTTACTTTCAAATCATCTGAGGTACGCTTTAAAGCAGGATTGTCACCATAAAAATCAAATTTCAACAGCAATCGGTTTGAGTGTATTAAGTGATAAAGATGCTAATCCTGCATTCAAAACATTTTCTGCTGTTATGGTTTGGAGTTATCACATACTTTAGGAGCACTGGCCCTTTAACCACCCTGGCGTTCTATTAAGATCGCCAGGGCAGCTGCATGAGGGTTTTTTTTAAATAAAAAAAAAAATATTTCATGCAGCCAACTGAAAGTTGGCTGCATGAAAGCCCACTAGATGGCGCTCCGGAGGCGTTCTTCTGATCGCCTCCGGCGCCCGGAATAAACAAGGAAGGCCGCAATGAGCGGCCTTCCTTGTTTTGCTTAGATCGTCGCCATAGCGACGAGCGGAGTGACGTCATGGACGTCAGCCGACGTCCTGACGTCTGCCGCCTCCGATCCAGCCCTTAGCGCTGGCCGGAACTATTTGTTCCGGCTGCGCAGGGCTCAGGCGGCTGGGGGGACCCTCTTTCGCCGCTGCTCGCGGCGGATCGCCGCAGAGCGGCGGCGATCGGGCAGCACACGCGGCTGGCAAAGTGCCGGCTGCGTGTGCTGCTCTTTATTTCATGTAAATCGGCCCAGCAGGGCCTGAGCGGCACCCTCTGGCGGTAATGGACGAGCTGAGCTCGTCCATACCGCTAAGGTGGTTAATAGTCAGTGCCAAACAGTTGCATGATGGGGGTTCTTTTTATCAATAATATATTCCTCCTCTTCCATGTATTTCCCTGCCTAGCTGCCTAGCTGAAACACGCTTCTTTTATCACTTGTGTTCACAAGCAAGGCTGAGGAGAAAATAAAAAAAGTTAAGGGCAGAAATGACATCAGGATTTAGCCTCAAACTGTAGGCACAATACATGGTTCCCACCAGGAACAGAATTCTCTTCATTTACTATATAAATTTCATTGAAATCAAAATGTGGACAGTATAATACATGTGTTATGTAAGTAGATCAAGTATGTATCTACTTATATATGTGTTTTTTTTTTACCTGGCATAGTATGCCTAATCCTACTGCTTTAACCACTTGCCGACCGCGCACTCATACCGCGCGTCGGCAAAGTGGCAGCTGCAGGACCAGCGACGCAGTTCTGCGTCGCCGGCTGCAGGCTAATTAATCAGGAAGCAGCCGCTCGCGCGAGCGGCTGCTTCCTGTCAATTCACGGCGGGGGGCTCCGTGAATAGCCTGCGGGCCGCCGATCGCGGCTCGCAGGCTAAATGTAAACACAAGCGGAAATAATCCGCTTTGTTTACATTGTACAGCGTTGCTGCGCAGCAGCGCCGTAAGGCAGATCAGGGATTGCCGCCATGTGACAGGGGACGTCCTGTCACTGGCTGCACAGGACGGATTGCGTCCTGTGCAGCCCGGATCACCGGGGGGGCCAGGTAGGAGAGGGAGGGGGGGAATTTCGCCGCGGAGGGGGGCTTTGAGGTGTCCCCCCCCCGCAACACCCAGGCAGGCAGGAGCGATCAGACCCCCCCTGCACATCATCCCCCTAGTGGGGAAAAAAGGGGGGCGATCTGGTCGCTCTGCCTGCACCCTGATCTGTGCTGGGGGCTGCACAGCCCACCCAGCACAGATCAGCTAAAACAGCGCTGGTCCTTAAGGGGGGGGTAAAGGGTGGGTCCTCAAGTGGTTAAAGGACAACTTAAGTGAGAGGTATATGGAGGCTGCCATATTTATTTCCTTTTAAGCAATACCAGTTTCCTGTCTGTCCTGCTGATCCTCTGCCTCTAATACATTTAGCCATAGACCCTGAACAAGCATGTAGCAGATCGGGTGTTTCTGACATTATTGTTGGATTTGACAACATAAGCTGCATGCTCGTTTCTGGTGTGATTCAGACACTACTGGTATTGTTTGACAGGAAATAAATATGGCAGCCTCCATATCTCTCTTGCTACAGTTGTCCTTTAAAGTGTACCCTCAACAAACCTAAAGATGAAAATTAGATACTTACCTAGTAAAAGGGATTACCCAGAGGCTTCCCATTTCCTCTTGGCCTCTACTGTTGCCACATATGGACCCCCAGAACTTGTTGGATATGTTACATGGCCCCGCTCCTCTTTATCCAGGATTGCGGCCGTACTGCAGGTGGTGGATTACAGCAATGCCTGCGCAGTACACCGAAGCCGCTTGTACATGAGCTGCTCGGTGCTATTGCTCAGGCATGGCCATTTCACACAGGCACAGTATGGCCATGCTCTTGCATGAAGAGTGTGGTTGCAATCATAAAGGGGGTCCCGAGCAGCTGTGGTGGTCTCCAGGAGGACATGGGAAGCCTTTGGAGGATCTAGTAAGTATCTCATTTTTTGTATTCAGATTTGGCTTCCTGTGGGTTCACAGGTGATTCAAGCATCCAATCAGAGAGCACTGCTCGTATGCTTGAGCATTACACTCTTTGTGAATAGAGGCGTGAGCTGGCTATCTTGCTGCGTGCAGGCGACTTGCAGAGTGCAGCGTGGAGGACCACTTATTGGATTGTTCCACACATTTCTTTACAGAGCAGTGCATCCTGTGGAGCGACTGGCTCTTCAACACTAAGACTCCATCAATACTTTTAATAGGACAGCGTTCTGCTTGTATAGCAAGTGGAAACAGGCCATTCAATTATTTTTAAAGCTATAGTTTTTTAGTACAAGGTCACTCCTATATATAATTTCCATCCTGAGAAAACCTTTTCTTCAATTCTTTAAAGCAGGGATGAGCAGAAACTACGCCAGTGCGAATTTACGCATCGTAGTTCGCATCTATGCATCGTAGTTCGTAGGTGAAGTTTCAGAACTACGCTTACGAATTTACACGTAGCGAAGTACCATTATGCATAGCTTATGCCCATTATGCGTAGTTAACATGTGTATTGCGTAGTGAACTACGAATGCGTTACTCGCGTCTAATTTTCCGCGTGTGATTGTATGCTTACAAATGTACGCATTGGAAAGGGGAATGTATGCATAGAAGAGTTCCCAGTATAATCGAATAACAGAGGAATTAATGCGTAACATTTTCTGCATATGGGCATAAGCATCCGCATACACAACGCGTAATTGCATATTTTAACTACGAAATGCATACGAAGTGAATATTTGATTTTGAAGCCGTAGTTTGGTGAAGCGTAATTGCGTAAACTGACGCAATTACGACCATCCCTGCTTTAAAGGATACCCGAAGTGACATGTGACATGATGAGATAGACATGTGTGTGTACAGTGCCTAGCACACAAATAACTATGCTGTGTTCCTTTTTTTCTTTCTCTGCCTGAAAGAGTTAAATATCAGTTATGTAAGTGGCTGACTCAGTCCTGACTCAGACAGGAAGTAACTACAGTGTGACCCTCACTGATACGAAATTCCCCCTTTTTACCTTTTTCTTGCTCTCAGGAGCCATTTTCTGCTAGGGAAGTGTTTTATAGTTGGAATTTCTTATCAGTGAGGGTCACACTGTAGTCACTTTCTGTCAAAGTCAGGACTGAGTTAGCCACTTACATACCTGATATTTAACTCTTTCAGGCAGAGAAGGAAAAAAAGGAACACAGCCTAGTTATTTGTGTGCTAGGCACTGTACATACACATGTCTATCTCATCATGTCACATGTCAGTTCGGGTATCCTTTAAAGCAAAAGTTTGACTTTGAGCATATTCCCATTTTAAAACCAAAACATAACAGACTGAGGATGAGGAACGTTCCATGCATTCGGTGCCTCTGCATAATGATCGACCTTAAGTGGGGACAAAACATTACCAAGATTCTGAAAAAGGCACAGCAGAGGCTATTCTTTCTGCACCAACTAAAAAATATTGGAATACCACGAGAGCAGCTGACCAGCTTTTATACAGCTACTATTGAATACATCCTTTGCTCCTCCATCATCAACTCTTATGCAGGTGCAACCTCTAGCCAAAAGTACAAACTCCAAAGCAGAGGCGTTTCTATGGGTGTGGGCAAAGGGGGACATATGCCCACGAGCACAGCACTGTGAGGGGGCGCTCAGAACAGACTCTGCACCTCCACATGCATGAGAAGCGGCTCACTGGCTGACAGAAGTGCCCATGGTTCTCTCACTCTGCACAGGAGTGCAGATACGTTAACAGCAGCAGAAAAAGCATGGCACATCTGGCTATCTATGGGGGGCACATCTGGCTATCTAAAGTAGGGAACATCTGCCTATCTAAACGGGGGCACATCTGGCTCTCTAAAGGGGGGCACATTCGGCTATCTGAATGGAAGAAGGGGGGACATTTGGCTATCCAAACAGGGGGAAGGGGGGCACATATGGCTCTGTATATATGTGTGTGTGTGTGTGTGTGTGTGGTGTGTGTGTGTGGTGTGTGTGTGTGGTGTGTGTGTGTGTGTGGTGTGTGTGGTGTGTGGTGTGTGGTGTGTGGTGTGTGGTGTGTGGTGTGTGTGGTGTGTGTGGTGTGTGTGGTGTGTGTGGTGTGTGTGGTGTGTGTGTGGTGTGTGTGGTGTGTGTGGTGTGTGTGGTGTGTGTGGTGTGTGTGGTGTGTGTGGTGTGTGTGGTGTGTGGTGTGTGGTGTGTGGTGTGTGGTGTGTGGTGTGTGGTGTGTGTGTGTGTGTGTGTGTGTGTGTACACAGGATCTGTACATTTGACTCCCTCCATGACCACGACTACATTCTAATGCATGGCCACACCCATTTTGTCCCGGAGGGGAGGAGCAGCGCAAAACCTGTCTATGTCTCTGGGTGCTGAAAACCCTAGCTACGCCTCCGCTCCAAAAAGTAACTAGTGCTGCGGAAAAGATCATCAGATCACCCTGCCACCTCTAGACCTCCTCCACACTGCTAGGAGGAAGATGAAGGCCACCAGGATTTTGCACAACCCCTACCACCCAGGCAGTCGTTTCTTTGAGTTGCTCCCATTGGGCCGCCATTACAGAACCATCTCCTCCAGATCCACCAAGAGCACCTTCTTACCCCAAGCAGTCCTCCTGCTAAACTACAGTCCTCCCTGCTGCACTTTAGTCCATTGGACAGCACCCCTGGGTGGGAAGTGCTGCCTCAAACACGAGTTTTACAGTTCTTAATTATTGTCCCTATGCTCTAAATGTATGCTCTTATGCCTGTCTCAATGCATACTCACTAAGGGAAAAAAACAAGAAGGAAGGACAATAAACGGTGAATGGTACACACCAATGAACAAAATCGTACACATATTTGTAAATATCGTATAATTCTTTATTGTATCAAAAACATATCTAAAAAAGCTTGGCCACATATCCCAACTGCCACCCTCGCTGACCCCCACAACCCATACGGCAGACTCAACATTCAACCACACATACCCAAACCAGATATACCGGGCGACACAGAGCGTAATGATATTGGTAGAATGTTAATGGAGCTCCAAATAACAAAAAGGCACCAAATGTATCTATACAGGTTGCAACCTATTGATCTCAATATGTAAGTCCGGACACTGGTCCATAGCGTTGTAGCAGAATGGTGGCTAGAACCAAAAAGCAGCAGAAGCGGTGTAGAATAATAATTGCTATGCAAACAGTCTGTTCATTAATGCTCCGTATGACAAGTAACAGTCTCCTTCTCTCATCAGATAACACAGCCGAGCGGTGTAGCGTAATGGTTGCTGTGCAAGCAGTCCATTCATTAGAGCTCCATAAGACAAATAACAGGCTCCTTATCACATCAGATAACACAGCCACGAGTGGTGTAAAGCAAAGTAGCAATCAGCAAATCAATACTGCCGCATGCAGGCCTGTAGTTAGCACACAGCAAGTTCAGGAGTCAAAGCACTGTCCGTTGGTCTAAGGCACAAGCAAGTAGAGCAGCTCAACAACATGAGCTCAGTATAACCAGTTCCAGTGTTTGCTGGCATATATTGATGAAAACTGCTCACCACAAATTGCTGCTTAACCTCCTTGGCGGTTAATTTTTTTTTAAAATTGGCAAAAAAAATCATTTTTTTTTAAATTTTTTTTTTGTTTCATGTAAAGCTACCAGAGTGGTAGCTACATGAAACACCACTAGAGGGCACATGTGGCCCTCTAGTGCGATCGTCGCCGGCATCAATGGCAAACAGGGGAGCGCGTATACAACGCGTTCCCCTGTTTGGCTTCTCCTGTCGCCATGGCGACGATCGGCATGACGTCATGGACGTCAGCCGACGTCCTGACGTCAGGCGCACTCGATCCAGCCCATAGCGCTGCCCGGAACTCATTGGTCCGGGCAGCGCAGGGCTCTTCTGCCGCTGCGTGCGGGCGATCGCCGCAGAGCGGCGGCGATCGAGCTGTGCGCGCGGCTAGCAAAGTGCTAGCTGCGCGCACAGCACTTTACATGACGAAAATCGCCCCACCAGGGGCTGAGATAGCTCCCTGCGCGGCATAGCCCGAGCTCAGCTCGGGCTTACCGCCAGGGAGGTTAATGTCCTCAGGCAGGCTGCCGTGTAATCCTGGTGGTTCCTTCCATAGATGGAGGCGGAGACATGCTGGGTAGCACCGAGTCCAGTGTAATGGGGTGGCCGGGCAGCCAAGCAAACAAGCGGTGATGCCACTTACAGCCTCGACATGTTTCACGAGCGTCTGCTTGTTTCCTCAGGAGGCGTGGCTCACCACAATCAGTAGCCGGCTGCTTATGAGAGCCCTCGTATCCTATCCGGAATAACATGCCGATGACTCCGCCCCCCTACGCCGCCAGCCCAGCGCCAGCCCTAGCAAGTCCCCCCTCACACGCTCCACATCCGCCCACAACACTCCGGCGGGCGGAGGAAGCGACAGGAAGTACGCTCAGCTGACGTCAGAGCCCACCCGCCCCCCATCTCCTCGGCAATAGATTTTCTGCACACTTTGCATTTAATTCAGATGCAAATCATATGCAAATCTGCTACTACTTATTATGCAAACAGGAAACTCAGGAGGAGGGGCTGGGAGCAGCTAACCTGACAGTTACATAGTTACAAAGTTAAGAATAGGTGGGGGAAAGGCTGCGCGTCCCTAAACACATGCTGCAATTGAATGGTTAATCGCACAGGCATACACCGCCTCTGCTAGACTGAAAAATGCATGCCCTGCATCCAAGACAATTGCTAACATTTATTAAACTAGGAGGAACTTTAGCTTCCAATATGCCTGTGCGATTAACCATTCAATTGCAGCATGTGTTTAGGGAGGCACTGTCAGGTTAGCTGCTCCCAGCCCCTCCTCCTGAGTTTTCTGTTTGCATAATAAGTAGTAGCAGATTTGCATATGATTTGCACCTGAATTGAATGCAAAGTGTGCAGAAAATCTATTTAGGTGCTGCACACTGAGCTGGTGGTCATTTCGGATGCAGCATTAGTGGTATGCGCTGGCCTTCTCCTCGCTGTTCAACGAAATGTAAGTTACACATTTTTTTTGCTTAGCTGCTCCCAAGGTTTTAAATTTAGGTTAGGTCACTTGCCCGGAGGTTTGCCTCACCGTGGCGCAAGTGTCTAGTATAATATACTTTGCATGTAAACCATATTGGAAGCTAAAGTTCCTCCTAGTTTAATAAATGTTAGCACTTGTCTTGGATGCAGCGCATGCATTTTTCAGTCTAGCAGAGGCGGTGTATGCCTGTGCGATTAACCATTCAATTGCAGCATGTGTTTAGGGACGAATAACATATTAATGCCTGCCCATACCCTCTTATTGGATGAAGTAGCTTGTCTATAATGGAAGAAAGGGGGCAAAGCCCTCAATTTCATTCAATCCAGGGGGGGGGGGGGGGGGGGGGGGGGGGAGTAGAGATGTGGCGAACGGTTCCCGAACCGTTCGCTGGCAAACATCTCTAAATCCATGGGCCTCTTACTACTTCCGGGTCGCAATGACCCGGAGTAGTACGCCTGCACTGCCCGGCGGAGCGCGTCCTAGATCGCGCTCCCGTTGCCGGGCACTCTCTGCGCATGTGCGTGACGTCACGCTCATGCGCAGAGAGTGCCCGGCAACAGGAGCGCGATCTAGGACGCGCTCCGCCGGGCAGCGCAGGCGTACTACTCCGGGTCATTGCGACCCGGAAGTAGTAAGAGGCCCAGAGAGGTTCGCCAGGCGAACTGTTCGGCCCAACACTAGGGGGGAGTAGCTCTCAAATTAAAAACCCAACGACCAGAGGCGCTCCTAGAGACCAGCTGACCAGCTAATTGCCTAGAGCGCCAGATTTATTGCAGGGCGGCTTTGAGGGAAAAAAAAGTTTATTTTTCCTGTCCCTAGAGGCTGAAAACTCAGGGAACGGAGATAAAAAGTTCTAATGAAAGCCTCTACTGCTCAGCCTCAAATAAGGAATCTACAAACCTTTTGTCTACAACACTTTGTACGGCATTCCCTAATGTGTTATCTCGGGATCTAGAGTGTGTATGTGTGACTGCTGGAGGCTCCCGCCCCTCCCTGTGCCAAAGAGGAAAAGTAAAAACAGCAGAAGAGCATGTCTGTTGGAGCCTTGGAGGAGGTAATAACAAGGCATGCAAGACATGCCAGGAGTGAGAAAATCAATCCCCAGACAGTTACGTTAATGGGCCCAGACCATCTCCCCAGCCATACTGTTTGTCCTTTGCAGCACTAGGGACATTTGTATTTCCTCACCAGACCCCATCACCTGAATGTGATGGCTTCCACACTGATAAGGTGCTGTGTGAATAGCAGGTCAACTAGCTAAATGAAAAGCTTTAGTCACTGATTGAGCACACAAAAGGTTAAATTCTGGCTGCAGCTCAGGGAGGGGGAAGCACAGTGGGAGACCAGGTCATCAGGATGTGAATATAGTTACTTGCTGTATAAGGTGCTGCTCAGACAGGCTGCCTATTCCTTGACCAAATCATAGACTGCAGTGCACACTGGGGAACTACAGGTACCAGCATGTCCTACTGTGATTATGTATGTGTCATGTATGGAATTATAGTTCATCTTCACAAAGAAATGCTGGTAATTGTAGATCTCACAGTGGTTTATAAGGATCTTACAAAGGTATAATAATGGATAATTGTTCATATACAAGTGATAATTATTTTTTTATAGCACTGACATTTCCTGCAGCACATTACAGAGTACAGAGTCATGTCACTGACTGTCCCCAGAGGAGCTCACAATCTAATCCTACCATAGCCATAGTCTAATGTCCTACCATATTATTATTATGTATTTATATAGCACTGAAATCTTCTGCAGCACATTACAGAGTACATAGTCATGTCACTGACTGCCCTCAGAGGAGCTCACAATATAATCCAACCATAGTCATAGTGTAATGTCCTACCATATTATTATTCTGTATTTATATAGCCCTGACATCTTCTGCAGCACTGTACAGAGTACATAGTCATGTCACTGACTGTCCTCAGAGGAGCTCACACTCTAATCCTACCATAGTCATAGTCTAATGTCCTACCATATTATTATTATGCATTTATATAGCAATGACATCTTCAGCAGCACATTACAGAGTACATAGTCATGTCACGGACTGTCCTCAGAGGAGCTCATAATCTAATCCTACCATAGTCCTAGTGTAATGTCCTACTATATTATTATTATGTATTTATATAGCACTGACATCTCCTGCAGCACATTACAGAGTACATAGCCATGTCACTGACTGTCCTCAGAAGAGCTCAAAATCTAATCCTACCATAGACATAGTCTAATGTCCTACCATATTATTATTATGTATTTATATAGCACTGACATCTTCTGCAGCACATTACAGAGTACATAGTCATGTCACTGACTGTCCTCAGAGGAGCTCACAATCTAACCCTACCATAGTCATAGTCTAATGTCCTGCCATAGTATTATGTATTTATATAGCACTGACATCTTCTGCAGCACATTACAGAGTACATAGTCATGTCACGGACTGTCCTCAGAGGAGCTCACAATCTAACCCTACCATAGTCATAGTCTAATGTCCTGCCATAGTATTATGTATTTATATAGCACTGACATCTTCTGCAGCACATTACAGAGTACATAGTCATGTCACGGACTGTCCTCAGAGGAGCTCATAATCAAATCCTACCATAGTCCTAGTGTAAAGTCCTACCATATTATTATTGTGTGTTTATATAGCACTGACATCTCCTGCAGCACATTACAGAGTACATAGTCATGTCACTGACTGTCCTCAGGGGATCTCACAATCTTATCCTACCATAGCCATAGTCTGATGTCCTACCATATTATTATTATACTGTATATTTATATACCAGTGACATATTCTGCAGCACTTTACAGAGTACATAGTCATGTCACTGACTGTCCTCAGAGGAGCTCACACTCTAATCCTACCATAGCCACAGTCTAATGTCCTACTATATTATTATTATGTATTTATATAGCACGGACATCTTCTGCAGCCCATTACACAGTACATAGTCATGTCACTGACTGTCCTCAGAGGAGCTCACAATCTAATCCCACCATAGTTAAAGTCTAATATTTTCAATATAGGATTGTTTGGGGGGAAACCAGTTGACTTATTAGTGTGTTTTAGGGATGTTGGGGAATATGAAGTGCCTAAATTAATTCCTGGGGAAGATAGTAACTCCATGCAGATTTTGCCCTAACCAATGTTCAAACCTAGGACTCAGCCTGCGGGGTCTGCGGCATGCAGAGCAGGGTGGCAACTGAATTACGATTATTTTCCAGTGAAACGCAGCCGCATCACGATTATTTTCATAGGGAGGCACCACAAGGGGGAGGATGGAGGAGCGTGTCAGGGCACCATGGGGGGAGGGGGGGGGGGGGGCACCACAGGTTTTCTCGCCTGGAGTGCCAAGATGGCTAGAAGCGCCCCTGCCAACGACACTCCTTCTGACATAGCAATCTATCAAGATTGCCTCCTCTTATTGATCCATGAACACGATCAATCCCCACAAATTTAAGTCCCGTAGGGTCACCATTGTGGTATTGTCTGAATTGTACCCCGACGGGAGCAGTGAAGTTCACCTTCCTTATACTCTTAACATGCTCCGAGATATGCTCTCTGAGTTCACGTGTTGTTTTTCCTACGTAAAAAGCCTCACAGAGGCATAAAAGTAAATAAACCACAAATCTCGTGGTACAGTTAACAAAATGCAAAAGTCTCCACTGCTTCCCGTCCGGGAGCACCACAGACGCCCCCACATGCATAAATCTACAAAAACTACACCCCCCACAAGTCTAGGTCCCAAGGACCCGGCAATGTGGTCGTGAGGTGTCCTCAAAATGACTCTTTACCAAAGTGTCCCTCAGAGATGGGGCCCTCCTGAAAGAGATATCGGGTCGTGGTGGAACATGAAGCGACAACCGCGAATCATTACAGAGTATGTACCAATACTTATCCAATATCTGTGCAATTTCCTTATGTTACATACAAAAACGGGTGCAGAATCTGGTCTGCTGTTGACCAGACCCTTTCACCCTATTTGTATTGAGTAATTTCTCTCTGTCACTCTCCCCTTTGATAAGCCTGTCAAGATTTTATCCTCATAACCTTGTGCTAGAAAGCGTGCACGTAGCTGACCAGCCTCCTGCACTAAGGATTCATCCCTAGTGCAGTTACGACGGATCCTTAAATATTGGCCCACAGGGATACCTTTAATTGTGTGCTTAGGGTGGCAACTGTCTGCCTTTAATAGGGCATTTGTGGATGTCTCCTTCCTGAACAGTCCCGTGCTGATCAAACCCGACTCATCACAATTCACGCGAAGATCGGGATTTCGTGATAGTTGCAATTCATTGTGAATCTAAAATTACGACAATTCGTGTTTATACATTCCACAAATTTAGTCAAGTCCATACGACTTCCAGTCCACAGTACGAAGATGTCATCTATGTACCTGTGCCAGACCAAGATCTGGCACAGGTACACCGAGAGAGCCTCATCTGCGAAAAATTCGCGTTCCCACTCCCCCAGGTACAGTTTAGCATACGACGGGGCACACATCGTCCCCATCGCAGCCCCCTGCACCTGGAGGTAGTGGTCGCCATCAAAGACAAAATATTGTTTGTTAGCAAAAATTCCAGTAACGTAAAAGGAATCTATTGTGCATGGCCGATTCCAGACCCAGCTCAGCAAGGAAACCGCCAACTGCCTGAAGACCAAGCTCATGTGGTATGCACGAATACAGGGCCTCGACGTCCAAAGCAACGAGCAGAGTACCGGGCGGGACCTGCACGCCATCTATAGTTCTAAGAAAATGAGAAGTATCTCTAATATAAGATGGAAGAGACTGCACATGAGGTTGTAAGTGCTTATCTATGTAAACACTGATTTTTTCAGTTAAGGAGCCACAACCCGACACGATTGGGTGTCCCTGTGGATTCAATAACCTTTTATGCACCTTAGGAAGAACTTTCAAAAAGTCATACATTTCATTAGAAATTAACTCATTGTGCAGTGCCCCATCTAAGATGGCATACAGTCTCTCCCGCCAACGCTCAACCGAGGACGCCGAGACCCTGACATAGCATTCACGTTGTGACAAAATTTGTGCACACATATCCTTGTAGGCCAACTTTGACATCACTACCACATTACCGCCCTTATCCGAAGGCTTAATTACCCAGTCATCGTGTTTTTGCAAGGCCTCTAAAGCCTGGATTTCATCCTCTGTGAGATTAGCTGGACCAACATGTCCGTGTAATTGCATTAATTCTCTCTCAACAGAGGCCACAAAAGTCTGTAGATTTGAATTCAGAGACAGGGGGGGGATATTTCTGAGACTTTCTATTAAAAAATTCACTATTAATCTGAGGTGGGAGGAGACGAGGGGCGGACACCATGGGGGCCCCCACAACCGCACCTAAGTCATCAACCCCCGGCACTTCATCTTCCAAATTTAACAGGTCATATAAATCCTGTAATGCTTGCTGTTCGGTCTCGGATAGGCTATGTTGAATCGGCCGCGATATATCGCGACGACGCCCACCGTCTGTCTGTGCACACAATGATCGCAACAGTATCTTTCCACCGAACAAATGAAGATTGTTTAGAACTTCAAATTTGTCAATACTGTGGGTGGGGCAAAAGCCCAACCCACGAGCAAGGACATCATTCATAACTTTGGGAATTACCTCCCCTGTCAAATTGATCACCTGTAGATCAGACGAGTAGGTGCCACCAGGGGGTGCACAGACAGTCGGCTGCTGTGATGTTACTCTAAAAAACTGCCAGAGGAAGAAGACGGTGTGGAGGCACAGGCCCCAAGACCTCCACCATCCCTCTGCCCCTCGTCCACTCTCCCCGCATCCACATCGTCTAGACATTGCGCAGCAGGTGTAGTCTTTTTGCCTCTGTTACTACGTTTATTGATTTTATCTGTCCTACTAGGTACATTAGCATCTGGACGGGATCGAGTATTATAAACTTTAGGTTGTCCCTTGGTCGATACAGAGCTAAGGGAGGCAGAGCTAGCCGAGCTAACGCTGGCTGTGGATCCCTGTGATCCTTCTGATTCCTCCCCTGCACTGGACGACGGGGGTTGTCCCAGTCTTTTTTGCTTATGAGGCTTCCTCCAGATTGTATTGGCTTAAAGCCCCATCTGTATGCAGTTCCAAGTTTATAAGCAAGCCTGTCTCTCAGGATTTTTTGATCCCTCTTGATCACTAACTCCTGATTAAAATGTTTAATATGGCTGGTAAGTTCACTGTTACGCCTTTCATAGAGGGGGTCGTCACTACATAAACATAAAGAATCAGTGACTTTAATAATTTCTTTTTCAATATTTTTTAATTCCTCTTCATCTAATTCATTCATGAGAGTCAAACAAACATTTGCACAAGCCTCAAAGGTAGTCTACCATTTCTTCTTAAACTCTGCTGATAGGTTCTTCCTATGCGGGAAGATCTGGAAGCATAACCACAAGGGTGCAAAATGATCATTTAAATATTCGCAATTGTACTTAATGTTCCACCATAATCGTGATTTTTGTTCGTATAATCGATTCAATTTCTTAAAGCCCCCATTGATTAATTGTCGGGCATTCCTGCTCTACTGTGTGCGGGAGCACTCCTGCTCCACCTGGGTGACCAGCTTCTCCCACTGCAGCATGCTCAACCAGCACCAACTCCAAGTATATGCAGATTGACTGTTGGATAGCGTCTGCAGGATATCTAAATCCAGATTTAACCCAAATAAACCGGGTATACCTCCTAAAATCAGACAGCAATACACAGTCTACTAAATTCTATCTCTTATTGGTCATGTCCAATCACCAAAATATATAGAAAAAAACAAGTAGGAAGGACAATAAACGGTGAATGGTACACCAAGGGAGTTCTCCTCCTATGTCCTTGTCGGAGTGTATATTCCCCCTGATGCTGACACAAAATCTGCCCTGAATACCCTCAGCGACACCATCTCGCAGTGGGAAATATCCCTTCCAGACTCACTGTTCATAGTCATGGGGGACTTCAACAGGGCAAACCTTCGACAAGAGCTGCCATGTTACCATCAGCATGTTGCCTGCCCAACCAGAGGCCTGAACACCCTTGATCATTGTTACACGCCACTGAAAAATGCCTACAAGGCTATCCCTGGGGTGGTACTTGGCTCCTCCGACCACTGCCTTGTTCATCTCATGCCCACATACAGGAGGATCCTGGATTCGGAAAAAACGGTCGTGAAGTCCTCCAAGGTATGGTCCAGCGAGGCCAAGCTCCACCTTCAAGCCTGCTTTGATTGCACAGACTGGGAATCCTTGGCAGCTCCAGACCTGGACGAGTGGGCGGACAACGTCACCTCATACATCAGCTTCTGCGAGGCCTCCTGTGTCCCAACCAAATCCTTCAAGGTCTACCCGAATAACAAACCGTGGTTCTCCAATAAGCTACGGCTACTGCGGAAATGCAAGGAGGCGGCTCACAAGGAGGGAAACCAGGAGGAATTCAGGAAGGCGAGGAACGCTCTGAAGCTAGAGCTAAGAGCCGCGAAGGAGTTTGCTGAGAGGATGAAGCAGAACCTGCGCTCGAACAACTCCCGAGCTGTATGGCAAGGGCTTAAGGCTGCCACCAACTACAAGCCTCCCCCGCAACATTTTACACCCAGCCCTGAATTAGCTAAAGAACTTAGCAAATTCTACCACAGGTTTGAAAGGCAGGCTGAGCCTGGGGGGCATCCACCACCTCCTCCCCCCAAGCCCCTGCACACAGCGACCCAAGTGGGGACTCACTCTCTCTGGAATTGAGGGAGGCAGACGTTCGTCACCTCCTGTCCACGCTAAATTCCAGGAAAGCCTCGGGACCCGACGGCGTGTCCCCAGCCTGCCTCAAATCCTGTTCGGAGCAACTTGCCCCATCCTCTCCACCATCTTCAGCAGGTCACTGACAGAGGGCAAGGTCCCTGCGTGCTTCAAGAGGTCCACCATCATTCCTGTTCCTAAGAAGCAAGGCATCTCTGACCTCAATAACTACAGGCCTGTGGCCCTGGCGTCCGTTATCATGAAGTCCCTAGAGAGAGTGGTCTTATCCACCCTCAAGCTATCCACCGTGCCCCTACTAGACCCACTCCAGTTCGCCTACAGGGCAAATATGTCCACTGATGATGCCCTAAACATCTGTCTGGAATACATCTACAACCATCTAGACAGGAAGGACGTGTATGCCAGTGTACTGCTATTAGACTTCAGCTCGGCATTTAACACTATATGCCCACGCACTCTTCAGAATGTTCTGGCCACACTTGGGGTCCACCCCACCCGACGTCTATGGATCGTTGACTTTCTCTCTAACAGATCCCAAGTTGTCAGGCTGGGGGACATCTACTCACGTGAAGTGATAACCAACACAGGGGCACCCCAGGGCTGCGTCCTGTCCCCGCTGCTCTTCTCCCTTTACACAAATGAGTGTAAATCTATGGTAGACTCTGTCAAAATCATAAAATTTGTGGATGACACCACCATTGTTGGCCTCATCACCAAGGACAACATCCAGGATTACCAGCAACAGGTGGAAAGACTATGCCACTGGTGCAAGGAGAACAGCCTGGTGCTCAACACGGCCAAAACCGTTGAACTTATAATTGACTTTAGGAAGTCGGCTCCTTTCCCTCCCCCCCATCTACATTGACGGCACCGAGGTAGCCAGAGTACCCTGCGCTCGCCTGCTGGGCACCACCATCTCCAGCAACCTCAGCTGGAGGGTCAACATCACGTCAACCCAACGGAAATCCCAGCAGAGACTCTTCTTCCTCCGCCAACTGCGGAAGTTTGGCATGGCACAGGAGATTCTAACATGCTTTTACACTGCCACCATTGAATCGATCCTCTGCTCCGCCATCTTGGTCTGGTATGTGGGAGCCACCGCCAGCGACCGGCACAAACTACAGAGGATCATTAGGTCAGCGGAGAGGATCATCGGTAGAGCTTCACGTCCGGGTGGCAGAAATGGTTAAGAGACAGTGTGTGGTTTTAAAACTGCAACTGTGACAGTATGATGAAATGTTATCTAAAAAAAAAAGGTATATAACGGAAACTAAAAATATGAGACCCTTTTCTTTGCTGCTAATGTTCTATTCATTATCTGTACTACACATACAATTCATTATATCATAATTTTTTTGGGCTTCAGGTTTGCTTTACAGGAGGAGAGGTCAGAGGATTTGTTTTTGACTATCATTACCGTAAATACTTTCATACAAGCAGATTTGGCACACAACATAATTCAGTTTTCCGTAGCGCAATGCAGACATAACCGATTCTAAACAATAGTTCACATATAATAACCTCACTAGGTTCATATATGCTGCATAAATTGAGATCAGGCATTCCTCTGTAATCAGATGTCTCCATACTATAAGACGTGACTGCAACCATTGACGTGACGTGAATAGGTCGTATATTATCTCCATAATATAAGGCTGATCTCATAATCTAAAAAGTATTGGTGAATGTCACTTCCCTGGGAAAGAAATAGAAGTAGACCCCCCAAATAATGTTGCTGGTGGTAAGGCGGTTATAATGAACATTTACGAAGCACTGAAACGGGCAATTTTACCTTCACAGATGACGAGTCATAAACTTGTATCATCGGGGATTGTCTGCTCACTCTAAACCTCGAGAAATTATTCCGGGAAGGAGAATCAGGGAACTTAAAAGGCTGTATCATGGCGACTTAACCATTACATTTATGAGCACAGCTTTTCTGCAATGCACAATGTGCCTCTGACATTTTCAGAAATCTGTGATATTTATTGAAAATGTGGAAACTATCATTGTTTACCACCTACTGAAAAATGCAACTTTACGACCAGCCTTGGTCTCTAAAGGATGGCTGCAGTTTTTCCTTGACATTATACTGTATCTTCACGGGCAAAATGGTGGCTTAGTGGATAGCACTCTTGCTTTGCAGCACTGTGTCCCCGGTTCGAATCCCAGCTAGGTCAACATCTGCAAGGAGTTAGTATGTTCTCCCGTGTCTGTGTGGGTTTCCTCCGACACCCCGGTTTCCTCCCATGTCCCAAAAACATACAGATAAGTGCATTGGCTTTCCCCTAAAATTGTCTTTAGACTACAACAGACATATGACGATGATAAGGATTAGACTGTGAGCTCCTCTAAGTGACAGGTAAGTGACCAGTCGATAAACTCTGTACAGCGCTGCAGAAGTTGTCAGCGCTATGTAAATACTACAAAAATAATAAATAATAATAAAACATCTTCACTAACAGAAATTAGACCAGATAGCTTTCAGTGCAGGCCTGACAGCTAAACTTAGCCAGCCAGGCCTCCTGCTAAACCCCTTAAGCCCCCCCCCCGGATCAAAAATTTGGATCAGCCAGAATGAAAGCACATGGCAGCAGAAGCCTCATGCATTATCTGTCAGTGGAGCTAGCGACATGTCCTCTTTGCTTCTCTCTTCAGCCTGGCCATACAGTGCAACTCCTGGCAGCTCCCTGATGCACGTCTAGAGCCATATCTAGGGAGAACAGCGCCTAAAGAAATGTATCCTGGGGGGAAGCGTAATTTGCATCATAATTGCGAATAACGTTGCAAAATTATGATTATGCAAAATGTATCGTCATCACTAATCTTTAGGGAACTTTCCTTTTTAGTGGTTATGCCTCTGCCTACATTCAGTCCATATGTACCATAATTCCCATGTGTAATGAATGTGGCACCTGTGTTTGTCTGGAGATGAACTGCTAATAATTCACAAAAACTATATGGCGGTTCTAATTGCTCATATGCATATTTTAAATCATCTACCATGTATGGAAAATCATGGCTGGCTACAAACGGAAAGGTAATTTTTAATAACATTAAATTAAAAAAACAGTTTGTGAAGAACTAATATATTTCAAATGTTCTTCAATGACAGTTTATCTTTCCTTTAATGGACAATCTGGTTGTTTCTGTTGTTATTTAAAACTGAGATTAATCAAGTGGTTAAAGTGGATCCAAGATAAACTTTTACTCATTGCATAATTATGTTCCTTTTATATAGTTTATAGGGCATTCCTCAAGCCAAATACTTTTTTGTTTTGTTTTAATACTCCCTATAAACTAAACAAGCCTGGTCCACAGCTCCTTTTGTGCCTTGGTACTGTAGCAAGGGCTTATAGGAGCTCAGTCTTGGCAGGAGGAGGAGGCGTTTTCTAGCCATTGATTTCAGAGGCAGAGGGGAGGAGGGAGGAGGAGAGGGGACTGAATTTACACACATGCAAGCCGATAGCATCTCCAGCCCTCAGCCTGTGACAATGTGACAAACAGAACATGGCTGCCCTAATTGTATCACAGGAATAAATAATCAAACTTTTGAAGCTGTTTGCAGCTAGATTTGCTGTGTAAACTATCTAAACTTAAGATAAGATATTTAGACAAGTTACTTGTTATGGTTTGTTTTTCATCTTGGATCCGCTTTAAAGCAGACAGGCATTTACCAAATATTGTAATTCAAATTCAATTACTCTTATCTTAGGAATTCAGCTTTGAGGAGCTGACAGCTTTAGAGATGGCCCGAACGGATCGCCCGGCGGGTAATCCACGCAGATATCAGCTACCCACACCTGTGGCAGGTAGCGGACACATAGCACGTTTGACTCGCCTCCTATACCTCGCCATTGGGCTAAAGTTTTACCCTCTACATCACTGTCAGCAGACACATGGCAGCCAATCAGCCTGCATTCACCCACGGACCCCCCCCCCCCCCTCCCCTATAAAAACGCTACAGCCAGTGCAGTTTCTAGGCTAAAATGCACCCAGGGCGAGGGTGTAAAAATTGCGCCCCCCCCCCTAGGTTAGATAGGTAGGTGCCTCTCAGTATAGGTTAGATTAGGTAGGTGCCCCCTAGTATAGGCTAGATTAGACAGGTGCCCCCCAGAATAGGTTAGATTAGGTAGCTGCCCCCCAGTATAGGTTAGATAAGGTAGCTGCCCCCCCAGTATAGGTTAGGTAGGTGCCCCCCAGTATAGGTTAGGTAGGTGCCCCCCAGTATAGGTTAGATAGGTAGCTGCCCCCCAGTATAGGTTAGATTAGGTAGCTGCCCCCCAGTGTAGGTTAGATAGGTAGCTGCCCCCCCAGTGTTGGTTATATTAGGTAGCTGCCCCCCAGTGTAGGTTAGATAGGTAGCTGCCCCCCAGTGTAGGTTAGATAGGTAGCTGCCCCCCAGCAAATGTTAGATTAGGTAGGTGCCCCCCAGTGTAGGTTAGATAGGTAGCTGCCCCCCAGCGTAGGTTAGATTAGGTAGCTGCCCCAGTATAGGTTAGATAGGTAGCTGCCCCCCAGCGTAGGTTAGATTAGGTAGCTGCCCCCAGTATAGGTTAGATAGGTAGCTGCCCCCCAGTGTAGGTTAGATTAGGTAGGTGCCCCCCAGTGTAGGTTAGATAGGTAGGTGCCCCCCAGCGTAGGTTAGATTAGCAGCTGCCCCCCAGCGTAGGTTAGATTAGGTAGGTGCCCCCAGAATAGGTTAGATAGGTAGATGCCCCCAATAATGGAGGGGGGAGCCGGAGCCGCGGGGAGGGCAGCCCGACCTCTCCCTCCCTCTCCTCTCCCGGGCGCCCTCCGTGCTCCCCCCTCAGATGCAGAGTCCGTGAGCAGCAGGGAAGCGCTGTTTACAACTCACCGGCTGCCTGACTCCAAGCGCTGCTCTGTCGCCGCTGGTCTCCTCTCTCTGTATACATACTGATACACGCTGCTTCCGGCTACAGGAAGCAGCGTGTATCAGTACGTATACAGAGAGAGAGAGGAGACCAGCGGCGACAGAGCAGCGCTTGGAGTCAGGCAGCCGGTGAGTTGTAAACAGCGCTTCCCTGCTGCTCACGGACTCTGCATCTGAGGGGGGAGCACGGAGGGCGCCCGGGAGAGGAGAGGGAGGGAGAGGTCGGGCTGCCCTCCCCGCGGCTCCGGCTCCCCCCTCCATTATAGCGCCCCCCTCCCAACAGCGCCCCGGGCGGCGGCACGCTCCGCATGGGGCAAGAAACGGGGCTGGCTACAGCATCGGCCATGTTCTCACTCTGCTGATCTTGCTATAGTGAGAGGAAGGGAGAGACATTTGGAGATAGGGAAAGCGTTAGGCTGGTGATAGCTTGCTCCTCACTCAATCTTGTTGCTGAAAGCACCCCACAAAAAGCTCTTTTGAGAGCTAATATTCTTCTGATCTTTTTTATTTTGTGTGTGTGACCACAGGCATACATACAGCCCTGTCACAGCTGGGCCTTTCTGTAGTGTGCCAGGCCCACACATCTTTTCACTGCAATTGTGATTTAACTTCCTAAAGCATAGCTGTCTTTGTGGGTGACACTGCATATACATAGAACCCACAGACAGTTGCCAGACAGGCTAGCTGGAATTTGTAGTCTCACCACTATATTACCATGCCATTGCATATCTTTTCACTGCATTTGTGATTTAACTTACTAAAGCATAGCTGTCTTTGTGGGTGACACTGTATATACATAGAGCCCACAGACAGTTGCCAGCCAGGCCACATGGGATTTGTAGTTCCACCACTGGCAGCACACTCTATTATACCAGTGCATACCTTTCCTCTGTACCTGTGTGACAGCACTCTCTATTATACCAGTGCATACCTTTCCTCTGTACCTATGTTACAGCACACTCTATTATATCAGTGCATACCTTTCCTCTGTACCTGTGTGACAGCACTCTCTATTATACCAGTGCATACCTTTCCACTGTATCTGTGATTGAACATACTATACCATAGTTCCCTTTGTGGGTGACACTGCATACAACCCACAGAGAGACAGGGACAGTTAGCTAGGCTGTTCTTTATTGCTGAAACCACCCCAAAACAAAAACCCTTTTGAGGGTGTGTGTGTGTGTGTGTGTGTGTGTGTGTGTGTGTGTGTGTGTGTGTGTGTGTGTGTGTGTGTGTGTGTGTGTGTGTGTGTGTCAGGCACTGCATACAGGGCAGGGCACAGTCATTGCTGGGCCTTGCAGTTCTACTAATAGCTTCTGTCTATTACAATCCAGCACACTGTCTATCATCATAAGCAGTGCTTAGCTTGCAACTGTAATTGTGATTAAAAGTACTATATAGGACATTTCTCTGTGTGTGTTAAAGTACACAGCTCAATGACACACACACACACACACACACACACACACACACACACACACACACACACACACACACACACACACACACACACACACACACACACACACACAGAGCTGCTGTGTATTTAACACTGATTATGAGCCTCTTGGTGATTACACACACTGTGATTACTACTGCATAACCCCCCCCCCCCCCCCCCACACACACACACACATACACCAATATGGAAAAAATAACAGGCAGAGGCAGGGGCAGGCCACCCGACAGGTCTGTTGGAGGTCATGCTGACGTGATTTTTTGCAGCCCTCGACCAAAGTACAGTGTTCAGAAGGCACGTACCCTCAACCCCCAAGATTCTGAGGACATAGTTGACTATTTAACACAGAACACCTCATCTTCCTCAGCTTCCACATTGATCCGTGATAGATCTTCCTCCTTCTGCTCTGATGCAGGCACACCACTTAACACTCAGCCGGCAGCAGCCACTGCTACTACTAGCACCACATCCGCTCCATTTGAGTTCGCAGGAGTTATTTGGTGGGGAAATAACTGATTCACTGCCATTATTGTTACAAGATGAAGGCACTAAGGATTTTACACTACCTTGTACGTCTGAGTAAGGAGTCACTATGAACGTAAGGTGTGAGGAGGATTATGAAATACTTGTTGTTGGTGCAGTTTTGGAGGTGTGTGATACAAGCGAAGCTGTGGAGGAGGATGATGATGATGATGATCCTGCCATGGATGTCACGTGGGTCCCATTTCCAATAGACATGATGACCAGGGGAACAGTTCAGAGGAGGAGTCTGAGAGGAGTAGGAGGAGATGAGTTTCTGTAAGAAGCAGGGGGAGCTCTTCGTCGGAAACAGTTTGTGGCAGTGTCTGGCAGCATGTATTGCCACCTAGGGACAGCCAGCCAATGTCAGCTGCTGCCACCACCACCCAAATGCCATCAACCCACAGCTCACCAGTGTGGAGTTATTTTTGTGTCTCTGCCTCAGATTACAGCAATGCCTTTTGTACTCTCTGCCACCAAAAACGGAGTCGTGGAAAAAGCAACACCCACCTAGGGACATCAGCCTTACGAAGGCACTTGATCAATAAGCACAAACACCAATGGGATGAGCTAATGAGGAAAAGCAGCATTGAAACACAAAGCCACCCTCTGCCTCCTCTAGGTGCAGCATCTTCAGCCACTGTATCCTCTGCTGCCCTTGCACCTTCACAGCCACCCTCTTCCACACCGCCTCTCACTTTGAGCGGTTCCTGTTCCTCTGCCCACAGCAGCCAGGTGTCCGTAAAGGAAATATTTGTGTGGAAGAAACCAATGTCTGCCAGTCACCCCCTTGCTCGGCATCTGACAGCTGGCTTGGCGGAACTGTTAGCCCGCCAGCAGTTACCATACAAGCTGGTGGACTCCGAGGCCTTCCAAAAATTTATAGCAATTGGGACACGGCAATGGAAGATACCAGGTCGCAATTATTTCTCAAAAAAGGTGATACCCAAACTGTACCGTGATGTTGAAAGGTGAGTGGTGTCATCTCTGGCACAAAGCATTAGGTCAAGGGTCCATCTGAACATGGATGCCTGGTCTGCAAAGCACGGTCAGGGCAGGTACATTACTTATACGGCACATTGGGTCAACCTGGTGATCGTTGGCAAGCAATGAGTACCTGGCTGTGCAGCAGACTCACTGGTGACACCTCCACGGCTTGCAGGCAGGCCTGCTGCCATCTCCCTCTTCTTCTCCTCCTACTACATCCTCTTCACTGTCATCCTCCTTCTCCTTGGCTGAGTGGTACTGTACTGCTGCGTCCTCTCAAACTGCACACCCCCATCTCCCCAGGGCCTATGCCGCATGCCAGGTACGACCGTTTTATGCCATCTCGGACATGTCTTGCCTCAAAGCTGAGAGTCACACTGGAGCAGCACTCCTGGCCGCTCTGAACAAACAAGTGGATCAGTGGCTGACCCCACAGCAACTGGAGATCGGTAACGTGGTGTGTGACAGCGGCAGCAATCTCATTTCGGCTTTGAATTTGACACATGTGCCCTGCATGGCACATGTGCTGATTCTTATAATACAAAGATTTGTGTGTAAGTTTCCAGGCTTACAGGAGGTCCTGAGGCAGTCCAGGAAGGTGTGTGGGCATTTCAGGCATTCCTACACGACCATGGCATGCTTTTCCGATATTCAGCAGAGAAACAACTTGCCGGTGAGGCGCTTGATTTGCGATAGCCCAACTCACTGGAATTCAACGCTCCTCATGTTTGACCTCCTGCTACAACAGGAGAAAGCCGTTGAGTATCTCTTACAACTACGGTGAAAAGTCAGGCTTGCGCCGCCTCAAGCGTCCTGTCAGAAAGGACCTTTAGCGCAGCAGGAGGCATTGTCACTGAGAAGAGAAGTCGCCTAGGTCAAAAAAGTCTTCAGAAACTCACCTATTTAAAAATAAATAAGGCATGGATCCCGGAGGGCTACTGCCTGCCCAAAGATTAAGTGATTCCCCACACAGCATCTCTGCCTGCAGGCCGCTGCTGCCTGCCCAAAGACTAAGTCGGTCCCCAACAGCATCTCTGCCTGCAGGCTGCTTGTCTGCCTTCTTTGCCACCACCAACAGGGTCCAGGACGCCAGGTGGATTCCTGAAATTTTATGTCCAGCACGGCCATCACTACACAAACAGCTGTTAGCGGTGCGTTACACAGTGAGTTTGGTGTGTCAGTGTGAAGCAGTACACTACTTACACTACCTGATCCATGTATACACACGCAAGATGTTTTCAAGCACTTTAGGCCTCCAATTTAGGAATGCAATGTGATTTTTGCCCTTTAGGGATTATAACCCTGCTCTGCGTCAAATCCATAATTTTCCCAGGGACTTTTGGCGTGTATCCCACTCTGCCATGCCCCCTCCAGGTGTTAGACCCCTTGATCACTTTTGTGGCCAGAAACAATGTTTGTAGTTTTTCAAGGTCGCCTGCCCATTGTAAGTCTATTGCGGTTTGCCTGAGTTCGGCGGTCCGTGGACTTTTGCGGGAGTTCGAGTCCGCGGACCCAAAATCTGAGGTTTGAGCCATCTCTAGACAACTTGACACAATCTCACTGCAATAATGTAAAGACCTGCCTTATGCCGTGTTTTGTTACTTGGATCCTCTGAGGCTTTGCAAACTAAATGTGCCCATATATAAGGTGACTTGGCGGACCATCCGATTAGACTGTTCTAATCGGATGAAAATCGGTGCCGCCAAGTACATGCTCGATCGACAATGCGACCAATTTTGGGCAGATATTGGTTGTATTAGTTGTTCAGACATGCTGCAAGATGTAGAGCCGACTTGCTACCGCGCAGCGGTAACGAAGAGCGATATCGGGATGAGCGACGAATGCCATGAGACCGCAGATGCTGTGCCCCTAATGTGTAGTGTAGCCGCCAAACCCTCCCCCCCCCCCCCCCCGGTTTCAACTGCACTATACATTACCTGTCCGTGGTACCCACTTGTCCTCTGCTGGCTCCGAGCGCCATACATGAGTAACGGAGGGGGGGGGGGGGGGGGGGTAGGCGAGTGTGTGGCATCACACGCACCCACATACACACAGGCAGCCACACGGGGTACGTGTATGGAATTAGGACTGTGCATGGAGCCTGCGGGGGACAAGCAGAGGACAGGTACTGTATAAAGCACCGGGGAAGGGGTCGGGGAGGGCACATTACACATTAGGGATGACGTGAGCAGTGGCGTCACAAGGCCGATTCCCAAGAGATTTCATGCGAAAATCGATCGGGAATTGGCCTGCGGTGTACGTGCAGCAGACAGATCTCTCTCTAATTCAATTCGGTTAGAGAGAGATTTGTCTCTTGGTCGAATCTGCCCATCATTGCTAGATGTATGGCTACCTTAAAAGCTGGTACACACCATGCAATTTTACTTCAGATTCTGATATGTCTGGTCAGAGTAGGATCTTCCACAAGGCAACCTAGGAAGGCGATTTGGGCCTAGTGGGCGTCAAGGGGCC
The DNA here is from genome assembly GCF_040937935.1 of Hyperolius riggenbachi. NCBI lineage: Eukaryota > Metazoa > Chordata > Amphibia > Anura > Hyperoliidae > Hyperolius > Hyperolius riggenbachi. Next base: position 49,074,055 of record NC_090657.1, on the reverse strand, counting down.
CAACAGCCACTTTCTCTGACCGTTCTCCACTTCAGCTTACCAAAAGGATCCCAAGGGGGGCCCAAATCTACTACTTTGCCTAGGGCTCCACTACATCTTAATCCATCTCTGTGTCCGATCAAGAAAAAGGTAGGGCAAAAAAAAAAATACAAATACAACCTACTGAACCACGGCCGGATGTAGGATGTACACTCCAGGAGCATGTAGGCACAGAAATGCTAGCGCTATAAACTCCGCCCCTCAACAGGCCACACACCCAATCTCGGCCCTTATTTTCTTATATCACCTAAAGAGTTTAATGTAAATTAATCTAGCCACTCTGTGTAATTCAAAGCCCCTCTAATGTAGTACAAGGCCCCTCTAATTTAATAATAAAACAAATGAATATATATATATATATATATATATATATATATATATATAGCCCTAGTTATCTTACAAAAAAGGCTGCACACAATTGGTGGCAGCGCTACACATGGTGGGGCTACACGCAACTAAGTCAAAACCTTACATTGTCTCAAGCCCTCCCCCACCCCCCCAAGATGAGAAGAGCAGGCGGCAAATGGCAGTGCACTGCAGCTGATACACCGCTGCAGGGAGAATGCAATACCCACACCATCCACCACGCTACTAGAGATGTCGCGAACCTCCGATTTTCGGTTCGCGAACCGGGTTCGCAAACTTCCGCGGGAGGTTCGGTTCGCGGAAAAGTTCGCGAACCGCAATAGACTTCAATGGGGATGCGAACTTTCAAAAATAGAAAAAATTATGCTGGCCACAAAAGTGATGGAAAAGAAGTTTCAAGGGGTCTAACACCTGGAGGGGGGCATGGCGGAGTGGGATACATGCCCAAAGTCCCGGGGAAAAATCTGGATTTGACGCAAAGCAGCATTTTAAGGGCAGAAATCACATTGAATGCTAAATTGCAGGCCTAAAGTGCTTTAAAACGTCTTGCATGGGTATACATCAATCAGGGAGTGTAATTAGAGTTCTGCTACACACTGACACACCAAACTCACTGTGTAACGCAGCGCAAACAGCTGTTTGCGTAGTGACGGCCGTACTGGACTGGTGTGCACCGTGGCCAGAGTGTAGGCCGTGGCGTTTTTCAAGCCCATATGGTCGCCGGGCTGTGGTAGCTCAATGATAGAACAACAGTGACTGTCCAGCTGATCAAATTTGGTCTGACCACAATGAAGCGACGACCTTATTATCTTTTGTGTGCCACCCCCACCCGAGACACTCAAATAGCCGGCGGTCATTGCTTCATTGTGATGCGCAAGCTCCTTCACCGCGGCAAGGTAATGATCATGAAGGGGGATGGGCACATGTACATGCCTTTTGTTTTGTTGTTGCAGCCGCCCGCAGTGCAGCCAGAAAAATTAGGCAGGCATGTACACGCACCAGAAAAATTAGTGTAGCGGCCGCTGCTAGCAGCGGCCTTAAAAATTCAGGAATCCGCCTAGAGTCCTGGACCTTGTTGGTGGTGGCGGAGAAGGCAGTCAAGCGGCCTGCAGGCAGAGATGCTGTGTGTGGGGACTGACTTAGTCTTCGGTCGTGCAGTAGCCCTCCTGGATCCATTCCTCGTTCATCTTGATAAAGGTCAGGTACTGAACACTGTCGTTACTTAGGCGACTTCTCTTCTCAGTAACTATGCCTCCAGCTGCACTGAAGGTCCTTTCTGACAGGACGCTTGTGGCAGGGCAAGAGAGAAGTTGTATGGCAAATTGGGACAGCTCTGGCCACAGGTTAAGCCTGCGCAACCAGTAGTCCAAGGGTTCATCGTCGCTTTTCGCAGAGTCTACATCCACACTCAAGGCCAGGTAGTCGGCTACCTGCCGCTCCAGGCGTTGTTGGAGGGTGGATCCGGAAGGATTATGGCGAGGAGTTGGACTAAAGAACGTCCGCATGTCCGACATCACCCTGAGATCGCTGGAGCGTCCTGTCCTTGCCTGCGTGGACTTGGGAGGAGGAGGGTTACTGCCAGTGGTACCTTGATTGCGATTTGCAGCCACATCACCCTTAAATGCATTGTAAAGCATCATCGACAGCTTGTTCTGCAAGTGCTGCATCCTTTCCGCCTTTTGTTGAGTTGCTAAGAGGTCCGCCACTTTGTGCCTGTACCGAGGGTCTAGTAGCGTGGCCACCCAGTACAGGTCATTCATCTTGAGTTTTTTGATACGGGGGTCCCTCAACAGGCTGGACAACATGAAAGAGGACATCTGCACGAAGCTGGATGCAGATGTACTCTCCATCTCCTCTTGCTCTTCCTCAGTGACGGGACGCAACTCCTCTTCCTCCCCCCAGCCACGAACAATACCACGGGAACGTGAAGCAGCAGAAGCCCCCTGTGACGGCTGCCGCGGTTGTTCTTCTTCCGCCACCTCTTCCTCCTCCACAGAAACACCTTCCTCATCATCACCATCATCAGAGTCTGACTCCTCTCCTTCCCCACACAACTCCTCTTCTTCCTCCTCCTCCTCACCCCTCTGTGCTGCCGCAGGTGTTGTGGGAACATCGGGTTCGTGTGTAAATGGCTCCCACGACTCCTGCTGCCGTAACTCTTCTCATTCACGCTCCTGCACAGCTGTATCCACCACTCTACGCACGGCACGCTCCAGGAAGTAGGCGTAGGGGATCAAGTCACTGATGGTGCCCTCATCGCGACTTACCAGTTTGGTCACCTCCTCAAAGGGCTCCATGGCCCTGCATGCATTTCGCATCAGTGTCCAGTTGTTGGGCCACAACATCCCCATCCTCCCAGATTGTGTCCTTGTACTGTAATGATACAGGTACTGGGTGACGGCTTTCTCCTGGTCTAGCAGGTGAGAGAACATCAGCAGGGTGGAATTCCAGCGAGTCGGGCTATCGCAAATCAGGCGTCTCACTGGCAAGTTGTTTCTACGCTGAATGTCCGCAAAGCGTGCCATGGCCTTGTAAGAGTGCCTGAAATGCCCACACAACTTCCTGGCCTGCTTCAGGACGTCCTCTAAGCCTGGGTACTTGGACACAAATCTTTGCACGACCAGATTCAGCACATGTGCCATGCAGGGTATGTGTGTCAGCTTTCCCAAATTCAACGCAGCAATCAGATTGCTGCCGTTGTCACACACCACGTTGCCGATCTCAAGCTTGTGCGGGGTCAGCCATTGCTCCACCTATTTGTTAAGAGCAGCCAGGAGAGCTGCTCCAGTGTGACTCTCCGCTTTCAGGCAAGACATGTCTAACACTGTGTGACACCGTCGTACCTGGCATGCAGCATAGGCCCTGGGGTGCTGGGGCTGTGTAGCTGGAGAGGAGATCGTGGCACCAGCCAAGGAGGAGGAGGAGGATGAGGACAGCGAAGCGGTGGTAGCAGGTGGAGAGGAGGTGGCTGGAGGCCTGCCTGTAAGCCGTGGAGGTGTGACAAGTCGGTCTGCTGCGCAGCCACGTACTCCCTGCTTGCTGCCATCGGTCACCAGGTTGACCCAATGGGCTGTGTATGTAATGTAGTGGCCCTGCCCGTGCTGGACAGACCAGGCATCCGTGGTCAGGTGGACCCTTGACCCAACGCTGTGTGCCAGAGATGACACCACTTGCCTCTCAACTGCACGGTACAGTTTGGGTATGGCCTTTGTGAAAAATAATTGCGGCCTGGTATCTTCCACTGCGGTGTACCAATGGCCACAAACTTACGGAAAGCCTCCGACTCCACCAGCTTGTATGGTAATAGCTGGCGAGCTAATAGTTCCGCCACGCCAGCTGTCAGACGCCGGGCAAGAGGGTGACTGGCAGACATTTGCTTCTTATGCTCAAATACTTCCGTCACGGACAGCTGGGTACTGCTGTGGGCAGAGGAGAAGGAACCGCTGAAGGGAAGAGGCGGTGTGGAGGAGGGTGGCTGTGAAGGTGTAAGGGAGAAAGTGGATGAAGACGATGCACCTGAAGGAGGAAGAGGAGAAGGAGGGTGGCTTGTCTTTTGAGGGGTGCTGCTTTTCTCAGGTGTTCTTGCCATAGCTGTTTGTGCCTTCTCTCCAGGTGCCTTCGTAAGGCAGTTGTCCCTACATGAGAGTTGGCCTTTCCACGGCTCAATTTTTGCTGGCAGAGACAACAGATGGCTTTGCTCCGATCTGAGACACACATGTGAAAAAATTTCCAAACCGCTGAGCCCCCCTGGGCTGATGGCGCTACGGTAGCATCAGCAGCTGACGTTGAAGGGCATGTGTGCTGGCTGGCCATAGCTGGCGATAAATGGCGCCAGACACTGCCCCCAGCTGTTTCTGAGGACGAGCTCCCTCTGCTTCTATCATGGAGTCGTCTCCTCCTACTCCTCTCTGACTCCTCCTCTGAACTGTCTCCCTGGTCATCTCCTCTACCGGGAACATATGTGGTATCCGTATAATCGTCATCATAATCCTCCTGGCCAGCTGTGCTTTCTTCAGACACCTCCTCAAGTGCACCAACTTCAGGTGGTCCACCATCATCCCCATCCACACACGTTACGTCCATATTATCGCCACCTAACTCAGACGTATGAGGTGGTGTACCTGCGCCTTCTTGTTGTTGTGGCAGAAGTGGCTGGGAATCAGTGATTTCACCACCACCACCAAATAACTCCTGAGAAGTGTCAAATGCAGTGGATGTGGTGCTTGTTGTAGTGCTGGTGGCTGCGGGTGATGAGGTGTTCTGTGTTAAATACTCAATCACCTCCTCACGATTTTGGGAAGTGATGGCACGTGCCTTCTTCTGAGCACTGTATTTTGGGGCAGGTCCGCACGAAATCAGAGCAACACCACCTCGCACAGACCTGCCGGTGCCTGGTGGCCTTCCTCTGGGCCTGCCTCTACCTCTTCCTCTACCTGGTTTGTCAATTTTGTCCATCTCGGGGGGATGCTAGCTATATGCAGTGAGGTGGGTTCTCACTCAACACAACCGGTAGTTAGATGCAGTGAGGTGGCCAGGTGGGTTCTCACTCAACACAACAGGTATTTAGATGCAGTTAGCTGGGTTCACTCAACACAACGCTAGGTATATGCAGTGATGAGGTGGGTTAAGTATACACAACAGGTACTGGGTAGTTAGATGCAGTGAGCTGGGTTCACTGAACAGTGAAGGTACTTAAGATGCAGTGAGGTGGGTTCTCACTCAACACAACCGGTAGTTAGATGCAGTGAGGTGGCCAGGTGGGTTCTCACTCAACACAACAGGTATTTAGATGCAGTTAGCTGGGTTCACTCAACACAACGCTAGGTATATGCAGTGATGAGGTGGGTTAAGTATACACAACAGGTACTGGGTAGTTAGATGCAGTGAGCTGGGTCCACTGAACAGTAAAGGTACTTAGGATGCAGTGAGGTGGGTTCTCACTCAACACAACCGGTAGTTAGATGCAGTGAGGTGGCCAGGTGGGTTCTCACTCAACACAACAGGTATTTAGATGCAGTGAGCTGGGTTCACTCAACACAACGCTAGGTATATGCAGTGATGAGGTGGGTTAAGTATACACAACAGGTACCGGGGTATATGCAGTACTGGGTAGTACAATGTGCAGCTCCCTGTCACACACACAGGTAGTCACTGAATGTGCTGGGCTGCTGGCAGTGGCACACACACTATCAATTAGCAATGCTGTGCATGCAACAAAAGTGTCAGTTTGACACACAGAAAAAAAAAAAAAGTACAAGATGAGCTCTGACAAGAGCTATTGAGGGGTGCTATAAAAGCAATAACAATCAGCCAGGAGCAAGCTAAGCAGCCAAGAACCTAACTAATCTGTCCCTAGAAGAACAAGTCTGCAGCAGCTCTCCCTAGTCTGTCTAATAGCAGGCAGACGAGTGACTGTAATGGCCGCCGGAGGCTGCCTTATATAAGGAGTGGCCTGAATGGCTACAATGTGCCTGCTGACTGTGATGCAGAGGATCAAAGTTGACCCTCATAGCGCATTATGGGGCGAATCGAACTTCCGCAAAAGTTCGCCTGGTGCAGGCGAACGCGAACCCCCAAAGTTCGCCTGGAACCGTTCGCCGGCGAACAGTTCGCTACACCTCTACACGCTACCCTCACTTTCATAGGAGGCACTGATTAAGCCTCAGATCTCCTCCCCTAACTACTTGCCTGCGGCTGCTGAAATGGAGCTGGGTGGTGAGTGACATCACCCTCCGGATCTGCTGAGAGAGGGGATATTTGGGAAAAAATGGGAGCCGCCACTGCCACATAAGGTGCCTGTAGTCACGTGCCTACAGTACCTTATGGTAAATTCGGCCCTGCCATCGACCGATACCAAGCTCAAAATCAACCCCTTTCTTGATCAGAAGCAGATTGGACATGCTGAAAATGTTTTGATCAAAATACTGGATGTTGTTCCGTGTGTACATAATTTCGATAATTTTTTTCAATTGATTTCCAAATGGAAAACTGATAAGAAATCGGATCACAATTTTAAGAAACTGCATACGTGTGTATGCTAGCAAACTTATATATATATATATATATTGTAAGGGAACGAGTCCTATTTGTGTAGTCTCAGGGGATTTAGGCAGATTGCAGGGACCAGTTTGGTCTCAGAAACAACAGTTCAGTCAGCAGACCAAGTTTTAAGCTGATAGCATCAGCTTTATTTACATATCCAAAACACAGGAGTACAACAAAAATAAAACATAAAAATAAACCCTAGCCTGTCCGGCTCTAACTAACATACATAGATTCCCTCTCTATGCAATAGAGAGGATCTAGCATCCAGCTCTACAAACAGTATGTTTAAAGGAAAGGTTCAGGGAGGGTGGGTAAAAAATAAAAATCAATTTCCACTTACCTGGGGCTTCCTCCAGCCCGTGGCAGGCAGGAGGTGCCCTCGCCGCCGCTCCGCAGGCTCCCGGTGGTCTCCGGTGGCCGACCCGACCTGGCCAGGCCGGCTGCCAGGTCGGGCTCTTCTGCGCTCCAAGGCCCGGAACTTCTGCGTCCCACGCCGGCGCGCTGACGTCATCGGACGTCCTCCGGGCTCTACTGCGCATGCGCAGTAGTTCTGCACCTGCGCAGTAGAGCCCTGAGGACGTCCGATGATGTCAGAGCACCGGCGTGGGACGCAGAAGTTCCGGGCCTTGGAGCGCAGAAGAGCCCGACCTGGCAGCCGGCCTGGCCAGGTCGGGTCGGCCACCGGAGACCACCGGGAGCCTGCGGAGCGGCGGCGAGGGCACCTCCTGCCTGCCACGGGCTGGAGGAAGCCCCAGGTAAGTGGAAATTGATTTTTATTTTTTACCCACCCTCCCTGAACCTTCCCTTTAAGTTTGGGTTACTCACTGTGTCTGGCTCTCTCCTTACTGCAGACAGGCAGATCCCAGGAAGAGAGAGAGACTAACACTGGAGACACCATATTTAAAGAGACACTGAAGCGAAACAAAAAATATGATATAATGAATTGGTTGTGTACTATGAATAATTACTAGAAGATTAGCAGCAAAGAAAATATTCTTATATTTTTATTTTCAGGTATATAGTGTGTTTTCTAACATTGCATCATTCTATAATATGTGCAGATTACACAACACTCAGCATTCAAAATGATTCTTTTAGAGCAGTCTGTGAACTAATGACCTCTCCTCTAGAAGATAAAAAGAAAACTGTTCCCTAACAGTTGAGATAATAAAAGTCAGAAGACAGCCCTCTCCACGACTTTGAAAGTCGTACAGATTAATGGCTTTTTTTGCATAGAGATAACAACTGGAGTTTCTTAACTCTTCCTGTACTGGAAACAATTAGACTGATGTATCTGATCTTAATGTTTTATTTCTTAGCTGTGCTACACATACAAATCATAATATCATCATTTTTTTTTGCTTCAGTGTCTCTTTAAAGGGTTTCCCCTGAAGCCTAATGAGGCAATTAATTAGCCAGGCTTCTTCAAAGCCTGGATAGCCTGGTGAATGGAAGTCCCACCCCGCTCACTTCCATTCACTCCAGGGCCCCTTTTTCTGGCTTTTCCAAAAAGCCAAATGCAGTGAAAGAACACCCTTTCACTGCTGAAATGCTTGCTGCCCTGGAGTTTTAACATATATAAGAGAGAAATCTGGGAGAAATATACACACCTTCTACCTCTAACCCAGCATTTCTCTCACACTATATATATATAATCGATGTCAGATCTGAGTATTGATGTGATTACTGAATTAAAAATTGCATGGTGTGTACCAGCCTTAAAGCCTTGTTCACATGCTTCTGTAGATGGTTATCAGTTGTGCCACCGCCAGTGAAAATCTAGCATGTATACAGGGGCGTAGCAATAGGGGGTGCAGAGGTAGCCACCGCATCGGGGCCCTTGGGCCAGAGGGGCCCCAAAAGGCCCTCCCTCAACTACAGTATTAGCTCTTTATTGGTCCTGTGCTGGTAATAATCACTTCTATAGATACTTTGAATAGTGGTAATGATTAAAGGAATACTATTGAACTTAACACATTTCTGTCAGTAGTATAAATCAAAATTGCATTAACAGCTAGTGCAAACACAGCATATCTTTTTGCTGTGCAATGTTTCTATTTCTTTTAATTTACCTTTTAAACGGATCCCCTGACAAGCTGACGGCGTCGGCTAATGGGGCAGCTCATTATGTCAGAGGGGATTCCTTTTTACAGTGCCGTAGTGTATTATACTATTTTCACGTTTCCCCATGCTATTCATTATTATTCATTACCATATTCTAGGTTTCCCCAACACTATTCAGCATGCCAGGCATCTGTCACCGTAGCCTGCTATGAGGAGCGAGAGACAAACGCTCTCGCTCCTATTCTGCCCAGCTAATCTCCCCAGAACCAGAAGGAGACTTCCGTGTGTCGGGCTCTGGCTGCCGCCGCATTAGTTGTTTTGTCATCGCTGCGTATCAGAAGCAGGAGCCGAAGGGAAGGAGCAATGATGCGCCCTCCTCCAGCGTATATGGTTGCCGTTGCGTAGCGATGACAACACAACTAATGCGGCGGCAGCCAGAGCCCGACACACGGAAGTCTCCTTCTGGTTCTGGGGAGATTAGCTGGGCAGAATAGGAGCGAGAGCGTTTGTCTCTCGCTCCTCATAGCAGGCTACGGTGACAGATGCCTGGCATGCTGAATAGTGTTGGGGAAACCTAGAATATGGTAATGAATAATAATGAATAGCATGGGGAAACGTGAAAATAGTATAATACACTACGGCACTGTAAAAAGGAATCCCCTCTGACATAATGAGCTGCCCCATTAGCCGACGCCGTCAGCTTGTCAGGGGATCCGTTTAAAAGGTAAATTAAAAGAAATAGAAACATTGCACAGCAAAAAGATATGCTGTGTTTGCACTAGCTGTTAATGCAATTTTGATTTATACTACTGACAGAAATGGGTTAAGTTCAATAGTATTCCTTTAACAAACAGTTCCCCATCCCCTGCTTCCACCTCTGACACTGAAGTTGCCATTGGCAGGTTTTGGTGCGCCGTATCAATTGTTATGTATCGAGTGCTTGGGGGGCCCCATTGTTAAACTTGCATGGGGGCCCACATCTCCTTAGCTACGCCACTGCATGTATACGGTGGCTCTGTGCATTGCTAGGAGATTAAAAATGCCAGATCATCTTGGCCAACTACATCTCGAGTCATTTGTTCTCCTCAATACCTCTCTTGTCCTACCTTCTCCCCTCCAGGCTCCTCCTCCTCCAGGCTGTAAAGCACTTAGTTCCAAAATGTTGCCCGAGGGATCATGTCCCGATCTGTACAGGTGACAATAATTTTGCTTGTGCAGCACCTTCAGTCATATGGCTGGACCTTGTTTGACCTCCTCCAGACAGATGATACTTAAATCTACGCCATGTTAGGATTAAACATTCAGTAGACTTAACTCCACAAATTCCATGCGCTCCTGCCACGAAGTCGTGCATGCGCCATTGCTAACTCACCTTTCATTAGGTAACTATACAATACAATAACCTGTGTAAAGTGCTTTTCTCCCATAGGACTCAAAGTGCATAGACCTGTCTCAGATCAATACAGGGTTGCAGGGTGGACTGTCTTACAGAGGAAAAAGTCAAGTGTTCATAAATGCCAGACTAAACAAGTGGCTACTTTATTACCTTCCGAGGGTTGCCGGACCACAGAAATTTCAGGCTGAGGTAATTATTTAATTGCACACACACTAGCAGACAGCAAACAAAAGCTTTTATCAGCAGGGGTGGAGGAGAGAAAACACACCATGCTTCAAGGATTTTGGAGAAGCCACAGTTGCAATCTTCACACCTTCCCCAGTATAAATAATGGGCAGCTAGAAGGGAAGGGGGGAACATGGCAGCACCGGTAGCTAGTAGAAACCAGGACAAACTGCAGAAAAAATAGTGGCACTTGGTTCCCTTTAAGGGGGCAGAGCACTTTGGTATGACAGAGGTTAAACACTGATTTGCAAAACACAGTTTGATACCAACAATTAAAAACATTACTTTGTAAACTTGCAAAGATTTTAATAAATGAATACATTTGACTAAAAGCAGTAGATTTTTTCCTTAAAGCAATATTAATTCAACTTTATACTGCAGGGAAGCTAATAATAATGTATTATTATTGAACGTTATTCAAGCAAAAAGATGTTAGGCAAGTTTATTTCTTTTGGGTTTTCAATTCCTAAAGAAGGGAAATTGGCATTTTTTAAAGTTTTCTTAATATATTGCAAACACAAATCCTAAATGACTTAAAGAGACACTGAAGCGGAAAAAAATTATGATATAATGATTTGTATGTGTAGTACAGCTATGAAATAAAGCATTAGGAGCAGAGCTAATGTTTCCAGTACAAGAAGAGTTAAGAAACTGCACTTGTTATCTATGCAAATTGCCATTGAGCTTCATGACTTAAAAGCCCCATCTACACTATACGATTCTTTGTACGATTCAATTACGATTTCTATTTATGATTCGATTAAATCCGACATGTCCAATTGGGATTGGATTCGATTCAATTCGATTTGCCACTGTTTTGCAATGGCAAATCAAACTGAATTGAATCGAATTCCTATCGGACATGTCAGATTTAATCAGATCGTAAATAGAATCGTAATCAAATTGTACAAAGAATCATATCGTGTAGATTGGGCTTTAAAGTTGTAGAGAGCTCTGTGTTCTGAAGGTTGTTATCTTAACTGTATTGTTTTTTCTTTTGCAGATCAGATTACAGTTCAGGTCAAAAGTTGACTGCCTGTTCTGTAAAAAACATTTAGAATTTTTTTTGCTACTTATGTTCTAGTAATTATTTGTACTACACAACCAATTCATTACATCATATATTTTTTTTCGCTTCAGTGTCTTTAAAGAGAGTCTGAAGCGAGAATAAATCTCGCTTCAGACCTCATAGTTAGCAGGGGCATGGGTGCCCCTGCTAAACCGCCGCTATCGCGCTGCTAAACGGGGGTCCCTTCACCCCCAAATCTCCTCGGTGCAGCGGGGGAGCGCTTCCTGGTTGGGGCAGGGCTAACCGACGCAGCCCTGCCCCACGCGCGTCTGTCAGCGCGTATCTCCGCCTCTCCCCCGCCCCTCTCAGTCTTCCTTCACTGAGAGGGGCGGGGGAGAGGCGGCGATGCGCGTCTGATAGACGGCGCTGGGAGGCAGGGCTGCAGCCGTTAGCTCTGCCTCCAGGAGCGACCAAGTGTTGCAGTGGGGGGTTTGGGGGTGAAGGGACCCCCGTTTAGCGGCGCTGTAGCGGCGGTTTAGCAGGGGCACACATGCCCCTGCTAACTATGAGCTCTGAAGCGAGATTTATTCTCGCTTCAGAGTCTCTTTAAGAATACATACATTTAACTAGGGAAAGATTAAAAGACTCTGAACAAAAAAACCAAACAAAAAAAATATCTAAAAATATCAAATAAATGAGAAATATAAATACTATAGAATTAAAACTCCAAGCAAAGAAATAAAACACCAAATAAATAAATAATTATCTAAGATTTAATAATACCAAATAAAGGAAAAGTTAAATTCCCAAAAGCACCTGAATAAGGCTTGATAGGTATGAAATAAGCATAAATCCGATTTTTTTCTACCATGAATAGGCAGCATTGTCATGTAGAGCACATAGGTATGTATTAGTATATTAGCATATGAATATGCTATTTTTCTACTCTACTGCTTGGGTTATGGCTAAGCTATAGTGAATGCAAGGCAATTTATTGTAAGCGAAGGAAAGCGCATCGTCTGTTCCGTAATGAAATGGAGAGGCCAGTGGTGTCTACTTTTAGCTTTCACAGAAGAGGCAAACAGTGTGAAATGTCACGGAGCCTATACCCTGAGAGTCGGCTCGATAACGGGATCCTGGGGACTGAACAATCGAAGAACACTTCTAGCTCTTGTCTGAAACGTCTAGCAGATTCACATTTCCATATAACGCGAGCAGCTGCTTTGTCAACTTATAACAGAACTCCAGGTTAAAATACTATTTGTCTAAAGTCTAAAGGCACAGCCTGTGCAACTGCCTCTTCTGCATGAATATATCAGGAGCTGAAAACCGACTTATATAGCTCTTGAAAAGTAAAAAAAAAAAAAAAAAAAAAAAACATTGGTTCCTCATATGTGGCATAGCTAGAGATTATGGGGACCCATAGCAGAACTTTCATGGGGCCCTCAGATATAGGCACTCTTGACCAATACCACCCGCCCCTAACTCTATGGATATGAGTTGACTAGGCAATTTACATTGCCATGCAATCAGCACTACACATAGTTCATAAACACTGAGACAAAGTCAGAGGTTGGAAAGCAATTTAGCAATTAATGAATACATCAAGTATCACCTGGGCCCCTACTGCTCTAGGGCCCCATTACAGCTGCTATGGCTGCTATGGCTATTGCTATTTGCTACACCCCTGTACCCAGCTTAGTGTGACCCAAAACCACTACGAGAGTGTGAGGGGCTAAAAGAGAACGAAAAGCCCTCTTACTAAAAAAAAAACATGCTAAATATAATTTTGCCTTTTTGAAACAAAAAGGGATTTGCAATAATTCAGCTTTAGGCTCCCTGCCCACAGCAAATCTGTTTTTCGATTCCGATTCCATTTCCGATATCGATTTTCAATTCCGATTTTCCCTGAATACATTCAACAGAAACATGGATCAAAAAATTCAGCATGCAGTAAAGATTAAACATCGGAATCGGAAGTAAAAACCGATTAAAAAGCGGAATCGGAATCGCATGCAGTATGCTGGGAGCCTTAAAGAGAGTCTGAAGCAGGGGCGTAGCAATAGGGGGTGCAGAGGTAGCGACCGCATCGGGGCCCTTGGGCCAGTGGGGCCCCAAAGGGCTCTCTCTCATCTACATTATTACCTCTCTATTGGTCCTGTGCTCATAATAATCATTTCTATAGATGCTGTGAATAGTAGTAATCACTAACAAACTGTTTCCCAGCCTCTTCTTGCACCTCTGACACTGTAGTTGCCATTGGCAGGTTTTGGCATGCCGTATCAATTGTTATGTATAGAGTGCTTGGGGGGCCCCATGTAAAACTTGCATCGGGGCCCACAGCTCCTTAGCTACGCCACTGGTCTGAAGCGAGAATAAATCTCGCTTCAGACCTCATAGATAGCAGGGGCATGTGTGCCCCTGCTAAACCTCCAATATCCCGTGGCTTACCGGGGGTCCCTTCACCCCCAAACCCACCACCGTACAGAGCGGAATCTCTTCCGCATTGAGGCAGGGCTAACCGCCGCAGCCCTGCCTCCTGCGCGTCTATCAGACGCGTACCTACGCCTCTCCCCCGCCCCTCTCAGTCTTCCTTCACTGAGAGGGGCGGGGGAGAGGCGGCGATGCGCGTCTGATAGACGCGACTGGAGGCAGGGCTGCAGCCGTTAGCCCTGCCTCATTTCACAACCAAGTCTACGACCAAGTATTGCGGGGGTGGGATTGGGGGTGAAAGGACCCCCGTTTAGCCGCGGGATAGCGGCGGTTTAGCAGGGGCACACGTGCCCCTGCTAACTATGAGCACTGAAGCGAGAATTATTCTCGCTTCAGAGTCTCTTTAAGTGAGCAAGTGTGGTTTCCCATGACGCATCACTCCCAAATATGCAAATCCTCTGTATGACCCTGAAAGCCAGGCACACATCCAGAACTGCTGGCATGTTGGATTGGTGTGGCTCTGAAAGATGTATAATCTGTGAGCTCACTATACACCAGCGGCTCTGGAGGTGTGCCTGGGTTTAGGTGCATAAAGAAATGATTTGCATGTTTGAGAGCGATACATCATGGGGAATCCAACTTGCAGGATTATTGCAGATACCTTGTTATTTAAGAAGGCAATTATATACTGCAATGCATGTCATACAGGGGATACATGGATAACATTTATTAGTATTTATAAAGCACCAACATGTTATGCAGTGCTGCACAATAGATAAATGGGTTAACATACAAGGACATTAAAAAAAAAAAAAAAAAGAAGAAGAAGAGAGGATCTAACGACAAAACAAGATCGTGCAAATGTGGGTTTGGTGTCTGTCAGAGGATTACAATCTAAAGGGTAGGGGTAGAACATTTAAAGCGGACCTGAATTCAGAACATCCTCTCTGCTCTAAAAGATACACAACATCATAATAACCTTAAACAAAAACAAACACAAAAATCTTTTTTACAGCTGATACAAATCCTGCAATAAATCTGCACTGTTTCTACTTCCTGATAGTGTTGGGCGAACAGTGTTCGCCACTGTTCGGGTTCTGCAGAACATCACCCTGTTCGGGTGATGTTCGAGTTCGGCCGAACACCTGACGGTGCTCGGCCAAACCGTTCGGCCATATGGCCGAACTAAGAGCGCATGGCCGAACGTTCCCCGAACGTTCGGCTAGCGCTGTGATTGGCCGAACGGGTCACGTGGTTCGGACCCGAACGCGCTCTGATTGGCCGAACTGTCACGTGGTTCGGGTAAATAAATACCCGAACCACGTCATATCTCCGCCATTTGTCTGTGGGTTTAGCTTTGGGTAGGCAGGCAGGGTAGTTCGCGCTCCAGCCACGCTAGCCAGGGTCCCCCCCAGTCATTGTGTGTCGCTGCTGGGAACAGTAGTACACCGCTCGTTCAGCCACACTATATAGCATTCTGTGTACTGTTCTGTGTCTGCTGGGAACAGTAGTACACCGCTCGTTCAGCCACACTATATAGCATTCTGTGTACTGTTCTGTGTCTGCTGGGAACAGTAGTACACCGCTCGTTCAGCCACACTATATAGCATTCTGTGTACTGTTCTGTGTCTGCTGGGAACAGTAGTACACCGCTCGTTCAGCCACACTATATAGCATTCTGTGTACTGTTCTGTGTCTGCTGGGAACAGTAGTACACCGCTCGTTCAGCCACACTATATAGCATTCTGTGTACTGTTCTGTGTCTGCTGGGAACAGTAGTACACCGCTCGTTCAGCCACACTATATAGCATTCTGTGTACTGTTCTGTGTCTGCTGGGAACAGTAGTACACCGCTCGTTCAGCCACACTATATAGCATTCTGTGTACTGTTCTGTGTCTGCTGGGAACAGTGGTACACCGCTCGTTCAGCCACACTATATAGCATTCTGTGTACTGTTCTGTGTCTGCTGGGAACAGTGGTACACCGCTCGTTCAGCCACACTATATAGCATTCTGTGTACTGTTCTGTGTCTGCTGGGAACAGTAGTACACCACTCGTTCAGCCAGACTATATACCATTGTTTACTGACACTATATAGCAGACTATATAGCATTGTGTGTACACCGCTCAGCCAGACTATATACCATTGTTTACTGACACTCTGTGTACACCGCTCAGCCAGACTATATACCATTGTTTACTGCCACTCTGATTCTGCTGGGAACAGTAGTACACCGCTCGCTCAGCCAGACTATATACCATCTCTGACTCCTTCTCCTCCAACGCATCTCAAAGCTGTACCTCATCCGGAAACGCTAACCCAGCACCAGCAGCAGTAGGATCGTGGAAGCAGTGCAGCACAGCTGTTGGCATGCGTCAGCAAGCGTTGCTGAAGCTGATCTGCCTTGGGGATAAGCAGCACACAGGGGAGGAAATTTGGAGGGGAATAAAGGAACAGACGGATTTGTGGCTGGCACCGCTGGACCTGAAACCGGGCATGAAGCTAGACACCTGGCACGAACTGGCAATGTACGCAATAGAGGTGCTGGCTTGCCCGGCAGCCAGCGTTATGTCGGAACGCTGTTTCAGTGCTGCCGGAGGCATCATCACAGATCGGCGTATCCGCCTCTCCACAGAAAATGCAGACCGTCTGACTCAAATTAAAATGAATCAATCCTGGATTGGAAACGACTACGCAACACTCCTGGACCCCAACCAAGTAACATGACCGATGAACATCTGGGATGGTTTAGCGTTTCCGGTCCCTGTTTATTGAACCTCTCATCTGTATTACATTTATGACTGCATGGCGGCAAAAAGCATTGCTGCTATATCCGCACGCTTTTTGTCCTCATGCAAGGCCTGGGTTGTTGTGTCTCACAAAGCGTGGCCTTCTCCTCCTGCGCCTCCTCCTGTTCCATCACGTGTGCTGCTGCTGCTGCTGCTGCTGCTGGGTTACCGTTGCCGGTCCCTGTTTATGGAACCTCTTATCTTTATTACATTTATGACTACATGGCGGTACAAAGCATGCTATCCGCACGCTTTTTGTCCTCATGCAAGGCCTGGGTTGTTGTGTCTCACAAAGCGTGGCCTTCTCCTCCTGCGCCTCCTCCTCCTGTTCCATCACGTGTGCTGCTGCTGCTGCTGCTGCTGCTGGGTTACCGTTGCCGGTCCCTGTTTATGGAACCTCTTATCTTTATTACATTTATGACTACATGGCGGTACAAAGCATGCTATCCGCACGCTTTTTGTCCTCATGCAAGGCCTGGGTTGTTGTGTCTCACAAAGCGTGGCCTTCTCCTCCTGCGCCTCCTCCTGTTCCATCACGTGTGCTGCTGCTGCTGCTGCTGGGTTACCGTTGCCGGTCCCTGTTTATGGAACCTCTTATCTTTATTACATTTATGACTACATGGCGGTACAAAGCATGCTATCCGCACGCTTTTTGTCCTCATGCAAGGCCTGGGTTGTTGTGTCTCACAAAGCGTGGCCTTCTCCTCCTGCGCCTCCTCCTGTTCCATCACGTGTGCTGCTGCTGCTGCTGCTGGGTTACCGTTGCCGGTCCCTGTTTATGGAACCTCTTATCTTTATTACATTTATGACTACATGGCGGTACAAAGCATGCTATCCGCACGCTTTTTGTCCTCATGCAAGGCCTGGGTTGTTGTGTCTCACAAAGCGTGGCCTTCTCCTCCTGCGCCTCCTCCTGTTCCATCACGTGTGCTGCTGCTGCTGCTGCTGCTGGGTTACCGTTGCCGGTCCCTGTTTATGGAACCTCTTATCTTTATTACATTTATGACTACATGGCGGTACAAAGCATGCTATCCGCACGCTTTTTGTCCTCATGCAAGGCCTGGGTTGTTGTGTCTCACAAAGCGTGGCCTTCTCCTCCTGCGCCTCCTCCTGTTCCATCACGTGTGCTGCTGCTGCTGCTGCTGCTGCTGGGTTACCGTTGCCGGTCCCTGTTTATGGAACCTCTTATCTTTATTACATTTATGACTACATGGCGGTACAAAGCATGCTATCCGCACGCTTTTTGTCCTCATGCAAGGCCTGGGTTGTTGTGTCTCACAAAGCGTGGCCTTCTCCTCCTGCGCCTCCTCCTGTTCCATCACGTGTGCTGCTGCTGCTGCTGCTGCTGGGTTAGCGTTGCCGCGTGGTCCCTGTTTATTGAACCTCTTATCTTTATTACATTTATGACTACATGGCGGTACAAAGCATGCTATCCGCACGCTTTTTGTCCTCATGCAAGGCCTGGGTTGTTGTGTCTCACAAAGCGTGGCCTTC
Source organism: Hyperolius riggenbachi (assembly GCF_040937935.1). NCBI lineage: Eukaryota > Metazoa > Chordata > Amphibia > Anura > Hyperoliidae > Hyperolius > Hyperolius riggenbachi. The sequence goes on along the minus strand of NC_090657.1, from coordinate 49,056,193 downwards.
TCCTCCTGCGCCTCCTCCTGTTCCATCACGTGTGCTGCTGCTGGGTTAGCGTTGCCGCGTGGTCCCTGTTTATTGAACCACTTATCTTTATTACATTTATGACTGCATGGTGGTACAAAGCATGCTATCCGCACGCTTCTTGTCCTCATGCAAGGCCTGGGTTGTTGTGTCTCAAAGCGTGGCCTTCTCCTCCTGCGCCACCCTCCGCCTGTTCCATCACGTGTGCTGCTGCTGGGTTAGCATTACCGGTCCCTTTTCCTGGAACCTCTTATATGTATTACATTTATGACTGCATGCCGACAAAAAGCATGTTACCTGTGCAAAGAAAACAGACATTTCCCGCATTTAAAAGACAGTTTTCCCTTTGAAACTTTAAAATCGATTTTCTCAAAAACTATAAGCTCTTTTTGCTAAATTTTTTTTTCCTCTTGTACCCACTCCCAAGGTGCACATACCCTGTAAATTTGGGGTATGTAGCATGTAAGGAGGCTTTACAAACCACAAAAGTTCGGGTCCCCATTGACTTCCATTATGTTCGGAGTTCGGGTCTAACACCCGAACATCGCGGCCATGTTCGGCCTGTTCGGCCCGAACCCGAACATCTAGATGTTCGCCCAACACTACTTCCTGATTCATGGAAGCAGACATATTGTTAACATCCTGTATTTTCAAATGGCCTTTTCTGGCATAGGCAGACATGTGACACGGGGAGAGATCAGATTAGAATTTGTGATTAGATGCAAATGATGAGGAATTAAGCAAGCCAAAGGCCACATACACACATCAGACTATAGTCTTTGGAAAATGAAAGATCACAGACCAATTTTACCACCCTTCATGTAGTATGAGAGCCATACTCTACAGTCTATTCTATGGAGCTGAACTCCCCATCAGACAGACTTCTTTGCAAGATGCTGCACACACAGATGTTGTACAGGGAGCAGGAAAAAATGGCGCAGGGGAAAAAATGGCGCACCGATAAATGTATCATAAAACGCTATTTACCGTTTTAATGTTAATACATTAAAACGGTAAATAGTGTTTTAAGATACATTTATCGGCGGATCGGTGCGCCGTTAGAAAAAGCAGAGGGGCTTCACTACAGCTACAGCCTCACGTTCCCGGTAATCCTTGCTAGCGTCCAAATCCATGGCAACAGAGGAATCCGAGGCAGCCTCTGCTACGGTAGATGTTTCCCCAGTCCGCCCGGCCAATAAGGAGCACAAAGGAGGAGGGCAGAGGCACAGACGTTCCACAGACACTTGCTACTACGGACACCAGTAGTTAATTACTATTTTCTAACAAGTTCCTGCAGCTCACTTCGCACAGCGCTAAGGGTACAGACTAGGGACAAAGTTTTGCAGGTTCGAATCTGCTCTTCACTGCCTTTTTTTTTTTTTTTTTTAAGAAAACGGCACTATTGTAATATTATTGTAACTTTTTAAAATAAAAGGCAGTGAAGAGCAGATTCGAACCTGCAAAACTTTGTCCCTAGTCTGTATCGGTGCGCCATTTTTTCCCCTGCGCCATTTTTTACTGCATGCGTTGTACAGACACAAAAAATCAGTATCTGCAAAAGATCTGTTCCTGCCAAAGAACCGTTCCTGCAAATTGCAATGATAGTCTATGAGATCTGCAGATCATCATACACACATGATTTAACTGACATTCATCTGCAGATCAGATCCACCAGGATGGATTTTCAGATCTGCAGATCTGCAGATGAATGTCAGTTAAATCATGTGTGTATGATGATCTGCAGATCTCACAGACTATGAATGCAATTTGCAGAAATGGATTTTTGGCAGGAACAGATCTTTTGCAGATACTGATCTTTTGTGTCTGTACAGCATCTGTGTGTGCAGCATCTTGCAAAGATTTTTTCCTGATGTGGAGTTCAGCTCCATAGAAAAGACTGTGTAGAGTATGGCTCTTATACTACAGGAAGGATGGTAAGATTGGTCTGTGATCTTTCATTTTCCAAAGACTATGGTCTGATGTGTGTATGTGGCCTTTCTTAAAGGGACACTTAAGTCAAACAAAAAAAATGAGTTTTACTCACCTGGGGCTTCCAATAGCCCCCTGCAGCTGTCCGGTGCCCTCGCCATCTCCCTTCGATCCTCCTGGCCCCGCCTGCAGCCACTTCCTGTTTCGGTGACAGGAGCTGACAGGCTGGGGACGCGAGTGATTCTTCGCGTTCCTGGCCACAATAGCGCCATCTATGCTGCTATAGCATATATCATATACCGTATAGCAGCATAGAGGGTGCTAATGTGTCTGGGAACGCGAAAAATCACTCGCGTCCCTAGCCTGTCAGCTCCTGTCACCGAAACAGGAAGTGGCTCCCGGCGGGGCCAGGAGGATCGGAGGGAGACGGCGAGGGCACCGGACAGCTGCAGGGGGCTATTGGAAGCCCTGGGTGAGTAAAACTCATTTTTTTTGTTTGACTTAAGTGTCCCTTTAAGGGAGTTAACAGGCAAATCATCAAAAAAAAAGCTTTACCGGGACTGCTCCGCTCTGCACCGCCATCCCGGTCCAGCACAGAGACCTGGACGGTGCCGCAGAGATGAGCGGTCGGCGTGGTACAGTCAGCTGTTAGGGGCTGGAGAAAGCCCCAGGTGAGTAAAGCTTTTTTTTTTGATGATTTGCCTGATGATTTCTTTAATACACACCGGGTGCATTTCTCTATGTATTTCTGCAGTCCTGTGCAAGAGTTCAGGTCCATTTGAGGCCTGGAATCCACTACAAAATGCTAATCGCAGTCTCTAGTGTTTTGTATGAGCCTTTTGTAAGCGATTTCATGAGCGTTTTCTGGCAATTTGGTTAGCGATTTTAAAAAGTGTAAGCGTTTTGCCAGCGATTGTGTAGCAATTAGCGTTTTTAATTCTGATTGATACTTCCAATTAATTTACGTTTTTTTACAGTGTGCAGTAACGTAAAAACGTTAGCAAAATCGTTCTGTGTAGGTTTTGACAGTGGCGTACCTAGGGCATTTGGCACCCGGTGCTGAGTATTAAAACACCCCCCCCCCCTAAAAAAATGGGCGTGGCCACAACCTGCGGCGTGCTTCGCGGCAAAAAAATTGGCGTGGTCATGACCGGATGAGGGCGGAGCTAACTGTAATTTAAAGTATTAGCTAGTATAATTGCCCCAGTATAGCTAGTATAGTTGCCCCCAGTATAGCTAGTATAGTTGCCCCCAGTATAGCTAGTACAGTTTTCCCCAGTATAGCTGTCCCCAGTGGAGCTAGTATAGTTGCCCCCAGTGAAACTAGTTGCCCCCAATGAAGTTAGTATAGTTGCCCCCAGTATAGCTAGTTTAGTTGCCCCCAGTATAGCTAGTATATTTGCCCCCAGGATAGCTAGTCTAGCTGCACCCAGTATAGCTAGTCTAGCTGCCCCCAGTATAGCTAGTCTAGCTGCCCCTAGTATAGCTAGTATAGCTGCCCCCAGTATAGCTAATTTAGTTGCCCCCAGTATAGCTAGTTTAGTTGCCCCCCAGTATAGCTAGTTTAGTTGCCCCCAGTATAGCTAGTATAGCTGCCCCCAGTATAGCTAGTATAGCTGCCCCTAGTATAGCTAGTATAGCAGCCCCCAGTATAGCTGCCCCCAGTATAGCTAGTATAGCTGCCCCCAGTATAGCTAGTATAGCTGCCCCCAGTATAGCTAGTATAGCTGCCCCAGTATAGCTAGTTTAGTTGCCCCTAGTATAGCTAGTTTAGTTGCCCCTAGTATAGCAAGTTTAGTTGCCCCCAGTATAGCTAGTACACTTGCCCCCAGTATAGATGCCCCAGGAGAGGGGAAGCAGTGCTAGAAGGAGGGGCAGTGGGGGCAGCGGTGGGGAGGGGGGAAATATCCCCCCCCTCCCTCACCTGGGACCCCTCCTTCGGCCTCTCTCCCCCTCCATAGATTAGCGGTGGCAAGTGCGAGCTCGGCGGCGAGGAGGCATGCGCAGAATTACTCACCACTTCCACGTTCCAAGCGCTGGCAGCGTCATGTTGTCACAGATCTCCGCCTTCAATGCCGCCCACTGTGCTTCCGCTAATCAGGAAGCACAGTGGGCGGCATTGAAGGCGGAGATCTGTGACGACATGACGCTGCCAGCGCTTGGAATGCGGAAGTGGTGAGTAATTCTCTGCATGCCTCTTCAACGCCCCTGCACTTGCCGCCGGTAATCTATGGAGGGGGAGATAGGCAGAAGGAGGGATCCCAGGTGAGGGAGGGGGGGATATTTCCTCCCTCCCCACTGCTGCCCCCACTGCCCCTCCTTCTAGGGCTGCTTTCCCCTCCTGCTCTGCTGCTGTGGGCGGTCGTGGTGACACCCCCCTAGCTGTCTGTCACCCGGTGCGCCACGCCCCCCTGCGCCCTACAGTAGGAACACCACTGGGTTTGAATGAGCGATTATGCCAGCGTTTACATACTTTACATGCAGCATTTTTACCATTTAGCGTTAGCATTTCTGCAATAGAAATGCTAACGCTAAATGGTAAAAATGCTGCATGTCCTGCGTTTGTGATTTTGGCAATTGCAATCGATCCAGTGGAATTTCGTCCATTCATTAACATTAGCTAAGCATTTAGGGAAATCGCTAGCATTTTGAATCGCTCCCTAAACGCTCACAAAATTGCTTTAGTGGGTTTGAGCCCTGAATGGTATTTGGTTATAAGATGGCATGAGTAAAGATAAGACATTTTACATATCATTTTGTACTAAAGTCGATATTCCGATATTCTGTTTTGCATTGTCTCAACAAGATGCTGATAACATTGCTGAGGAATGTTGGCCCATGCTGGCATAATGGCAGCTCTAAGTTGGGTCAGACTGGATGGTGATCTTTTGACTTTATCCCACAAATGCTCAATAAGATTGAGGTCAGGGGACTGAGTTGGCCATTGAAGCAGGTTAAACTCTGATTGATGTTCCTCAAACCAATATGATACTGATCAAGCAGGGTGGTACGATGCATTGTCCTGCTGAATGTGACCATCTCCGTAAGGGAACATTATAGCCATATACGAGTGCACGTGATTGGCAATGATGTTGAGGTAAGGTGGGGGACCCAGTGTACCCCAGGAAAACATTCCCCACACCATAATTCCACCACCACCAGCCTCAAAAGTTGTAATTTGGCAGGAGGGTCCATTCATTCGTGCTATTTGTGCCATATTCTGATCCTGCCATCTGAATGATGGAGCAAAAAAATAGATTCATTGAACCAGGCTACTTTCTTCCAGTCCTCAAATGATCAACTTCATCATTCATGGACCCACAACAGACATCTTTTCCTATTTTTCTGTGATACCAAAGGCCCTCTTGATGGTCTCCTGATGCTAAAGCCCATCCTTTACTGATGCAAGAAATACCAACAGGATCGCCAGACAAGTGGTATCGTTTAAAAGAAAATAAATATGGCAGCCTTCATACCCCTCTCACTAGGTGTTTTTTTTTTAAGTCTTTATACATGAAGACGGTACTAAGAAATAGATCATTTATACAATTGTATAGATATTCATGCCTGTTTAGTGGAGCGGATGGCTGGTAGCTCTCCTCACTGTGTGGCAGGTTGGAGGTATCTTTAGGGTAGTGTTTCGATAATGAGATGGTAAATTTACATCTATATACATTTACATTCATCTAGGTGCCTTTCTTTGCAGTATGGCCCTGACTACTGACAAGACACAGAATTACCTTTCCTCCTCTTTTGCCGCCCCCCTCCTCACTCACTGTCAGACTTCTCACACGGCACAACAAGCTGCTTTTCCCAATGATGACCTCTTCAACTCTCTCTCTCCTCTAGCTTCTCCTTCTACTCTGACGGGATGCTGTTAATGTAAACACAGTACAAACATGCTGCCCTTGTAATCTCTGCACCTGATGCAAATTTTTTACCTTGCTTCATGAGAGAACAGGCCCTGAGAACATGTGTATTGTGCTTTTCTCCTAGCGGACTCAAAGCGCCAGAGTTGCAGAAGGCATACTCAGTAGGCAGTAGCAGTGTTAGGGACTCTTGGCCAAGGTCTCCTTACTGAGTAGGTGTTGGCTTACTAAACAGGAAGAGCCAAGATTTGAACCCGGTTCTCCTGTGTCAGAGGCAGAGCCCTTAACCAGTACACTATAAATCTTTTTTTTTCTACACATTTTCTATATACTGTAGTTCCTTAGAAGTACTGAGGAAGCAGAAATGTCCTGAAAGTGTGAAAAGAAAAGTAATATCACACTACATTAGTCAAGAACAACTTTTTGTTATGCTTGCAAGGTCTTTAAAGTAATTTTAATAACAAGATGAGAAAATAATAATGTGAGGTAGCTCATGAGATATGTTTTGGGCATTGGGACCTTGGTAATTGTGTTTACTTATGATACTGCTTCTGGTGTTTACTGTTCTAACTTGAATTGGAGAACAGGCTAGCAATTTCCCAGCAATTCATATTTAACTTTTGGCTAATTTCAAAACGGAAGATGGAGGAAAAAAAAGTCAATATGACACATAAATTAAAGGGATACTGTAGGGGGGGTCGGGGGAAAATGAGTTGAACTTACCCGGGGCTTCTAATGGTCCCCCGCAGGCATCCTGTGCCCGCGCAGCCGCTCACTGATGCTCTGGCCCTGCCTCCGGTTCACTTCTGTAATTTCTGACTTTAAAGTCAGAAAACCCCTGCGCCTGCGTTGCCGTGTCCTCGTTCCCGCTGATGTCACCAGGAGTGTATAGCACAAGCCCAGTATGGTCTGTGCCTGCGCAGTACGCTCCTGGTGACATCAGGGGAAGCGAGGGCACGGCAACGCAGGCGCAGGGGTTTTCTGACTTTAAAGTCAGAAATTACAGAAGTGAACCGGAGGCGGGGCCGGAGCATCAGTGAACGGCTGCGCGGGCACAGGATGCCTGCGGGGGACCATTAGAAGCCCCGGGTAAGTTCAACTCATTTTCCCCCGACCCCCCTACAGTATCCCTTTAAATAATATTTTAGAAACACATAAATCCCTTAGCGCTGGTGAGGGTGTAAGTTTCTATTGAGTAAACTTCATCCACCGCCTACCAAGTAATAAAAACCAGGCAGCGCTAGATTCATACTTTATAGAGCACCAGGACAGTTTCTAGCCTTTTGTCACACCAAGCAAGAAATCCAGGGTTCCCCCCCCCCATCCCCACCCCCAAAAAAACCCTCACATACACATACACTAGTAATATAAACCATGTGCCGTCTAAGGTAGATGCATAATACAGGGAGTCCCTGAGATACAAACAACCTGCCAATCCTGTCGCATTTTGTTGCACACCTCCTTCCTACACTACTCCAGGCCAGTGTATAAATGCAGAGTATAGTGCAACAGAAGCTGTGCTCTCACCTTCCTGCCAGAGTCCAATGCTAAGCTTACGCCTGTCCACTCACTGCTTGGCCTAGCACTCGGTATGTCACGTGATTACATACGACATAGGAAGAGTGAGGAGCACTAGAGGGAGCAGAAGACAGACAGGATGGTCGCAGAGGCACAGCCCTGGGTTCCAGCGGGAAGGTGAGACACAGCTTCTGCTGCCCTATACTCTGCACTTACACACTGAGCTGGTCGGGTGCAGAAGGGGGTGGGACAGAAAGAGGCACAGGGGGACAGAAGGGGGCACAGAGAGAGGGACAGGGGGAAAGAGGGATGCACGTTGGGGAGATAGGGTGGGACAGAGGGGGAAAGAGGGAGCCAGTGGTTGTTCAAACACCCACTGGAGGTGGGGTTTTATTTGGGGGCAGGATTTAATCGAGGGACATGGCGCCCCCCAGGGCTAATGGCACTCCAGGCAATGGCCTGGAATGCCTTTGGTTAAAAATGGCCCTGTAGGGCACTTTCTAGAAATTCTAGAGTCCTGGAATGAGACACTTTTGTGTTTGTTTTTGTATAATTGTATTCTTTTGGAACAAAAACGTATCAGTCTGCACTCAGAACAGGGGCATATAAACACTGCTCTTTGCCCCCCCCCCCTGCAAACAAACCATCATGGGGCCCCCGGCAGCACAACGCACCTCTCCCCTCTTCTTCGAAGAGGCAGTGTGAGTGCAGTGGAGCACTGTGTAAAAATATTTACCTGCTCTCTTTTCGTCGGGCCTCTCTCGAGTCCAGGCAGTTTCACTCTGCTGAACGCTCACCTCCCGAGGCATGTCTTGTAAATCGGGAGCCAGTGGGGGCAGCATAGAGCAAGTGACTGCTGGGAGGAGGAGGAGACGTGATGTGGCAAGAGCAGGTAACTATATTTACACAGTGCTCAGCTGCGTTACACTGCATGTGGGTGGGGAGAGGGAGGAGGTACAGGCCCTCAAAGGCTCACACGGGGTTGTGGGGCTATTGTTACATGCCTGCTTAGAACACTCCCTCACCCACTCTCTACTTTTATATCCAGCAGAGTATATTTGCTAAGGATTAACAGCGGAGGAAGAACAGATGGCATTGTGGAGATAAGCACCCAGAATTGAGGCATTGCTTTATGAAACAACCTCATACTGGAAAAGAGGAACCCTGCCCCAAACACAAAAGTACAGGAACACCGGGAGCCCAATCTAGTGTAGTATATCAAGCATTCATAGTCCAAACAAACACTCTGATCGCATGCGGGGAAGTACTGTCCCCACTCAGCCTTGTATGGGGAGGGTGGTGATTCTTCAAAATAGGATGGAAATTAAAAAAAAAAAATTAACCGCCCCAACAAGGGTGACTAACTATATGAAAAAAAAAACAGAGGAACTCATTCACCCAATAAAAACAAAACACTTAAACACAGTTTAAAAGGAAGGCAAGTGTTGGTTAACCACTAAGAAGACATCTTGTTCAACATTCACAGTAAAATAATGGCAGCACAATGTAGACAACCTTTCACGGCATACACTCCACTTTCTCAGGACAGCTTCATGTGCCTTTCAATGAAGCTGTATGAGCAATGAGGAAAGGTGCTTATTATTAAACTGTGACTCTTGAACACGTTGTCTTCTCCGAGGTAAACCAACACTTGTTTTTATTGGGCGCCTCTGTTATTTTCATAGACAACCTTATAGTTTGGGTTCCAAGTGGGCTGGTAAGACATTTTCCTTCTGGTCTGAAGATTCATGCACAATGGTGACTTATACCCTCACTTGGGCTAAAGGATTTATGTGTTTGTGGTGTCATTTGACAGGCAGCCTATTGGGCCAATCAAAGTGTGGGGATAATGTCCTTTAAAGTGATTGGACCCGCAGGGGCTCAGGGCAGGACAAGTAGAGCTCTCGTCATTGCCAATTAGCATGCATAAGTTTGTAGCGCTCGCTATGCTACTCTGATAAGGCATGTTAACACTGATAAGGCATGCTATTTGTTATAGTGAATCAACCCCATAGTATGTTTTGACAGGGAGTCATCAGATATAATCCTATTAGACAGATCTCAGGATTTCTCTCTAATGGACATCACATTTATTTATGTAGAAATGTAATCACCTGGGACCAAAAATCTAATGGTAAATGTGATAGTGCACATAAAAAAAAATGGAGGAAAAATAAATAATGTGCTTCTGCACCCCAAAATGCCAACCACTTTACTGTACTACATCCAGGGCTGGATTTCTGGAACGGCCACAAAGACCCAGGCGTTGGGTGGCTGCTGCCCAAGCGGGGAACCTGAACATTAAAAAGGGTTTCTACATAAAAGAGGAGGCTGAAAATGGGGAGCAACACATGAAAAAGGGAAAGTGATCCCTAAAAGAGCTGTGCATGAAAGAGAAGGGCTGCATAGATGCATGATACACATGGAAGAGGGGGCTGCACATGGAATGGGAGGCATTACAGCACATAAAAGGAGAGCCGCAACTTGGCCTAGGCACACAAAAAGTATAAATGCGGCCTTGTGTACATCAATGTGGGCTAGTGGTTATTAGGAAAAGTGGTCAGATAGAGCGTAAGGGCCATGCTTTTCCATATTAGCTATCAAATAAAAAGGGGTTAGCTTGGGAGGGTCTGCCTCCTTTTCAGTTGAGGATTGGCAGACAACTGTGGGAGGTCCAAGGATCTGTTCACTTAAAACTACCACTGTGGGTCTCAGGGGAACATCACTGTCAGGAACCGACCTGCAGCACGCCTGCGTATACGGTTCCCGAATGCGGGTTTGACCAGATCGAGAGGGGAAGCAGCCTTAGTCAAGCTAAAACAAGGCTGTGACCCCTCAGAACACTTCTCACTGCCACCACTAGCTGTTGCTAGACACTTCCACTCTGCTGTCGAGTTACTCGCGCTGGCGTTTTCGTACGTTGGGTCAGCTGCACGCTTTAGGCCAACGTATGACAAACGCCCCACACACATGCACAATTGCAATCTTACACTGTAGTGAAGCAAAACCACTAACAGTCATTCCGAACGATACTGATAGCCACTCCGGGACTTCCTACTCTGCTGTCGAGCGCAGAAGTGCCCCATACACACAATGCAAATACAATCTTATACGGTAGGGTTGCTCAATCATACAATCAGGCATGGACTTGTACACAGTTACACTTCAGTCTCTTCTAGGCTATGAGTGTTAGTTTAGTACAGCAGAAGTCAAACTTATTAAATAATGATTTAATATTCCTGGAAAAAAAGTGGAACAATGCAGAAAATAATATATACAAGAGATGTACAAAAACAGTAAAAGTTACAAAATACAAGTTACAAAGATACACACAAGGCGATTTGCTTACCCAATAAAACAGGGATCAAGATAGAATAACCTTGGACTTTGGTTTTGTGGACGGACACAGTTCTGGTTGGACCAGGAGTCACTTAGCTTCAGCTACCGTCAGGTGTGGACTGATTTTAGGTATCTGCCCCCTGCCTTTTATGCTGTAATATTTGCCTTGAGGCTGCAAGCCTGTTTGGACGGGGGGGGGGGGGGGGGGAGGACTAGTTTTAATTACATCGCCAGACATAATTTGATTCCCAGAGATCTACTTCCACATGTAGAAAGTGTATTATAGCACACGCACAACAAGAGACATCCTTACTCCCAGTTACAGGTGACAACACATGGGTGACATTATTTCCTAGGATATCAAAGGGAAGGATTTGACTGGCTATTGACTAAGTAGCCATCTCCTTGCCAGGGGCTAGCAAATCCATTTAGCATTCCCTGCTCCTAAGTGTTCCCTAATTAGCAGCAGACAATGATAGAGTTAATTCACATGTATATACAGAACTCCAGGAAGCTAGCCGCCAATACCTTCAAAGCCAGACTGGCTGACATACATAATGTACAGCAGATAGAAAAATGGAAATATACTCCTGTATTATCCCAACCTCATAACTAGCTGCTATATCATGACACACCCCCTCTTCCAGATGACGCTGGCAGATGATTCTAATGAATTGTCCTGCCAAAGCCAACACTGATGCCCTGGCCTGGTGGGGTAACCCCTTAGCAATCTCAGGAGGGTTCCCCACCTGTCAGTTAGCTTCCAGGTACATGACTGGAAAGCTAGGTCAGGTTGCTGCAATGTGTCATTGCCCTTGGCAACCTGACGTTACCAAGCAGGGGAATGAGGGTCCGTGACGACCGTAAGTTCGCGACCATAGAGACAGTGCTACAGCTGGGGAAGGGTACCAACCGTCGCTACACACACTTTCTCTGTAGTGGCAGGGGCTATCTCTCGGTCCCTTTGGGGAACGATTGTCTGCCGGTCTGCCTCCTCCACTTCCGACAGCTCCGAGGGAATAACTTCCCAGAACCCTCTCAGCCCACCCCTCCCAGCTGGTGACCTGCTGGCCCGACCCCTAAGCTCTTCCAGGCTGCTGTCAAATCGAACAGCCCCAGAGAGCTCAGTGCTGCCTGTCACACATTCCAGGAAGGCTGCAGACGGAGAGGCTCCTGGGCTCTCAGGGCCAGGTTCCGAAGTGGATGTTACTGACCCAGCAACATTTGTCACTTCAGTGGACAGTCCCTCTGCTGTAGACCCACTAGCGCTGCTGGTTACCACTGTAGTGGAGGGAGTGTCTGCATCACACATATTATTGCTCCTACATTTGATCTCAACAACATCTTAAGGGGAAAGATCTGGCCTGGTGCCGTCTGCCCCTTCAGTGGGCAGTCCACCTGCTGCAGCCCAGCGACCACTGCTGGTTACTCCTGCAGCCGACGGAGTGTCCACAGGACAAGCATCATTATGTAGCACAACACATATGATATTAACATTATCCGCCTTACACATATTGACATTTAGAACATCACATTCCACATCAACATTATCTGCAGTATTATACACAGTGCTACTCAGCACTTCACAAGTAGCATCAACAGTTCCTGCATCGATCGCCTCGATAGTCCGTGCGTCATAAATGACATCATCAGTTTCTGCATTTTCTGTATCAACATGTCTCACTCCAGGCCTAGGCACTGGAAAATCACTAGGGCTGGCTCCTCCTAGTATACAGTCCGTAGCCCCGGGGGGCCCACCAGCACCCCCCACTTACACAGAGTTATCAAACAGTACCTTGCAAGAGTCCTGAATTTCTGCTGGGGAGGCGGGCTCCACGGGGGTTGGATTAGGCTCATACCGGGCTACTAATCATCCCAGGTCAGTACCCAGCAAAACGTTGGTGGGGATTTTTTTCAGTTACCCCGAACTTCCTTCATTCCACTGCGGCCCCCCAATCCAGGTGGACCAAGACGGTGGGTATGGCTGGGGTGACAACCCCAACCCCTCTGACAGCAATCATTTTCCCAGGTATGTACTGCTCCGGGTTCACAAGCTGGGGATGTATGAGAGTCACTTCTGCTCCAGTGTCTCTCAGCCCAGTGGCAACTGTACCCCAACCGTGACCAGCTGCAGATTCTCTGCATAGCCAGTGGCATTTCTGGTAGCCCACAAAGCAGTTGGGACTTCACTGGGGTTTAAGGCCTCACTGGATTTTGGGGCCTCCCTCTTCCTCTCTGGGCAAGTCGTGCTGATATGACCCACCCTGTCACATACAAAGCATTTCCGAGTGTCAGTGGTTGGTTGCTGGAATCCAGGAGACAGCAGTGCTTGCCTCCTCTGGGTGCTGGGTGAAACAGGTTTAGCAATCTGTTCTCCCATCCAGCTGGATGGAGTAGTTCTCCGGGACTCGGGTGCTCTATGGGCTGTGTAGGAATCGGCCATTTCCGCAGCCTCATCCACTGTCTTTGGTTCTCGATAGTATTGGGCGAACAGTGTTCGCCACTGTTCGGGTTCTGCAGAACATCACCCTGTTCGGGTGATGTTCGCGTTCGGCCGAACACCTGATGGTGTTCGGCCTTTTAAATTCGGGTTCGCCCCGAACTACTAAATGGCCGCCGAACAGGGCCGAACAGGGCCCCAGTTCGGCCGAACAGGGCCCTGTTCAGCCGAATACTGCCCCCCTATGGGGTCGCAGGCATAAGGGGGGAGCATGCCCCGATCGCGGGGGGGGGGTCGGAAATTCCCCCCACCCCCTCCGCTAGCGCTCCCCCCTCTGCCCGCTTCCCCATACAAAAGTTTAAGGAAGTAAAACAGTACCGGTGGTAGTGGGTGGCTGGCAGTGGGCGGCACTATGAAGTGAGTGACTGAGGAGGAGGAGTCCGGAGAGTGACGTGTTGAGGGAGGCCGGGCAGCGGGTGGTTCAGCAGTAGTACGGTACTACTGCTGAACCGCCCGCTGCCCGGCCTCCCTCAACGCGTCACTCTCCGGACTCCTCCTCCTCAGTCACTCACTTCATAGTGCCACCCACTGCCAGCCACCCACTACCACCGGTACTGTTTTACTTCCTTAAACTTTTGTATGGGGAAGCGGGCAGAGGGGGGAGCGCTAGCGGAGGGGGTGGGGGGAATTTCCGACCCCCCCCCGCGATCGGGGCATGCTCCTCCCTTATGCCTGCGACCCCATAGGGCCCCCAAAAGCGGGATGTTCGGGGAGTTCGGGGTTCGGCCCGAACATGCCGAACATCGCGGCCATGTTCGGCGAACTTTCCCGAACCCGAACATCCAGGTGTTCGCCCAACACTAGTTCTCGAGCCAGCACAAACAGCCGGACATCAACAGGACAAGTGTGGAGGAACTGGTCTTTTATCATCAGTTCCTGCAGGGCATCCAAGGTTTCAACTGACAGTCCTTTTAGCCACTCCTGGAAGGCAGTGCGCAGGTTGCACGCATGATCCAGGTAACTGTCATTAGGACCTCGCTGCACTGTCCTGAAACGTTTGCGATACATCTCTGGCGTGAGGTGGTATCGCGCAATGATGGCTTTCTTAATTGCCTCAAAGTCTGTTTCTTCCTCCTGGGGGAGACTCACAAACGCCTCCAGGGCCTTGCCTCTCAGCCCTGGTGTGAGATACCTTGCCCACTGCTCATGGGGCACCCCATACTGACGACAAGTCCTTTCAAACCCCTGTAAGAAAGTGTCTATGTCGGAGTCCTTGTTCATAGCGGGGAACTTATCCAGGGGGATTCTGTGGACTCGCTCACCTTTGCGTTCTGCGGGTCCAGCAGACCGGTTCTGCTGCTGAAGTTTAGCCAGCTCCAGCTGGTGTCGCTGTGCAGCTTGTTCCCTCTCAGCCTGGAGTCGCTGTGCAGCTTGTTCCCTCTGGGCTTGTCGTATTTCCCTCTCTGCTTGCCGATGTTCCAGGATCAGCTTTAGGCGCAGTTCGGGCTCAGCCGAACCTAGTAGCTGTAGGTCGGGCTTCCAGAGATGTCATCTTCGTGTTCGGTGGATCCTCCAGGACATCGTCTCCCCTCGCATCCTGCAGTGGGAGCGATTCCTCCTCTGGCGTGTTGTGAGCTGTATCCGCTGGCGTTGGAGCACGGGCTTGCTCTGCCTCATACTCCGAGGGCACGAACTAACTGCTCCTTAGTCTGGCCACTCGCCGTCTCAATGCCTTTGTGCTCACACAGGTTGAGCAGTATTTCTTTGCTTTGCCTTGCATAGCTGGATGCTTTCTGAGCCATCGTGTTGCAAAATAAAAAGAAAAAGGGGGAAGGGAAAGCAAAATGCCAAGTGTGTACCTTTGTGAAAAAAAGTATATAGATTCTGCACTGAGTAGACTTCTGTAGGCTAGTCGCTTCTAGCAAGCTTCCAGCCTTTAGTACTCAGAATAGCGAGCTAAACTGTGTACTAATGTACTAACCGTTCCCACCACTACCAGCCAATTATGTCAGGAACCGACCTGCGGCACGCCTGCGTATACGGTTCCCGACTGCGGGTTTTACCAGATCGAGAGGGGAAGCAGCCTTAGTCAAGCTAAAACAAGGCTGTGACCCCTCAGAACACTTCTCACTGCCACCACTAGCTGTTGCTAGACACTTTCACTCTGCTGTCGAGTTACTCGCACTGGCGTTTTCGTACGTTGGGTCAGCTGCGCACTTTAGGCCAACGTATGACAAACGCCCCACACACACGCACAATTGTAATCTTACACTGTAGTGAAGCAAAACCACTAACAGTCATTCCGAACGATACTGTTAGCCACTCCGGGACTTCCCACTCTGCTGTCGAGCGCAGAAGTGCCCCATACACACAATGCAATTACAATCTTATACGGTAGGGTTGCTTAATCATACAATCAGGCATGGACTTGTACACAGTTACACTTCAGTCTCTTCTAGGCTATGAGTGTTAGTTTAGTACAGCAGAAGTCAAACTTATTAACCCTCCTGGCGGTATAAAAAAATACGCCAGGAGGCAGCGCGGCAGGTTTTTTTTTATTTATTTTTTTCTATATCATGTAGCGAGCCCAGGGCTCGCTACATGATAGCCGCTGCTCAGCGGCATCCCCCCGCCCTCTTCGATCGCCTTCGGCGATCTCCGATCAGGAAATCCCGTTCAAAGAACGGGATTTCCTGGAGGGCTTCCCCCGTCGCCATGGCAACGGGCGGGATGACGTCACCGACGTCACTGACGTCGGGACGTCATTGGGAGTCCCGGGCCACCCCTCGGCGCTGCCTGGCACTGATTGGCCAGGCAGCGCACGGGGTCTGGGGGGGGGGGGGCGCGCGCCGCACCGGATAGCGGCGATCGGGCGCGCGGCGGCGGCGATCGGGGTGCTGGCGCAGCTAGCAAAGTGCTAGCTGCGTCCAGCAAAAAAAAAAATTAAACAAATCGGCCCAGCAGGGCCTGAGCGGCACCCTCCGGCGGCTTACCCCGAACTACGTTCGGGGTTACCGCCAAGAAGGTTAAATAACGATTTAATATTCCAGGAAAAAAAGTGGAACAATGCAGAAAATAATATATACAAAAGATGTACAAAGAACAGTAATAGTTACAAAATACAAGCTACAAAGATACACACAAGGCGATTTGCTTACCCAATAAAACAGGGATCAATTCAAGATAGAAGAACCTTGGACTTGGGTTTTGTGGACGGACACAGTTCTGGTTGGACCAGGAGTCGCTTAGATTTAGCTACCGTCAGGAGTGGACTGATTTTAGGTATCTGCCCCCTGCCTTTTATGGTGGAATATTTTCCTTGAGGCTGCAAGCCTGTTTGGACGGGATGGAACTAGTTTTAATTACATCCCCAGATATAATTTGATTCCCAGAGATCTACTTCCACATGTAGAAAGTGTATTATAGCACACGCACAACAAAAGACTTCCTTACTCCCGGTTACAGGTGACAACACATGGGTGACATTTTTTCCTAGCATATCAAAGGGAAGGATTTGACTGGCTATTGACTAAGTAGCCATCTCCTTGCCAGGGGCTAGCAAATCCATTTAGCATTCCCTGCTCCTAAGTGTTCCCTAATTGGCAGCAGACAAAGATAGAGTTAATTCACATGTATATACAGAACTCCAGGAAGCTAGCTGCCAATACCTTCAGGCTAATTTCACACCAGGACGTTGCGTTAGAGGGGGCGTTAAGGTCGCATAACGTCCCCCTAACGGAACGCCTGGTGGTTCTGGATCTGGACGTCAGAGTGAGCCGCGTTGTGCAGCTCACTCTGGCGTCAGTGATGCCGTGATGCGCACTCTTGTGCGCATGCGGCATCACGTAGTCCCGCCGGCCAATCGCTGCACAGAGCGGCCGCTCCAGGAAGTAAACACTGCACGTCACAACGTGCAGTGCATATTAATTAGCCATGTGCCTGGCCGCTCTCCGCTCCTCCCCAACGTTACTGAGCATGTGCAAGCAGTCTAACGCGGCTCAGCCGCGTCTAAAGTACTGCATGCAGTACGTTGCCTTGTGACGCAGCGTTACAATGTAACGCAACGTCGGCACTGTGAACAGCCCCATTGATTTTTCATTACTGTGTGGTGGGCTGCGTTACAGGCTGCTCTAATGTGCGCCTGTAACGTCCCACTGTGAAACCAGCCTCAAAGCCAGACTGGCTGACATACATAATATACAGCAGATAGAAAAATGGAAATATACTCCTGTATTATCCCAACCTCATAACTAGCTGCTATATCATGACAATCACATTCTATAAATAGTGACCTAGGCGTCGAAGCATTTAAATTTACAAATGACTGATATAACAACTAAACAACAATCTGTCTGATTTTTAGGAAAAATGTAGAGAAACAAAATGCTACTTTTGCATGCTATCATAAACAATGGCACAAGCAGAAGCAACAAATCGTTAAAGAGACACTAAAGCAAAAAAAAAAATGATGATATTATGATTTGTATGTGTAGTACAGCTAAGAAATAAAACCTTAAGATCAGATACATCAGTCTAATTGTTTCCAGTACGGGAAGAGTTAAGAAACTCCAGTTGTTGTCTCTATGCAAAAAAGCGATTAAGCTCTACGACTTTCAAAGTCGTGGAGAGGGCTGTTTTCTGACTTTTATTATCTCAACTGTTCCTGAACTATTTACTTTTTCTCTGCCAAAGGAGAGGTCATTAGTTCACAGACTGCTCTGAAAGAATCATTTTGAATGCTGAGTGTTGTGTAATCTGCACATATTACAGAATGATGCAATGTTAGAAAAAACACTATATTCCTGAAAATAAAAATATGAGAATATTTTCTTTGCTGCTAATCTTCTAGTAATTATTCATAGTACACAACCAATTCACTATAACATATTTTTTTTTTCGCTTCAGTGTCTCTTTAATAAGGCAATACCAAAATTCACTCGAGATAAAACAAACTGTGTGTTAGTTGAAGCAGGCTTTGGGAAGGGGGGTAACCGCCTCTGGCACCAGTTCTCCTCACCGCTTTACATCCTCCCAACACTTTCTTCTTCTGCTCCAGATACTTCCTCCGGCACTTACATATTGTACCGTCTAATGAGTTTGGCAGTTCCTTGTTTAAGTTTTGTTTGCTCCACTACCAAGATTTAATCCTTTTTGAAAAGCTGAAAGTCCTGGCTTTCCATTACACCAGATTCAGTGTCAGTTTAATGCTCCATTGTTAAATAAAAGGGTTTTGAACGAGGGGTGTCCCCTGCATCTTGAGAGGTAAAGAGGGTTGTATAGCTGGGCTGCTCCTTCATCTTATTATAGTCTATAGCCCTGGCCAGTAACATACAGAGAGAGGTCAGGAGGGTGTATAGCTTGTCCGCTCCTTCGTCTTCTGTAATGAGACCCCTGCGACAGAAGATAACCTCTCGGGGGTGCTGCTAATCATCAATGTCGGGTTTGTCCGGTACTTCTGCAGCCAAGATGCAGGGGTCACCCCTCCTTCAAAACCCTTTAACCTGGCAACCAAGCATTACACTGACACGGGACCCGGTGTAATGGAAAGCCAGGACTTTCAGCTTTTCAAAAAGGGTTAAAAATCTTGGTAGTGGAGAAAACAAAACTTAAACAAGGAACTGCCAAACTCTTCAGAAAGTATAATAAGCAAGTACCCTTCCTCCTTCCGTTTGTAAAAACAAAAGTTTGCTTTCCTAAAACAGAAAGAATTTGCGATAATTCAAGTTGGAGTGAGCTTGAGATGTCTCCCAGAGCATCACTGCTGAATATTAGAGTTGGGCCGAACCTCCGATTTTAGGTTCGCGAACCCTGTTCGCGAACTTCCGCGAAAGGTTCGGTTCGCGAAAAAGTTCGCGAACCGCAATAGACTTCAATGGGGAGGCGAACTTTGAAAGTTTAAAAAAATTCTATCAACTGGAAAAATGATAGAAAACATGTTTCAAAAGCTCTAATACCTGGAGCCACACCTAATTTAGTGAAATACACATCACTGCTGGAGGACCCACCCACCCTCCCTCCTCCAAGCAAGGTCCTTTATACCATTTGCCTGCCTACACTAATTAGTTATGGGACAGCTGCTACACACTCTGCTAGGGAGATTTTAATTGGCCTCCACCCTCCTCCCTCCACCCTCCACCCTCCTCCCTCCACCCTCCACCCTCCTCCCTGCACCCTCCACCCTCCTCCCTCCACCCTCCTCCCTCCACCCTCCACCCTCCACCCTCCACCCTCCACCCTCCACCCTCCACCCTCCTCCCTCCACCCTCCACCCTCCACCCTCCACCCTCCACCCTCCTCCCTCCACCCTCCTCCCTCCTCCCTCCACCCTCCTCCCTCCACCCTCCACCCTCCTCCCTCCACCCTCCACCCTCCTACCCTTCTACACTTCTACCTATTCCCTCCTCCCTCCTACCGGCAACCTTTAAGCAACCTAATGGTTCTATTGCATTGAGCATAAATGTTAAATTTTAGGCTAGCTTCACTTACTTCTGTAGTGGTACAGTGCTTAGGGTGATGTGCCCACCACACAGTGAGATCTGGGTTCGATTCCCAGCTATGGTATGATCTGGTGTTTGACATTTTTGTAAGATCTGACAAGATTAGCTGCATGCTTGTTTCTGGTGTGATTCACACTACTGCAGCCAAATAGATCAGCAGGGCTGCCAGGCAACTGGTATAGCTTAAAAGGAAATCAATATGGCAGCCTCCATATACCTCTCACTACAGTTCTCCTTTAAGCAACCTAATGGTTCTATTGCATTGAGCATAAATGTTAAATTTTAGGCTAGCTTCACTTACTTCTGTAGTGGTACAGTGCTTAGGGTGACATGCCCACCACACAGTGAGATCTGGGTTCGATTCCCAGCTATGGTATGATGTATACTCATGTATGTATCCCCAGCTATGGTATGATGTATACTCATGTATGTATTCCCAGCTATGGTATGATGTATACTGGTTTTTAAAATAGTATAATTCCCTGGCAGAAGAGACCCTCCTCCCTCCGGTAGGAGGGAGGAGGGAATAGGTAGAAGGGTAGAAGGGTAGAAGAGAAGGGAGGAGGGAGGCCAATTAAAATCTCCCTAGCAGAGTGTGTAGCAGCTGTCCCATAACTAATTAGTGTAGCCAGACAACTGAGTCAAATGGTATAAAGGACCTAGCTTGAAGGGAGGGTGGGCGGGTTCTCTAGCACTGAAAGCAGTGTGTTTGACAATAACATGTCTGCTGACAGTGAAATGGAGGCAAAAAATTTTGCTCAATACAGCATTATGGGGCGAATCGAACTTCCGCAAAAGTTCGCCTGATGCAGGCGAACGCGAACCCCCAAACCCCCATCTCTACTGAATATATGCAAATTAACCATTGTACCCTTAGAAGCTAAACACACCTCCAGAACCGCTGGAATGAAGGAGGAAGTTTTGAGAGGATGTATAGAGGCATGGAACGCAGGCACCAGAGGTGGCGATCAAGGTGAGTTTGCCCCAACTCCCATGGCCCACATCAAGTAACACTCAGTTTCAGTTTTGCCTCAGGCTAAACTTGATTTAGCTTCTGCCCATTCGTACTAACTTTTTTTCTGAATTTGTCATCTTCACTGTATCGAATATTAAAAATAAGTTTTGACTGCGGCTAGACTTTAACATGAAGAATCTTAATGAAAAAACTATTCAGCAATGCATAGATTCAATGTGATGATGGCCAATGATGTCAGTACTAGAGATGGCCTGAACCTCCCATTTTCGGTTCGTGAACTTCCACGAATGGTTGGGTTTGCGCAAACTTTCGCGAACCGCAATAGACTTCAATGGGGATGCTAACTTTGAAAACTAGAAACACTTATGCTGGCCACAAAAGTGATGGAAAAGATGTTTCAAGGGGTCTAACACCTGGAGGGGGGGGGCATGGATGAGTGGGATAGATGCCAAAAGTCCCGGGGAAAAATCTGGATTTGACGCAAAGCAGCGTTTTAAGGGCAGAAATCACATTGAATGCTAAATTGCAGGCCTAAAGTGCTTTAAAACATCTTGCATGTGTATACATCAATCAGGCAGTGTAATTAGAGTACTGCTTCACACTGATACACCAAACGCACTGTGTAACGCACCACAAACAGCTGTTTGCGTAGTGACGGCCGTGCTGGACTGGTGCGCACCATGACGAGAGTGCAGGCCGTGGCGGTTTTCAAGCCCATATGGTCGCCGGGCTGTGGTAGCTCAATGATAGAACAACAGTGACTGTCCAGCTGATCAAATTTGGTCTGTCCACAATGAAGCAACAAACTTATTATCTTCTTGTATGTAGGTAGGCATAGGTAGGTGCCCCAGTATAGGTAGGTAGGCATAGGTAGGAGTCCCAGTATAGGTAGGTAGGCATAGGTAGGTGTCCCAGTATAGGAAGATAGACATAGGTAGGTGTCCCAGTAGTTAGCTAGGCATAGGTAGGAGTCCCAGTATAGGTAGGTAGGCATAGGTAGGAGTCCCAGTATAGGTCGGTAGGCATAGGTAGGTGTCCCAGTATAGGTAGATAGGTATAGGTATGTGCCCTAGTAGTTAGCTAGGCATAGGTAGGAGTCCCAGTATAGGTAGGTAGGCATACGTAGGTGTCCTAGTATAGGTAGATGGGCATAGGTAGGTGCCCCAGTAATTAGCTAGGCATAGGTAGGAGTCCCAGTATAGGTAGGTAGGCATGGGTAGGTGTCCCAGTATATGGAAAATAGGCATAGGTAGGTGCCCCAGTAGTTAGCTAGGCATAGGTAGGCGTCCCAGTATAGGTAGGTAGGCATAGGTAGGTGCCCTACTATAGATAGGTAGGTACGCATATAGGCATAGGTAGGTGTCCCAGTATAGATAGTTAGGCAGGGCCTGTCTGGCACAGTAATAGCAATTACCAAGGTCCAGCTGCAACAGATAGGGCTGTAAAAAAAAAAAAAACATCAGGAGAACATTAGCTCTCAAAAGAGCTATTGAGGGGTGCTATTTTAGCAATAACAATCAGCCAGTAGCAAGCTAACAAGCCTACAAGAGCCAAACTAATCTTTCCCTATGATAGTCTACCAGCAGCTGTCCCTTCACTAATTAATGCAGGTACACGAGTGAGTGTAAAAGCCAGCGCTGCCTGCCTTTTATAAGGGGGGAGTTGCTCCAGGAGAGAGTGTAGCCTAATTGGCTACAATGTGCCTGCTGACTGTGATGTAGAGGGTCAAAGTTGACCCTAATGGCGCACTATGGGGGCGAACCGAACTTCCGCAAAAGTTTGCCTTCGCTGGCGAACGCGACCCACCAAAAGTTCGCCTGGAACCGTTCGGGCCATCGCTAGTCAGTACTTGCCAGAGATTATATTTTTCATAGTTGGTTATGCAGCTGTTCGCACCAACTTTAGCATCCTAATCATTAACAGCTATGGAGGCATCCATTGTGATCTGGAGTTTCTATTGTCATCTGGGGCATTCATGGGAGCGACACGACTTTCAAAAAAGGGAAAAAAAAGTGATTGAAGCGTTTCTTCCTACATGTATTAATAACATTTTGAGGACTTGAAAAATCATTTGTACATCGTCTTTATATTCACCATCGCGTTATATCTTCAAGCACCAAGGTCTTTAAATTTGTAATATATATGTATTACTGATTTCCCCCCCTCTATCTCCCCACTGTAACTAGATTATTAGACCCACTGTTCTTGTATAGTAGTTTTGTATGCACGGTGTCGCTCTCGGCAAGTGTAGCTTGTTACAAGGCATCCCTTGGGAAGAAAAAGACTCCAGGCAATTTAAATGAAAGCATTAACAAATATCTTGAAATAGCAGCACCGACTTTTATCAGGTGCGCTAGCCGCACCTTAAATAATCAGCAGATAAGGCGTTAACTAAAACATCATTATCATTTTTTTTTCTTTAGTCATTCACTGTCAATGTCTAGATCACTCCAGTGTGTCAGACAGCTGTATCAACATTCTCAGATGTTAGATTTGCTGTTTTGCTGCAAGAGGAAAGGATAAGAAAATTAGATCAGCTCAGATTGTTTTTTTTTCATTTATCAAAGGGATTTTCAAAATCCAAAAATTAAAAAATGCCAAAAATAGTTAGTGCCCCCAAACTATATGGATTTTTTTTTAAATATGTCCCTATATGCCCCCCATTATTTTCTTTTTACCTGATCTGTGTGCCAGTGCTATATAAATACATAATACTATGGTAGGACATTAGACTATGGCATGATTAGATTGTGAGCTCCTCAGAGGACAGTCAGTGACATGACTTTGTACTCTGTGAAGTACTGCTGAAGATGGCAGTACAATATAGTACAGTAGTATGGCAGCACGGTGGCGTAGTGGTTAGTGCTCTCGCCTTGCAACGCTGGTTTCCCAGTTCGAATCCCAGCCAGGTCAAGATCTGCAAGGAATTTGTATGTCTGCGTGGGTTTCCTCCGGGCACTCCGGTTTCTTCCCACATACCAATAACATACAGATAGGTGAATTGGCTTCCCCCTAAAAATTGGCCCTAGACTACATTACATATACTACACAATACATACTGTACATACACAAATGACTACGGTAGGGATTAGATTATGAGCCCCTCTGAGGGACAGTTAGTGACAAGACAATACATACTCTGTACAGCGATGCGTAATATGTTGGTGCTATATAAATACTTAAATAAATAAATAGTATAAGTACAGTATAAATAGCCAGGTCTATCGGTGCCCCCAGTTTAGGTAGTAGGTATACAGGTGCCCCCAGTTTAGGTAGCCTGCCCTGGAAGGGGGAGCGGGCACACACAAGAGCGGGGAAAGGGGGACGTCTCCCCTTCCCTCACCTGCGGCTCCTGCTTTCCCTTCCTCGCTTTCCCCTCCAGACTCAGAGCGCAGAGTCAGGTGGCAGCCGCCAGCGAACAGCTTACCTCTTCCTGGTACGGGAGGGAAACTCTGCATGCCACTGCCTGGTCTAGTGACGTCACTGACTAGACCGCGCTAGCGGCATGCAGAGTTTCCCTCCACATCGGGAAGTAGTAAAATCCCCAGCCGTCCGCTGCAACTCTGCTGGAGGGGGGGAGCGAGTTCCCCTCCATGTGTGTGTGTTCGATCAGCCCCCCTCCCCCCCCCCCCCCCACACACACACATGTATTAAAAAAAAATATATGTAAAATAAAAATAAAAATAAAATTATAAGCTATAGCCAATAGGTGAAAGCAAACTTGAAGTGAAAATGAACTTATGAGATAAATAATTATTTGTACAATATTTATAATAAAATATAACATCAGTGACAAAGCAGAGACTCATATTTTTATTTTCAGTATCATGGCTTAAAGATTGCATCAGACCGTCATGCTGTTGTTTAGAATCAAACTCTGCCTAGCTGAGCTGAAAAAGAAACAGAAGTATTGAACCTTTTAACTTTTCTAAAGAAAAATCTTATCAGAATCCATTTAATCATATATTCCTAGCCTATTTCCTTCACAGAGCTTCTTTTTACTTTTCAGGAAGTGGGCTGAATTCGACAAGCTGTTAAGACAAGCTCTATTTGCATAGGTAACGCCTCTAGTTTTTTAATGCTTTCCGTACTAGAAAAAAAGAAAGGAACTTCAGAAAATGTATTAGTAGGGCTAGTACTATATGTACCTATGCTTATCTCATCATGTCACTTCAGGTACGACTCAAATGCGCCAATGAATCTATGGAAAAAAATGTCAGAAAGGTCAAAAGCTTTTCTGCATGGTAGCAGAATAGCATTTAGCCACAAGGAAACGAGCAGATGGCAGCCACTAACCAGAGGAGAAGATAGGGATCTTTGAAAAACGTAAAATAGGAATGCGTTTACAGATTCTTCTCACGGAATTGAGAAATCAATTCAACACATATGTAACAAATAAATCTGTAAATTAACCATATTATTTATTTAACATTCAGTATGAACACACAATCTTCATTCTGTATGCATAAACAAGGGTTATATGACAGTATTAGATTAGTTTATTCATAAGAAAACAGATGTGGTGTGAAAAAAACAAACAAACTATACATTTATCTTGCTTAAGAAAAAAACAACTTTCAATTTGCTTTTTTCCCTCAGTCTGGACAAGCAAGCTTTGTAGGTAGGTCATCTTTTGAGCACATCCCAAATTGTTACCATAGGGTCAACAAATGATATGTTGAAAAGGGACCCCATGACTCATCTGCCATTTCTGTGATATCAGGGGTTAGCATTAACCTGAAAGAAATTGAAGCTCCATTCTCCAACCATAATAAAGCGACTCTCACCCAACTCCAAGCTGATGACGCAGGGTGAATGATTGGAGAGTGAGACCAGCTGTGGGTAGATACTGGATTAGGAGATAAGGATCATATCAAGACTAGGTAGGGAAATAAAAGTAAAATATATGCATGGAAAGTCTGTTTATAGCACCAGGTATCCACTATATTGAAAGTACTGATAAGTGAGGCAAAAGCAAGGCCGGATTTACACTTTTTGTACCCCTAGGCCCGGTATGTTGTGGCTTCTCTTATATGTGCAGCAGTTACCCTCACATTCCATGTGCAGACCCTCTTCCAAGTGCATCATCCATGTACAGCAGCTCCTCTCTTTCATGAACCGCTCCCTTAGGCATCAGTTTCCCTTTTTCATGCGTTCATCCCCATTTTCTGCCTCCTCTTTCATATGTAGCAAATCCTCTTTCATGTCCAGGTGCCACTTTGGGCTACAGCAGGCCAAGGCCTGGGTCTTTGTGGCCTTTCCAGAAATCCAGCCCTGGGCAAAGGCCAGCAGTTGAGGATCACTCACCACAGAAACCAGTCCAGCTGCCCATCCCATACGGAGTAAATGTTGCTTCAGTGCCAGACTACTGCTGCCATGTGATGCAGTTTTAGGTTGCCACCATGGTTCTGGTTCAAGAGGGATCAGCAGTCTACAGATGCCTGATATAGTAACCTGTGGTGATTTTGCAGACAGACAAAAAACACTCAAATAAGTATTTTTAGCTTTGGTGCTGAGGCCTGCTATTTTAGCTAAATACATTAATGTAGTTGTATATTATTTGAAATTGAAGAATACCTTAACTGCTTGCCGACTGCTCCACGCCAATTGGAGTGAGCAGTGCGGCAGCCCCAGGACAGCTCCACGGCGATTGGCGTGAACGGCCGTCTATGGGGCTAGCAGGAGATTACGCACAGGCTGCGCGCGCATCTCCTGCTCGGAAGGCGGAGCTGCGCCCCGCCTTCAGTCTCAGAGCGGCGATCGCCGCTCGGGAGACTGTTAGACGTTGAAACTGCCATCTAATTACTTTGTACAGCGCTGCGATCCGCAGCAGTGCTGTACTGGGGACAGCCAGGACACGGCAGTCCCCCTGGGGCACCAGAGAGCGATCGGCTCTCATAGGCTGAAGACTATGACAGCCGATCGCAGTGATTGGCTGGCGGCGGGTGGACGGGAGGGAGAGGGATAATATAAAAAAACTTATATTTAATGAAAATAGATAAGAATAAATATTTCTGGGGAAAAAAAACCAAAAACTTTTTTTGGGGGGGGGGGGGGGGGGGGTGGAAATCACTTGTGTGCTGTGTTGTGCAGCCCTGCAGCTTGGCCTTAAAGCTGCAGTGGCCTATTTAATTGAAAATAGCCTGGTCTTTAGGAGGGTTAACACTGCGGTCCTCAAGTGGTTAAAGGACATCCACAGCAAAGTTACCATATTATCTCATTTTAAGTATTTTAATCTGAAATAGGAGGAGGCACCCCAAATAATTGTGAACAGCTGGGAAGCTGCATTAAATAAACATTCTTACCTCGGTAAAAGAAGGATAGTAAGAAATATTCAAATGATTGGACACTCAAAGGACGACACGTTTTGAAGGCCTGACCTGATTCTTCGGGTAAAAAAATACAAAGTCTGTTGCTTGTGCACCTCAGACTTGGAGCACATTGTGAGAGCTATCCATTTTTTACTTTTTACAACCATTTTTACTTTTAAACAATACCAGTTGTCTGCTGATCTCCTGGACTGCAGTAGTGTCTGAATCACACTAATATGGCTAATCTAGTTAGACTTCAGGTCATCTGACCTGCTTGCTTGTTCAGGGGCTATGTCTAAATGTATTAGTGGTAGAGGATCAGCAGGACAGTCTGGTATTTTGCGTAGTTTAAAAGGAAATAAATGGGTCAGCCTCCATAATCCTTTCACTTCAGGTGTCCTATAAAAAGGAACTTTAGCAAAAAGGGGAAAAGATAAATCGAGATATTGCAAAGTAAGAAGTTGAAAAATAGAGGAGAGATCAAGAAATGATTGATATTCTCCATATAATTTGTATATATTGTTTTAATAACAATCAACCTGCACGTCATCCTTTAGACAAGAAAAAAACTAGACAGCACCAATTGTCATTATTTATAGCCACACCCCCTAACATAGGATAAATGGCAGTTTTTTTTTAATAGATATACATAGGCACAGAGGGAGATACTGGTTGCTTGGCAGTTAGAAGCAGCTGTTATTTCCCACAATGCAACGAGGTTCACAGACAGGAAACTGTCAGAACCTAGGTCCTGATGTCACGCTGTGTGAGGGATTTTACCACAATATCAGGGATACTGACATCCCTGATGATTTATTCGAGAAAGGGTAAAGATTTTTATGGAAAGGGGGTATCTGCTACTGACTGGGATGAAGTTCAATCCTTGGTTACAGTTCTTCTCTGAACACCTTCTTGCATTCTGCAATGTGGTCTTTATAGAAGATGAATTTAACCTTATGGCTTTTATTTGACTGTGGGTTGCACGTTTGTTGCCCATGTTGTAATATGATACATCTCATAAGGCTATAGTGATGACAATATGATATTGTATCTTGGACATAACTTATACTGATGTACAATTAGGAAAAAAAAATACTACTTGTTTTAGAGAGCTCATTTTCAGGGATGGTCGTAGTCAGCCAACTTCGCTACACTGGAACTACGCGTTTTCCGCGAATACGCTTCGCAAACTACGGCTACGAAACTAGCAGCTTTGCTATGTTTGCATTTCGTAGACTACGCGTTAAAATACGGAAGCTTCGCATAGTGCGAAGCGTAGTTGATGCGGACGCTTATGCACTTATGCGGAAAAAATGTCTGCAATAATCCGCTAACTATGCGCCTGTTTGAACGAATATATGCGTACATATCACCTTCCAATGCGGAATTCTATACGTATAGAAGGGCAATAATATTTCTGCGCATGCGCAATGACCCGTATAGACGCAGTTACCGCATGCGTAGTTGACTCCGCACTACATACGTCAACTACGCGTAGCGGGCGAAGCTTCGCATAGAGAGACTACAACTACGCGGAAATATGTACGCAACGTTTTTAAACTTGGTCTATGAATTACGATGCGTAGTTGCGGACTACAACACTAAGATTCGCGCTAGCGTATTTTATGAGCAACTCTGCTCATTTTATAGGGTATTGTTTTTATATATGTTTGTAAGCAGATTCCAGTGTATGTGTGATCCTATATCCACATGTATAGTATCAATAGACACATTTGCATTCATCTGAAATTACTGCAAGGAAGCCAGTTTGTGTTTGACCAGTAATGCACTAAAATTAGATTTAACTTCATTTAGAAATGATGACTGCCTGGTGGTTTGCTAGCATTTCAGAGATCGCTTTTTAGCCATTTGCAGACTAATACTGTCTTTGAGCCACCAGCAAGCAAGAAAATAGTCAATCATTGTTACAGTACTTTTCCCCTACTTTTTGGGTACTTTTTCAACTGCCGAGTGGCAAAAAGTTATTTTAAACAGAAGAGGAAACATGATCTTCTAGGAGAAAACTTCGGAGAAAAAGTGAACTGAATATGGGCCAAAAGGTTCTTGTCATTAAGGTGAAACCCATAGGTTTTGTTTTGTTTTTTCTTTCAACAAAACAGTTTATTGATTTTTTTTAACAACTGCCTGTGAGGGCAAAATACAAAACACCAACTTACAGTACAACAAGTGACAGTTATAGTGCAGTATAGACGTGTAATGAACAGTAATCACATCCAGTGTCTTTTCTTATCCCAACACCAAGTAATGGGTAAAGGTGAAGTGTATTAGGAGTATGCATTGTTGCACCAAGGTATTCATCAGTGGCTCTATGATCGTTTGGAGCTTCAACACATTTCCATTGATGAAGATAGAGAAAGAGGAAGAATGAAAAAGAAGAAGGATGAGAACGGGACAGTTAAAAATGGCGCACAGCGCCAGATGAATAAGAAGGGCGCCCCATAGACTTGCATTATATAACGCTATTTAGCGTTATAAGTGTTAAAAAATGGCGCAGGCAGTGTGCCTTACACTTATAACGCTAAATAGCGTTATAAAGCTTAAAAATTTCTGAGGACAGAGGGGTCGGGGGGAAGAGAGAGGCAGCGGACACTGGAGGGCATAGGCAGCGGACGAAGATGTGTGCAATATGCATACATTACCTTGTCCCGGGCCGCCGATCGCTCCTTCCCTCCGCTCCTTCACTTCCTCCATTCGTTTACTGTAGTCCTGCAGCCGGCCAATCACCATGCGGTTTCATTCTCCGCATGGTGATTGGCCGGCTGCAGGACTACAGCAAACAAACTAGGAAGTGAAGGAGCGGAGGGAAGGAGCGATCGGCGGCCCGGGACAAGGTAATGTATGCATATTGAACACATCTTCGTCCGCTGCCTATGCCCTCCAGTGTCCGCTGCCTCTCTCCCCCAACCCCCGCTGCCTCTCTCCCCCAACACCCGCTGCCTATACTAGCGACCCGCAGCCCCTTGCTTGCTTTAATGGCGTACCGTGCTGAAATAAATGTAGCATAAAACGCTATTTACCGTTTTAATGTATTTTCGGTAAATAGCGTTTTATGATACATTTATCGGCAGAACGGTGCGCCATTTTTCTCCCTGCGCCATTTTTAGATGGACCCGGAGGAGAAAGAGGAGAAGATGATAAAGGGGGGAGGAGAAGAAGAAGGAGGACACGCAGAAGAAGTCAAGCTTCTCACTCCCCCACCCCCCATCAACCTGGTCTTCTGTAGGTAGGAAACACATAGTAAGAAGAGAGACCTTCCCTTTTTATGCTTGCTTCTATGACCAGAGGAAGCAGTCAGTAACTCTATTCAGGGTCTTCTGAGGTTAGATCTGCGCCGTTTAGCCTTGGGGGCAATTTTGACTCAAAAATGTCATTTTATACAGTGAGATAAGATCATTAATGTTACGCGTTCAAAGGTTGACAGAAGGCGTACGTATTATGGTGCCGCCAGTGAGCTGGGCACAGGGTGAGCCCAATGACTGCTCACCCTGCTGCCGCTCAAATCCCTAGCAGCCTTAAATACTATTCCCTCTTCGAGTTATAGCAACCAGGAGGGAGGTGTAATTCGGGGGTTTGGCAAACGCCGGATCCAGGGGCGTAGCAATAGGTGGTGCAGAGGTAGCCACCGCATCGGGGCCCTTGGGCCAGAGGGGCCCCAAAGGGCCCTCTCTCAACTACAGTATTAGCTCTCTATTGGTCCTGTGCTGGCAATAATCACTTCTATAGATAGTTTGAATAGTAGTGATCACTAATAAACTGTTCCCCATCCCCTTCTTGGTCCTCTGACACTGTGGTTGTCCTTGGCAGGTTTTGGTGCTCCGTATCAATTGTTATATATAGAGTGCTTGGGGGGCCCCAATGTAAAACTTGCATCGGGGCCCACAGCTCCTTAGCTACGCCACTGGCCATATCCCCAAATTACTCTTGCGTGGGGAGTGCAGCATAGCACTGGTGCTATGACAGCATCAGGTTTGGTGCTCTGCGCTGAATGCCAGGCGCTGAAATGACCCATTTCATGGCAGAAGGTCTACTATCTTCCAAACTCTAAGTATCTCTTTGCAAATGTAGAGAAAGAGCAGGTGGATTAGGTAATGAGAATGTTTACGGGAGGAGTGTCTGGCCAAAAAAACAAAAAATGCTCCTAGTTCTTCTGTTTAAGACGACAGCACAAGAAGCCAGCATAAAATGATCACACAGTTAAAGCGGACCCAAACCAAACATTTTCTTAATTCAAAATATTTAGTTGCACCACTCTGACACATACAAAGATAAATAAACACTCCTTCAAACCTATGAGCATTTCAGTGCATGCTTTTCACCCTCCTCTTTGCATAAACTAGGGTTATACTGGGGGCAGCCATTAGCAATTCCTCCATTGCTGGACACCATCTACTCCACCAGTTTGCCGGATTCTGTCCCGACAATATGAAAGGAAGGGAGGGGTTCCTCCAATAAATCATCATGCATCTGAAAAAAGGCTGCTATTTATTATTATAATTTAGAAAATAGATTTTATTTCTGAAATCTTGTATTTTTAGTTTGGGTCCACTTTAATGGTTTATTCTGGAAGGCAAATCTAATATACAGTCATTGCTTATCTGTCACGGATTTTTTTTTAGCTGCTTCGGACGGCTGCACTTTGCCTATTATACTTTGCGCTATTTCACTGAGCAGGCTTGTATGAGTCAGCCTCAATAAGCTCTGACATTGAACCAATTAAAAAGTAAACATAGTTATTTTACCAAGATGCTAAACACTTAGTGATTAAAATTCTCAATCATTTTAAAGTAAGGTCTTGTTGAGGCATAAGGTGATGATCGGCTGTTACATTCATTTATGGTTAGATGGGATTACAGTCTAACTTTGCAGACATTAATCTTCCATTGGAACTTACCCATGTTGGATTGATTTTTACCAATTGCTACAAGACAATTAAAAGTGGCAATGACAGCACTGCATAAGTCAGCCCAGAACATATTGGACTCGGGATGGTTAATTTTGGCGCCAGTGTTCAGCTACATGCAGCTAGTGATGCCCGGATACCCTCCAATCACGGATTCAACTATTCGGCCGTGGTTGAAAAAAAATCCGGAAATGGCGTGATTAATTTCCGGATTTGGAATGGACTCACGTATTGGACACGTATTTTTCCTGTGAATGAGGCAATCACTAAATTTCACAGCCATGATCACAGACAAGCATTTTAGCTAATAGCAAAGCCCCCATACATGTTACAATCACCAAAATTGCATGGATTATAAAGGTGAGATGTGGCTACAACTTAAAAAAAACAAAACAACTTTTAGTTTTTGAGAAAATCGATTTTAAAATTTCAAACAAAAAAATATTTGTGATTAAAAAGCCGCCAAAAGCCGCCGACTTTAGCAATTAACAGCAAAGCCCCCTTACATGGTAGCAACAAATTTTGCCAGATATGTTAAGAAGAACAGTGGGAACAAGAGGGAAGATATTTTTTTTCAAAAAGACCTTATAGTTTTCAAGAAAATCGATTTTAAAATTTTAAAGGAAAAAAGTATACATTTAAATGCGGCAAATGACAGTTCTTAGTGAAACAATTCCCGCCAACTTTAGCAGTTAATAGCAAAGGCCCCTTACATCCTAGCGACACCAAATTTGCAGCATATGTTAAAAAGATAGCGGGAAACAATATTTAAAAAAATTTTTTTTTTGTGCTGATAGTGGGAAATTTCAAAAAGAAAAAAAGGAAAAAAAAAAGAAGAGGTGGGGTCCCCCTTTCCAGGGCCTCTGAAGCCCCTTGTCCCCCATGCAGGCTGGGATAGCCAGAATGTGGAGCCCCGGTTGACTGGGGCTTCGCACCCTGAGCTATACCAGCCCGCATGGCCAATGGTATGGCGCCTAAGCCTTCCCCTCCCCCCCAGAGCCCATGTCCAATCTATGGACAAGGGGCTCTTCCCCACCTCCAGTGCCCCAGGAGGAGGTGAGGGCGACGACTTCCTGGAAGGGTTCATAGTGGCATCTGGGAGTACCCTTTAAGAAGGGGACCCCCAGATGCCCATCCCCCCTCCCAGGAGAAATGAGTATAGGGGTACAAAGTATCCCTTACCCATTTTCGCAAAGGGTTAAATGAAATAAAAACACAACAACAAACATATTTTATTATTCTAAATTAACCATAAATACTTACCTGTACCTTTAAAAAAAAAGTTCCCACGCCAATATCCTCGGAAATATCCCACACCAATATCCTCTAATCTTGCGATCTTCATTAACCTGATTGAAGATCTCTGCCACCCCGACGGCACACTTGACGCCCCTCGCGCAGCTACACTAATTAGTATAGCTGAGATCGTCCTATGCGGATGTATAGCCGCTGCCTCCCACTATCCTCCCCGCCTGCCTTCACCTGGCGCACCCATAGGTGAACCAGGTGCCAGGCTAGGTGAGGGTGACAGGAGAAGGCGGGTGGGGAGGACAGCGGGAGGCAGCGGCTATATACGTCCGCATAGGACGAGATTCTCAGCTATACTAAAGTGTAAAGCTGAAAAACATCTCTAAATTTTGGCTCCAAGGCTCCCCGTTGGTTCTTTAACAGGATCCCCGCGATCACGACAGTGATTGCATTCCGAGTATTTGTAATCACGGAATTTCCGTGGCCGATTTCCGTGATCCAGAATCGATCACGGCATCCAATACCGAAGCCAAATAGTGGAGAAATACTCATGAATCACGGCTAATCCGTGATCACGGAAAATATCTGCCCATCACTGCATGCAGCAAAATCACTGCTCTGAAATTGAAGGCTACAAGTGGTGAATATCGGTTAGTGTTTGCCGTAGTTTTGCGGACTTATGTTTAGAGAATAGGGTAGGAATATGCTCAGATAGGCACTCAGTATAACAAATTAGAACTCTCTACTGAAAAATAACATGCAGAGATATATCATACACCACCATCAGGAAACGCAGTTTACTTAGAACAGAGAGGACAAAGAATACAGGAAATAACAATTCCATAAAGGTAATCATCACAATTTATACAAAGTGACGTCTTGTGGTTGTTTTACTATACTGCAGTTTAAGGTAATAATATTGTTAAATGTCTAACAAAAAGTAAAGTGCCAGGAAGACCTTAATGTAAAGTGGCGAGGTTAGGGTTAGGAATCAAATATGTAGATTAGGATTAGAGGATAGAGTGGGGGCTATATATTAATATTTTTTGGAATTTAACACAGGAAAAGGTTTAACATTAAGGGAGGGTACAACTGACAAGGATGGGCTAACCTTAAAGAGAAACTCCGACCAAGAATTGAACTTTATCCCAATCAGTAGCTGATACCCACTTTTACATGAGAAAAATAATGATTTTCACAAACAGACCATCAGGGGGCGCTGTATGACTGATTTTGTGCTGAAACCCCTCCCACAAGAGGCTCTGGTACCGTACGGTACTCTGGGCAAACTGTCACAATGTAACAATGTTCAGACAGGAAATAGCTGTCTGTTAAAGCCAGACCAGCTAGAAACAGCTCCATAATCTGCCCACAGTAACAATGTCACCATGTAATACATGTCACAATGTGAATCTGGGAGAGGAAAGATTTTACAATGAGCAAACACTGACTAAATCATTTATACATAATTATGGTAAAAATGAAGCACTTTTTTTATTACATTATTTTCACTGGAGTTCCTCTTTAAAGTAAACATTACCAAAATTACCCATTTATTTACCTGGGGCTTCTTCCAGCCCTCTGAAGCCCTCTTGCTCTATCGCAGTGATTCCACGCCCAACCATTCTTCCACTGTCCCCCTCTGTAATCCGGCCTACTGACGAGTCGCCTGGCCACACGCCGGGCCGCAGGGACCAGGAAGACTACAGGAGGCTGGAAGAAACTTCAGGTAAGTAAATGGGCATTTTTTTTTCAATTTAGGTTTCCTTTAAGGAGGAAGGTTAGGGTTAGACTACGTACAGTATAGGCAGTGTACACACATAATACAGTCTGCAACAATAATATTAGTAACTGCAATTGATCCATATTGGCCATTCCTACCTGCAGCATTCAAAGTACAGGATAACAAGTAGCCACAGGAGGCTGAGCGATTAAATAATAAATAAAAATTGGTGAAGATAACAACTACCTGCTAGGGAATATGATCACACAAGTAAAAGGATTGAAACCCAGAGGTCAAGGTTAGGCTATAAGGATGAGGTTAGTGGTAAAAGGACATTTTAGTTATGCATCAGAAAATGTTTTTTTGTTTTGTTTTTAAGGCATTAACGTTGAAGGAGGAGGCATTACTAGGCACAGGTTAAAGTTAGCCAGAAAGTCAGTAACCACGGCACCCTAGATAAAAAACATTGAAGTAGCTATGTGCCTCTAGATAAAATAATTAAGCAGCCATGTGCCCCTCCACATACAAAATTAAGCAGCCAACCAGCCATGTGTCTCCAGATGCAACAGCTAAGAAGCCACATACTTCAGATAAAGGAATTGCGTAGCTGCGTAGCTGCATGCCCCAATATACAAGAATTAAATGCCCATGTTCCGCTAAATTAAAGTGGACCCAAATTAAAAATACAAGATTTCAGAAATAAAATGTATTTTCTAAATTATAATAATAAATAGCAGCCTTTTTTCAGCTGCATGATGACAAATATAACATATTTTACATTTATTGGAGGAACCCCTCCCTTCCTTTCATATTGCCGGGACAGAATCCAGCAAAGTGGTGGAGTAGAAGGTGTCCAGCAAAGGAGGAATTGCTAATGGCTGCCCCCCTGTATAACCCTAGTTATGGAAAGAGAAGGGTGAAAAGCATGCACTGAATTGCTCATAGGCTTGAAGGAGTGTTTATTTATCTTTGTATGAGTCAGAGTGCTGCAACTAAATATTTTGGATTAAAAA
Organism: Hyperolius riggenbachi; assembly: GCF_040937935.1. NCBI lineage: Eukaryota > Metazoa > Chordata > Amphibia > Anura > Hyperoliidae > Hyperolius > Hyperolius riggenbachi. The sequence continues at coordinate 49,020,391 of NC_090657.1, read as the reverse complement.
AATGTTTGGTTTGGGTCGGCTTTAAGTGACCATGTTCCACCAAATAAAATAACTGAGTAGTCATGCGCCCCAAAATGTCAGCTATAGGTAACCAGATGCAACTCCAGCTGCCCAGTTGTCTATATTATTGAGCCCTGTGAGCTCTCAGACAACAATAATAGAAAACCATGTATACCCCTCCCCCCCCCCCCCCCCACACACACACGTCTTCAGATTGTAGTATTTGGTAGCTACTAGCTAGGTGTGCCCTTAGATATTAGGTAAAACAGAAAGGACCGGCACCGCTGTCTTGTATCAAAGCTCTTTTAATAGCACCAAAGTGGCAGCAGTGACAGACTGCTGTTTCGGTTTACACCTTTATCAAACTGCTCAAAGCCATAAAAATTGTGACAAGACAAACACCTTCAAATACCCCCTTCCTGTATGGGAGGGGCCCCAGAGCGGACCTGAGAGTGAACTTCACTGGTAATATGCAAATATGCTCATGTTTCATGCACACTGAAAAAAAGTGTAATACCTGAATTAGCTTGTACACCACACCCCCAAGCTGGGATGGATGGATGGATGGATGATCACTTCCAAAAAAGGGAAACACTTTCTCCTCCTGTCCCTCCTCCAGCCAGCCACTCACAGCTGTGCAGGCAGTGCTCTGACAACTTCCAGGTCAACCCGGAAGTAGTCAACACATTATGGTCATTGGAGTGATCAGGTTGCAGTATTACCAAAAGTGGCCACGAGATGGCTCACTAAAGGTCGGTGCGACATTAAAGTTGCACCCTGCAGTAAAAAATGAAAAGTTCAAGAATAAGCTACAAGATGTCAGTGTGTGCAAAAATTCTAATGCAGTCAATAATTCGCATAGACAATGAGTTTAAGTATATTTTAAGTGCGACAAAAATGTCGCATCAAGAATACAAAAAGCAGTGTTGTTCTCCTACCTGGTTCGCTGAGGGTGGACATTAAAAGCAAAATCTGGAAAAAGAGCATAAAATAAACATATGAAAACGTGATTAACTCAGGAGGTTCTGATGTCACTAGATACAAAAACTAAGGGCTGGTGCACACCGAGCGGCTTTTTCCGCGTTTTCAGATCCGCTTGCGGCTGCGGATCTGCTTGGTCAATGTATCTCAATGGGGTGGTGCACACCAGAGCGGCAGGCGTTTTGCAGAAACGAAAAATGCCTGGGTGAGGCATTTTTTGGATTTCGGATGCGTTTCTGCCCCAATGTTAAGTATAGGAAAAACGCAAACCGCTCTGAAAAACGCCTGTTCAGAGCGGTTTTGCAGGCGTTTTTGTTACAGAAGCTGTTCAGTAACAGCTTTACTGTAACAATATATGAAATCTACTATACTGAAAACCGCAGCAGCAATCCGCAAAACGCTAGCAAAACGCCTCATAAAAATAAAAAAAAGCGTTTAAAAATCTGCTAGCGTTTTGCGGATCTGCTAGCGGGTTTTGGTGTGCACCAGCCCAAAGATCATATTCGCGGTTTAAACCACCCACTCCAAAAGTATTCAGTTTCCTGATCCAAAAGGCCTCCTTTTTAAGTAAGGCCTTGTCCCTATCCGAGCCCCTCCAAGTATCCGGGACCCCATCGATTGCCATTATGCGCAATTGTGACACTGCATGTTTATGCAAATGAAAATGTTGCGCTACCGCCAAAGTGCAATTCGGGTCGCGTATATTCGATTTATGCGACGAGAAACGCTCCTTAAAGAGACTCTGTAACAACAAAAACCTCCCCTGGGGGGTACTCACCTCGGGTGGGGGAAACCTCCGGATCCTAATGAGGCTTCCCACGCCGTCCTCTGTCCCACGGGGGTCTCGCCGCAGCCCTCCGAACAGCCGGCGACTGTGCCGACTGTCAGTTCAATATTTACCTTTGCTGGCTCCAGCGGGGGCGCTGTGGCGACTTTCGGCACGGAAATAGACGGAAATACCCGATCTCCGTCGGGTCAGCTCTACTGCGCAGGCGCCGGAAACTTGCGCCTGCGCAGTAGAGCAGACCCGACGGCGATCGGGTATTTCCGCCTACTTCGGCGCCGAGAGGCATCAGAGCGCCTGCGCAGGAGCCAGGAAGGTAAATATTGCGTCACGGCTGTACGGAGGGCTACAGCGAGACCCCCGAGGGACGCAGGACGGCGTGGGAAGCCTCATTAGGATCCTGTGGCTTCCCCCACCCGAGGTGAGTACCCCCCAGGGGCCGTTTTGTCGTTACAGTTCCTCTTTAAGTTGCTGAGTGGTTTTGCCTACATAGCCAAAACCACATGGGCATTTAATCATATATACGACGTACCGAGAGTTACAATCGTATCGGCCACGTATTTTAAAGGGGACACCCGTTGAGGGATGGCAGAAAGTGTCCCCCCTGATAACATGTCCACACATGTGGCATGATAAACAAGGGTACATGCCCCTTCTGCCCGTGTCCCCAACAGGGCCCCCACTCCTAGTAATTTTGTCCCGAACTGTTGGTGCCCTTTTAAAGGACATCAACGGGGGATATCGTAGTTCTGGAATCGATGGGAATCCTTCACTCAAAATGTGCCAATGTTTGCGAATTGTACGTGCAATCATGTTACTGCAGGTATTATATGTGGATACGAAAGGTAACCTAAGGCTTCTCCTTCTACCTATTCTATCACGTTTCTCAGTTTGGAACGTATTTTCAGGGTAACCCCGGGCCCTAAACTTACTCCTCATTTCTTCCTGTCTCCTCTCCCTGACCTCAGTATCTGTGACAATGTCCGCCACTCTCTTAAGCTGCCCTAGTGGTATAGTATCTCTGGTGCCGTCGGGGTGGAAACTCCTATAGTGCAACAAGGAGTTCCTATCAGTCTCTTTGACAAATAAATCCGTCTCGAAGTGACCATCTTGCAAAATGACTCGAGTGTCCAAAAAGGAGACACTACTGGGGTCACTATGCGTCGTAAACCGAATATAGGGGCAGGCACTGTGCAGTTGCGATACGAACTCATCCAGGCTCGAACGGGGGCCCCTCCACACTTTTGGTAATGCTGCAACCTGATCACTCCAATGACCATAATGTGTTGACTACTTCCGGGTTGACCTGGAAGTTGTCAGAGCACTGCCTGCACAGCTGTGAGTGGCTGGCTGGAGGAAGGACAGGAGGAGAAAGTGTTTCCCTGTTTTGGAAGTGATCATCCATCCATCCATCCCAGCTTGGGGGTGTGGTGTACAAGCTAATTCAGGTATTACACTTTTTTTCAGTGTGCATGAAACATGAGCATATTTGCATATTACCATTGAAGTTCACTCTCAGGTCCGCTCTGGGGCCCCTCCCATACAGGAAGGGGGTATTTAAAGGTGTTTGTCTTGTCACAATTTTTATGGCTTTGAGCAGTTTGATAAAGGTGTAAACCGAAACAGCAGTCTGTCACTGCTGCCACTTTGGTGCTATTAAAAGAGCTTTGATACAAGACAGCGGTGCCGGTCCTTTCTGTTTTATCTGGACTGCACTTCCCAGGAGGCACTGGGGAGAGACCTTGGGCACGCTGCATACTCTTTTTTGGAAACGGTGCTCCCTCTCTTTTGTTTATGTACTTAGATATTAGGTAGACAGCTGTGTCCCCCAACAAGCATTATTAGGTAGTCCTATGAACCCACAGAAAGTAGTAAGTAGACAGATGCCCCCACTCCCACTTGTAGTAGGTAACCAGATGTGCCCATGACCTGCCTGCAGATGACGGCACTGGAGCCATGAGGATGGGGGTGCTAAGGAATAAGGTGGCTTGCATCAGTGGAATGTGGAAAAGCGAGTTACACCTACACTCAAATTACCATTCTGCAGTTCAGGAGGCCCCTTGCAGGTATCCATGAGCCTCACAACGGGCCTCATTGTTGCTGGATGGTTCCACAATGCCCAAGGCAGTTGCCTTAGTTAACTTGCACATAATCTGATCGATATAGGAAGTGGACAGTGGTAAAACTGATAATTTCCCTGGTCAAGCATACATTATGAAATGTATGCCTGCCATAACATTAATCTTGAACACAGGCTCCTGAGTAATTTGAAACCTTTTTTTTTTTTTTTGCAGTGAGGTATACTGAACTCGGCTGGTGGTCTCATTCATCTCTCTTCTCGCTCTTCCTCTGCTGCTCCTCTCTGCCAATTAACCAAAGGATGCAGTTCATTAACCCCAACCTACAAAGCTCTCCACAATCTCTCTCCTTTGTACATCTCTTGTCACTAGTTTCCAGATACCAACCCGACCGCAATTTCAGATCTGCACAACCTTCATTTGTCCTTCTCTAGAATCACTTCCTCGCATTCACATATATAAGGTTTAGCATGTGCTTCATCCCTCCTCTGGAATTCCCTGCCACAACACATCCATCACTCTCCAACCTTTTATATCGTTAAACGTGCCCTCAAAACTTACTTTTTTTAATCCTTCAAGCATACGCTCTACCTTAGGTCATCTCCCTTTTGACCTATGGCCAAGTTGTACTCCTACTACTAGGAAACCTAAAACTGGGTGTGAATATTGTATACTAGGTATGAATATTAGTATGAATATTGTATACTACCCCACCTCTTGCCCCCCCTCCCCCCATTCTTTTAGATCACATGTGTCCAACTCCAGGCCTGGAGGGCCAGATCCATGCCAGTGTTTAGGACGGACTCAGAAAGAGAAGAATGTGTTCTACCTGATGGACCACACCTTTCCTGATTCAGACCCTTCAATTCATTTGAGCTGTGTCAAAAATGTCTGAGGATCTCGGCTCTCGTAGGACCGGTTTGACATCCGTTTTAGATTGTAAGTTCACAAGGGCAGGGTTCTCTCAGCATTTTGTGTCTTGGAATTTGCTACACATTATATTTATATTAATTTTATCCCTGTAATTACCAATTTTGTATTTTGTACCGATTCTGTATTTTGGATCAACTCTGTACTCCGTATTTTGGTTTATCCCTTTGCCCTTTGATTTAGTACCCCATGCTTGTATTATTTTGTACCCCACATTTGTTTCTTACTTTGTACAGCACCACGGGATATGTTGGCGCTTTGTAGATCAATAATAATAAATACTTTAACTCTATACAAAATGTGACGAAGGTAAGAGCTAAAAGGAGTTTACTGAAATAACCTCAGCTATAGAGTAAGTTGCAATGGGACCTCGCATAAACTGTGCGCAAAGTAAACTATTACAATTCCATAAAGATGTCCAAAAGCAATTTTCCAACTTATACAAGATAGAGCTTCTGGAAAAATGCAATCTCTGGTCTGCATGTGGCTAGATGATCCTATGGAAAATCCCTATTTCTTTGGGGTCAAGTCACTTTCTCCATTCTGACCTGCATAGCGAGTCATGAACAAAGCAATTGAATTTCGTCATGTCATCTACTGCAATTTACAAACACTAATCCTCCCCAAAACTACTATAAAGTGCAATCTGTGTCGGGATTACATTTGTCAACCACTGAGCAATGAAATTAATAATTCAGCGTTCTTTGTTATCTGCACACAACCCTGGCATGTGCAGAGGATATTATTGAGACACATACCTACTGAAACCTCACTGGTAATTAATGGCTTACTCAGACATTTAACGCAATGAATTTATGCATATTTAATTGCTGGCAGTATTGTTGGATCTTCAGCTTGCATAAATGATATGCCACATAAGCACAACCCCCCCAAAAGGGAGAAAAACAAGAGCAATATAAAACAAAAAACCACTGTAGAACTGAGATACAATTCGTTGCTTGACATGATATTAAAGAAGAACTATAAAGAGACTCAGAGATGAGTCAAGTGGCCGTTTTTTTTCTTACCCAGAGCTTTCTCCAGCCCATAAACATGGATGTGTCCCTTGCCCTCTTCCCGCAGTCCTCACAGAATCCTCCGTTCAGCCGCAATCAAGCCCTGATATTCAGCTCAGTCAGGCTCAGTCTGACTGAGTGACATCAGCCAGGGTCTTCTGCGCCTGCGCAGAAGGTCCGCACATGCGCAGAAGGCTCCCAGCTGACGTCACTGAGCCAAATACCAGAGAAGATTGCGGCTTAACGGAGACACTCGGGAGGAAAGTGAGGGCCACAACCATACTTATGGGGCTGGAGGAAGCCACAGGTAAGTAAAAAAACCGCCACATGACTCATCTCTGAGTCTTTTTAACCAAGGATTCAACTTTATTCCAATCAGTAGCCGGTACCCCCCTTTCCTATGAGAAGTCTTTACCTTTTCTCCAATACATCATCATGGGGATCTGTGTGGCTGATATTGTTGTGCTGTGTTGTCCCACAGTGTGATGTCAGGACCATGGTTCTGACAGTTTCCTGTGAACTGCATTGCATTGTGGGAAATAACAGCTGTTTCCTACTGCCAAGCAACCAGTATCTCCTTCTGTTCATATGTATATCTATATAAAAAAATAAACAACCTTTTAGCCTATCGCAATGTTTGTGGTGGGGTTATAATTAATGGCAGTTGGTACTGGCTGTCTACTTTGTAAGCCCTTGCTGCACTACTCCAGTGCAGTAGCAGGGAGGCGCTCTGGCTTTGGTGGAAAAAGCCGAGCCTAATGGGGCCCATGCTACTGAGCAGGCGATGGTTTTGCCGAGGAGATCGTGCTGGAATGGCCAGGCAGAGGAAGACGGGAAAAGCTTCTGGAGGATGCAGAGGCTTTATTCTATTGAGGTGAGTACAAGATATGGAACATTTATATTGTGCTTCTCTCCTGACGGACTCACACTACCAGAGCTGCAGCCACTAGGGTGTACGCTATAGGCAGAAACTGTGCACAACCAAGGTCTTGCCCAAGGTCTCCTCACTGAATAGGTGCTGGCTTACTGAACCAGAAGAGCCGAGATTTGAACCCTGGTCTCCTGTCAGCCAAGAACAGAAAGCTTAGGCACCAGCTTACCAGAGCTGGACATCAGCAGATAACCTGATGAATCTCAATTTCTGCTGAGTCTCACAGAGGTAGGGTCATTTGCTTTGCTGCTGATATGTATCAGAACTCAGGAAGAAGCAGATGATCAGTTTGATAAAGTGATAATGATAAACCGATAAGGTGTAGTTTTCTTTTTTTTGCTGTTCACAATCCTATGTCAAAGCTAAAGTGAGCACAACAAGTCAGAGCCTAAACGTAGCCATACATTAGGTGATGGCCTACAGATCAGTATAAGTAGCCACATTTAGGTGCCTCCAGTATAGCTCACCAGGTATAGGTGCCCCCAGTATAGGTAGCCAGGTATAGGTGTCCCCAGTATAGGTATCCAGGAATAGGAGCCCCAATATAGGTAGCCAGGTTTAGGTGCCCCCAGTATAGCTCACCAGGTATAGGCACCCTTAGTCTAGCTAGCCAGGCATAGGTGCCCCCAATATAGGTAGCCAGGTACAGGCGCCCCACTATAGCTAGCCAGGTATAGGTGCCCCCAGTATAGGTAGCTAGTTACATAGTTATTTGGGTTGAAAAAAGACATACGTCCATCGAGTTCAACCAGAGAACAAAGCACAAAACCAGCCTGCTCCCTCATAAATCCCCGTTGATCCAGAGGAAGGCGAAAAACCCTTACAATATATAGTGAGGAGAGAAAGCAAGGACTGAGTGGCACTCCCTATGGATGAGCTATGCGTATGTGAAACTTTGAAAGCAAAAAAACGTGGCTTCAGACGCTACTGGGAACCCTCAGAATACAGAGACGACAGACAGTTTGTGGATAACTGGACGGAGGCCCACCTAGACCACGCAAAACGATTGCAGAACATCGTTTTAGCACGTACCACTGTAGAATATAATAAAGTAACAGCAGAATTAACAGATGTGAGACATAAGTTTGAAAAATCAGTAACCGAAGAAAGATTTACAACTGCTACTAATAGGGTAGAAGATAAAATCATAAAGATCCAGAACGAAATCAAAATTAGGAAGTTAAAAAAGTTTTTCAGAGATCAGGAAGATTTTGAAAGAGGTAGAATATTTAATTGGAACCCAGCTCCTTTCCCTAAGAACCCGAGAAGTCGGGGGTATTGGACTACAGAATCAGGATCTGATAGCGATTCTGAACAGGATAAACGGCCCAAGAAGATACTTAAAAAGAAAAAATCCAAAAAGATTCCTAAAACACCAAAAAGACAAGGTAGGAGAGATCCATCGGATACAACATGTGTAGAGGAGCAGATCCCTTTAGATCGAGAGTCAGACGAGGAACAGGAAGAAAGCATGGAGGGAACATCCAAGACGGTCCATTGGGAGGGGATCAAGGATACCAAGCAAGCCAAAAAGAAAAGGAAGGCAACATCGTAGCGATTGAAAAACAGGAAAATACTCCTCAGGTGGTGAACCTATCAGGAACTGAGATCCCACAGGCGTGTATTTCTCTATTGAGTCGGGGACTGAACTTTAGTCCAATTCAAGAGTTTGACATTGTGTCATTTACTATTGACTTATATAAATCTGCACGGAAGTTGGTTATATGTCAAAGATTTCATCAAACGGATGCAGAACAACAAGTGTCGAATACTTCAGAGCAATCTGTTCCACATCCACACCCCATGACAATGGGCAGCGAGACTGGTTTGCTGGGGTTTACCCCTGAGGCATCCGGTCAGCCCATGGAGGGTGTTTGTACCTTTCCTCCTCAGATGACACAGGGAAGCCACACTAGTAGCCTGGGCTTCAGTCCACTGGCACGGTGGGACCCAAAGGATGAGGAGATGATCAACATACTTGCTGAACTTTGGGAGGAGGGAGGCCAATTGGATTGGCCAAGCTTAATGGGAACGGATTGTCTGTCCCTGGGAGATACACACTCCTATAGAGCATGTAGATCGGTACAGCCCTTTCCTGTGAGCCCGGGGTCAAGTATTGATTATTTCTTTAACAAAGTGTTGGCGGACTTGAGAGCACAGATCTATGAGAAGACCATACCCAATTTGAGTAATGAGGAGAAAAAGGCCTTAAATTGGTTGAAACAGCAGGAGGGTCTGGTCATAAGGAATGCTGATAAAGGTGGAAATTTGGTGATCATGACAAGTCACCAGTACAAAACAGAGGCCGAAAGGCAATTGAATGATGAGTCAACTTATTGCAGGCTTCCTTGTGACCCGACCCTCCGATACCAATCGAGGTTACAAACTCTCCTACGCAGGGGGGTGGAAGGGGGGTTCCTCCCCAGCAAATTGGCTGGGGATCTCTTCCCGGCCTTTCCCAAAAGACCGGTCTGGTACCATGTTCCGAAGTTGCATAAATCGATGGACGCACCGCCGGGACGTCCCATAGTCTCTGGCTGTGGGTCTCTCACGGAGGGACTGTCCAGGTACCTGGACCATCTCCTGCGCCCCCTCTTGAGAGGAGTGCCCTCTTACCTAAGGGATACCCTCGAGGTGTTGCAGATGGTGGAGCGCGCCACTTGGGTCCCGGGAGACAGACTGGCCACTATTGATGTGGTCAGTCTGTACAGCAGGATTCCCCAGGACCAGGGGGTGCAGGCCGTCAAACGGTATTTACGACGTACGAATAAAGAGGATGATTATATTGACTATGTTTGTCAGTGCCTCCAATTTATACAGGAACATAATGCATTTATGTTTGACGGTTGTTGGTACCGGCAGGTCTCGGGGACGGCGATGGGGACCCCAGTGGCGTGCTCCTTTGCGAACCTCTTCTTGGGGGCGTGGGAGGAGTCTGCGGTGCACTCGGACATGAACCCGTTCCGGGGGCACATCAGACGATGGTCCAGGTACGTGGACGACGTCCTGGTGGTGTGGTCTGGCTCTGATGCCCAGTTTATCGAGTTCTTAAATTATCTGAACATTAATACCATTAATATGCAATTTACTTCGGAAATGGTCAGTGAAGAGGTGGTTTTTCTGGACCTTAGACTCAAGGTGGAGAATAATAGATTGATCAGTGAGGGATATCGGAAGCCAACTGCGACCAATTCTGTCCTCCATGCTAAAAGCTTCCACCCCAGACATGTGGTGGAGGCGATTCCGTATGGCCAGTATTTACGCCTGAGGAGGAATAATTGTTCGCAGAAGACCTTTGACGAGCAAGCCAATGACCTTACAAACAGGTTCAGAAAAAGAGGATATGACATGCAGTTATTGATGAAGGCTAGATGTAAAGCCCAACAAAAAGAGAGGGGCTCACTCCTGGTAGGGAGGAATGAGGAAAAGAGGAGAAATGCTAAAGACAGGATGGTATTTACATTTGACTACACCCCCATGGCCATGAAAGTTAGGGAATGTATTTACAAACATTGGGAGATAATCCAGCAGGATCCTGAGTTATCCCAGAAAGTGGGGGGACCCCCACGGGTAGCTTTCAGGAGAGCACCTACCCTCGCTAATATGCTGACCAGAAGTGAGTTTGTAACACCTAGAATTACAACATGGCTAGATCGACGTGTCCCAATAGGGAATTACAAATGCGGGCACTGTAAATATTGTTCCAAAATGATTACTTCTAGGTGCCTTCAAATAGGAGGTGTAGAGTTCAAAATGCGAGGTTTCTTTACATGTCAGTCAGACTATGTTGTTTATGTGTTACTTTGTCCTTGTGAGAAATTCTACATCGGGCAGACTACAAGAGCTATCAAAACCCGGATAGGGGAACATGTTAGCACCATCAAAGCAGGGAAGAGCTGTACCAGGTTGGTGACGCACATGCGCGACGAACATGGGAAGTCTAGTCGAGGTTTAACATTTGCGGTGTTAGAAAAGGTGGAAGCCCCTGCTAGAGGGGGAGACAGGGACAAATTACTCCTTAGAAGGGAAACACGTATCATATTACAGACTGGGGCGTTGGGCCCAGGGGGCCTGAATGATAGAATTGAGTTAGCCTGTATGCTGGACCCCTGATTCCTGAGGGTTGGAATGTTTATGGGTATATGTAGTTTCTGGGGTTTATACAACATCTGATCTGTTATCTGTCTGTACTTTATGGTGGTGTTCTAGGTGGGGATGCCTGGAGAGTCTGTAGCCATCAAATGATTTCTATGTGTCTTACCTGAAGTCAATGTACTTATTTGTTCTCTTGATGTTTAATGGTTGTGGTAATATATATGACCATGTAACCGGAAAGTTCTATCTCCCAAACTTGCTAGTTTTAATTGTCACTCTGTCACTTAAACACTAGGGAGGACGTTGCCCACGGGGATTGCCCACGGGCTACACTTGGTGTGGGCTGGATTTATGCCCCACTATGTGTGTACGTCGGACCCATTGAACGGACAGGAGAGATGACAATTTACATCTCTCCTACACGCTGCTTGGTATCAATTACCATGACACGAGTTGCCATGGTTACCAGACGCCTAGATACGGAATTTACTAACCCGATAGGCGTGTCATCGCCTTTGACAACGCGAGCACTGAGGACTTCAGTCCCAGTGCGCATGACGGCTGCATATATCGTTCCGTCGGCGGATTTCATCCGCACGGCATCATGGGATCCGTAGTCTTAGCCTGGGACACACACCCACCCGCCTCCTACGCCCTCCTTCTCCAATCACACGGACGCCTGCGGCACCCGGAAGAGGCGGGGCTTTCCCCCGTGGTATAACCGGATGTCTGCAGTGCGCCCTTTACAGTGGTACGTGGCCTGACCAAGCGTCTGCATAGACGCGAAACGGCCGTCGCCGGACCTAATTAGTGCCCTGGCTCCCGCACCTCCACCGATCATCACCCCACAAGACCACCTACACGAGGTACTTATGGTTGTGGTAACCTAATGGATGTCTGTTTTGGCTTGCAATAAATGACAGTTGGACGGAAGGTGCCCGGATTTCCTCTTTCTTCTTCCAGTGAAAAACCCTTACAAGACATGGTCAAATTCCTTCCCGACTCCAGATGGCAGTCAGATACAATCCCTGGATCAACATCACTGGGCATTACCTAGTAATTGTAGCCATGGATGTCTAGGTAAAGGTGCTCCCAGTATAGCTAGCTAGGTATAAGTGCCCCCACTATAACTAGCCAGGTATAGGTGCCTCCAGTATAGCTAGCCTAGTATAGGTGGGTAACAAGCTGGCAGGCAGGTGAGCAGGCAGGTCGGCGAGGGGAAGTGTTCTTTCCAGCACTGCCCCCAGCCATGATGCCAATTGAACGACACAAATTATGGTAGGCTGGGGGGCTTCCAGCATTGCATAGAATTGAGGTTTGTAGCTCTGTAGAATGGCAATGAGGTATATTCAGTAAATGTAATTAAATTTGCTTTGTGTAAGGAGTGCACAGCCCTATTACAGTTAAGAAGCACACATTATACAATAATACAATAATACAATAACATTTGTAAAGCGCTTTTCTCCCATAGGACTCAAAGCGCATAGCTGTGTCTCAGATTAATACAGGGTTTCAGGCTGGGTTGTGTTACAGAGGAGATAGTCAGATGTTCATGAATGCCAGACTGAAAAGGTAGGTTTTCAGTTTAGACTTAAATGTTTCCAGGGATGGGGCTGTCCTGATTGGGTGTGGCAGGGAGTTCCAAAGTGTAGGGGCAGCATGACAAAAGGCTCTGTCTCCAAAGGTTTTGAGGTGGACTCTGGGGGTGACCAAGGTGTTACGTCCTTTTGATCTAAGATTGTGGGGGGTGTGATGTAGTTGCAACAAGTCCTTCAGGTATCCAGGGCCCAGATTGTGCAAGGATTTGAATGTCAGTAAGCCAATCTTAAACAGAATTCTCCATTTTATCGGTAGCCAGTGGAGTGAGCTCAGGGTTGGTGTTATGTGGCAATGGCGGGGTTGGCTCGTTAACAGCCTTGCGGCGGCATTCTGTACTAATTGTAGGCGGCGTAAGTCTTTCTTATGCAGGCCTGTGTAGAGGACGTTGCAGTAGTCTAACCTTGATGTGACGAAGGCATGAACTAGGGTTGGAAGATCCTCTGAAGGAATTAGGTGTTTAATCCTTGCAATATTCCTTAGGTGAAAGAAGGAATGTTTCACAACAGCTGAGATTTGATTCCTGAAGCTTAATTTCCCATCAATCAGTACTCCCAGGCTGCGCACACAGTCTGAGTTGTTCAGGTCTGAGCTCCCTATCCTTAGCGGTGTTGGTTGAGACTGGAGCTGCTTTGCTGTTGAGCCCTGGCCCTCGATAACAAGAACCTCTGTTTTGTCAGCATTAAGTTTTAGCCAATTATTATTCATCCACTCCTGAAGCTCAGCTAAGCATGCGTTTATTTGTGGAGTAGGGTCTGTGACGTCAGGTTTGAATGACAAATATAGCTGGGTGTCATCAGCATAGCAATGATATGTCAGGCCATGCGCTATTAGCTTGATCTGTGGCACATTGCGCTATTAGCGTGATCTGTGTTATCTACGTAACGCATGTTGCAATAATAACCCAATCTACCTGTTGGGAGTACTTGTAAAGTTACTGTGTGATCCCTGCACACAGCAGTTTTCAGGAAACTTAGTTAATACACCCCAATGAAAATGTAAAAGCATAGCTAAGAGCTTATTTCAATAGGGTAAGACTTACAGTATAGATTCAGCTAATTACAAGTCTTAGGAAGTGTGTCTGTGACTCTTATCTTATTATTAAAGCACAAAACAAAACAAAAACAGAGCTAGTACTGGGCATAGAAAGCTGAAATGTGATCAGCAAACTGGAGAATGGCATCTATCTTCAATAGCCTGGCAAAGGTATTATCACATTATCAGCAAATCATTGCAGCAACAATTAGCTGGATATCTGTGTACTGAGTCTGCAATCTAACTTGAAACATTTTTATTAGTAAGGTTAGGTTCCGACAGACGGCTGTCGGGATGGTTTGCGGTGGCTTATTTAGCTGATGCAAACAAGCATAAAAGCGTCCGACATTGATTCCGGTGTGTCATCATCATGTCGTTTTTTGCGCCTCCTAGGGGGGCATGGAACTGTTTAAACGCAGACGTCTTGGACGCTACATGAAGCATCTAAGACGAGAAGAGACCACAGAATCTACCGCTGCCTTTACAAAAACAACGCAAAAAGCTGTAGACGTCGTTTCAAAACTGCTTCCATTCATTTGATCACTTTTAAACGCTGTTATTGTCGGCCGCCAGGAACGTTGCGTTTACCGCCACGCAGAAGCCTGTATGAGCCAGCCCTGCAATATGCATTGTATAAAAAAATCCATGCTTGAGCTCCTATAGTTCTCTGTTCCATTTTCACCTCTTTTCTAGAGAGCTGACCCAGCTTATTGCTATGCTGCAGCTATTACTTTTAGCTGTCAACCTGTGAATAAATATGATCCTGTTGAAGGAAAATAAAAAGGAAAAAAAAAAAGCATTGTCTACCCACTTCAGAGTACCATAGTCAATAGTCATTAGTATTATGCAAATGTGTGCAAACAACATGACAAAAATGATTCAGGTCTGCAGCTTCTCCTCCTCAGGTCACTGATCCATTGATAAACAGCTAAGCATATCAGATAAACAGCAGCTGGAGTTCAGTGATGCTGGTGCTGAAGCTGGGGGCAGAGGATAGGAACAGGTACATCTCTACTGAGAGCGAGAGAGAGAGAGAAAGAGAGAGATTAGGAATAGATGCTTGCACACTAGCGTGAGCAGGAGGAGGAGAGAACAGTACCTTCTCCAGGATAGGCAAAGACAGCAGTCAGTAGAAGGAGCAGGCACAGCTTACGCAAAGAAGAATATCTCAGAACAGGAAAAGGGAATGTAAAAGCTGCTTTATACATTTATCCAAAAAGGGACTAAAACTTCTCATGTATAGCTAATATTGCATGCTGCCCTTGTTTACTGGATCCTAGTTACTGACTTATGTTACCTCTGATCTAAAAAAAAAATAATCAGCGTAAGGTTCATTTCAGCTTCCACTCTTCCCCTGGGTTTTTAGATTGTTTTTTGTTTTTTATTTATTTTTTTACTGTAATATTAATCCACCTGTTGTGAACTTATTACTCTGAAAACCATCTAGAGGAAACATCTTGGACTGAGGATTTCGAGAGAAGAAGAACCCATAACCATGAAGACTACGTGGAATGAAGTTATATTCTTCCTTTCCTGTTTCTCGCACAGCATGGTGAGTTATGACATGTGATATATACTATATATATGTTTTCTGTTGCGTGTGTATGGAGTGTGGGGGTGTTCTGAATTAATAAGACAGAGGCATCCTGCCAGTTAACTCTTTAAGAAATCAAAGGTTGTATTAAAGGGACACTGTCATCCACAGGTTAAAATATATAGTGTAGAGGAGATGACTTAATTACTTACTTATACCCATACAGGATATCCCCTTTAGTAAGCATCTGATATATCTTCTGCATAAATTTAAGTAGGGGTCCCACCTAATGGGTAAGATTCCCTTAAGTGGTTATATATGGAGGGGAAAAACACAGGTCCATTCAGTTCTGCTCAATATATTGCAAGGATATCACTGTCTAGCTGTGCAAGTTAATTTCTAAACTAGTACAATACTCTACTGCTACTACGGTACGTTACAAGGAACTGAAAATACAATTTTAAGCATGTTTACCTTGTGTTTATATACAATTATTCATATAGTGTTCTTAACAGAAACAGACAGATGGTGGTCTCAAAATGTACTACTCATCAATGGGTTAGTGGAGGTGTTAAAATGAGTAATAGTGTCTCCTGCTTTGTGCAGCATGGTAAGAGTTAACATTCTGTAATCCTGACTTCTTTTGCTATGGTTGCAGAAGAGAGGTGCAGTTTGATTTTACTTGTTTTTGATAATACTTGGCCTGCTGTAATTTGAAATGGAAAAAAATGACATGAAATAACAAAAAAAAAAAAAGATTTGTGCAGCACTAATTTTTGATTATGGAAATTGCATAACAAAAGTAGAATCTCCCTCTAAAGGGAAAAGGGTGAGAAGAATACAGGACAAACCCAGGAGGATTTTCAAGGGGTGATTCCTGAAAGGTCTCTCTCTATTATGGCAATCTATAACTGTGCCCCCCAGTGGTCGGTAACCCCCTGTCCCGGAAAATTGGTAGCCAGAATTCGCCCCTTGTATATATAGCCAGATGTGTCCTCCCCATCCCCTATAGATAGTGAACCCCCAATATTATGTGGCAAGAGATGGCGATCCAGATGGTGATAGAGGGCCAGTATAGGAGGTGATAGAGGCCCCCCAGTACAAGTGATAATAGAGGGCCTCCAGTATTAGGTAGGCAGATAGGGTGCCCGAGTATAGGTAGTAAGAGAGCCCCCCCCCCCCCCCCCCCCCAGGTATAGGTAGTCAGAGAGTTCCCCCTCCCCACCCCCACCCCTGAGTATAAGTAGCCAGAGAGCACCCACCCAGTGCAGGAAGCCAGAAAACCTTCCCATATATGTAGCCAGAGAGCTCCCCAGTCTGGCAAAATGCCCCCCAAATGTGTACGCAGCAGCTCACCTCACCAGGATGCACAGTGAACTGCACACATACGCCTGTGGTGGCGGCAATTTGAAGGTGGAGCTTTGTGTCTGTTATGGGTGGAGCTTCCTAGCTATTTGGGGGTGGGGCTTTGTGGCAGTTCCTGCACCCCTTCAAATACTGTGGTGCCTTTAGTGGGCGCTGCAGTGCAGTCTGTCCCCATGCTTTGTAGTGGGACTTCACTAGGTGCCTGCCCTACTAGGAGACATTGCTCTGCTGTCACATGCGAGAATGAGGAGGGTCACCTCCTGGGGCTGGAACAACGCTCTCTAACTCCACCTTCTGCAATCTGCTGCTGGCGTGAAGGTGAATGTGTAGAAGGATGCTGGTGCGAGAGAGAGGCTTTTAACTTATTTGATGGAAGGAGGAGGCACAAACACTGGTTCGCACGACAGCCGGGGGCCCCTGGCTGTTGTGCGAACCAGTGATTGTGATTTTAAATATCTTTTTTGCGGCTTTCAGGATGCGGTGGACAGGTGAGTGGTTAGGGAGGGGACCGTGTGGGCAGGGACGGATCTAGGGGGGGGGGGGGGGCAAGCGGGTATCTTACCCCGGCACAGTTTGTTGAATTCTTAAAAAGGCGGCAAAATGAATGGCAGTTTAGGCGCCAAAACCTGACCTTTAGGCGCCAAAACCTGACCTTGTCCCAGGCGCAACTTGGTCTTGATCCGTCCTTGCATGTGGGAGATGTGCTTACATGGAGCGCCCCTGTAACCGATGTAATCTATGATTACGTCCAACCGAAGCCTCCCAGTTGAATGATACCTTATTTATGCAGTTCCTGCTAGATTTGGTACGGCAGGCACAGGGTGTATAACAGTACACCTGGTTGGCTGGCTGGCGCCTCCTGACCAAATAAAGGTAGGAAATTGCTTTAGCTGGCAGTGAGTGAATGTAGGAAGGGGCTGGGGCCTTAACCTTAAAGAGGAACTCCAGCCTAAACAAACATACTGTCATTAAGTTACATTAGTTATGTTAATTAAAATAGATAGGTAATATAATCTCTTACCCACACTGTTTTAAAAGAACAGGCAAATGTTGGATTTCATGATGGCAGCCATCTTTTTGGTTGAAAGGAGGTGACAAGGAGCATGAGACACAGTTCCAACTGTCCTGTGTCCTGAGCACCTCTCCCAGTTGCTAGGCAACGTGAATAACAACATAGGAAATCCCATCATGCTCTGCACAGCATCAGCGAAAAAAAGCCCAGGCTTTTTTTCTTTGATGGGTGGAGCTTAGTTAAAAATGCAGCTAAAAATGATGCTTTGGTAAGAAAAACAAAGTTCTGATGCTGTGAAACTGTTAAAGAGACACCAAGCCTTTTCAGTTCTGCTGAGTAGATTTTTAGTCCGGAGGTTCACTTTAATACATAGTTACACCCCTGCATACAGTAAAATAGTGTTTTTAAAGTCAAGTCAGATATTGCTCCTTCAAGGTCTGTGTCACGTAAGCGTTCTGTACAAACTGGAATCTGTAGTCACTTTCAGGCATGCAGTTGTGCAGAGGTTAGAGCAAGTCTTGAGAGAGAGGGATATGTGGGCTACTATATTTTTTCCCTCTAAACAATGCCAGTTGCCTGTTATCTGGTTGATATTCCTGGCTCCAGTAGTACAGAAATAAGCATGCAGTTACTGAGTCAGAGCACCTAATCTGCAACTTGTTCTGGGTCAGTGGCTTAAAATATCAGCGGCAAAGGACCAGCAAGACATCCCTGTAATTGGCATCTTTTAAAATGAAATAAAGGTGGCAGCTTCCAAGATCAGTAGCTTTGTTCAAGATCATACAACTGCTGTTGTGAAAGTGATCATATTGCACATACTGCAGGCTGACTACCACAGGAGAGGCACACATCACTTAAAGGGATACTGTAGGGGGGGGGGGGGGTCGGGGGAAAATGAGTTGAAGTTACCCGGGGCTTCTAATGTTCCCCCGCAGACATCCTGTGCCCACGCAGCCACTCACCGATGCTCCGGCCCCGCCTCCAGTTCACTTCTGGAATTTCAGACTTTAAAGTCTGAAAACCACTGTGCCTGCGTTGCCGTGTCCTCACTTCCACTGATGTCACCAGGAGCGCACGGTGCAGGCACAGACCATACTGGGCCTGCACAGTACACTCCTGGTGCCATCAGCAGGAGTGAGGACACGGCAATGCAGGCGCATTGGTTTTCAGACTTTAAAGTCTGAAATTCCAGAAGTGAATCAGAGGCGGGGCTGGAGCATTGGGGAGTGGCTACGCGGGCACAGGATGTCTGTAGGGGACCACTAGAAGCCCTGGGTAACTTCAACTCATTTTCCCCTGACCCCCCCTACAGTATCCCTTTAAGTCCTAGCAAAGTATGGCACAGGGAGTATTATTACTTGCAGACAGGACAGGGGTAAAGCTGGCCAGGCACACTGATAGGTGCCTGCTAGCCTCAGTTTGTCCCAGCAATAATAGTTTATGTTCTTCAAAATCTATTCTAAATGGACAGCTACCGTAATAAAAAAAAGATCACTTTCTGTGAACATTTTGATCAGATAGGAGAGCATAAATGGTTTGTGTTTTGCACTGAGCAGAACCAAAGCTTATAAATGCAGCTGTCTTCAATTTCAATTTATATCCAAAACAATTCATCACACTTAAAACTGTCATTGTGGTGGATTTATATGGTTATTAATTTCCTTGTCACCATTTTGATCAAGAGTGTGAGCTGCCTTGTTGTAATGCTGGGAAGAAGAAGACCATATGGCAGAAACTAGCTGCAGTGTGTCTTCCAAAATTGTATAGCTTTATAGCTATTAATCACTGGCGTAATAATAGGGCCTGCTCCCGCAGGAGGGGAGCGGGTTTTGGGGGGGGGCTGGAGGGGTCGCAGCATGAGGGGAAAGCCATGGCCCACTCAGTATGTACGGTAGATATGTAGCTGCCGCTGCCCAGACACTGCCCGCCGCTGCCCAGACAGTAATTTAATCTGGAGGGGAGCGCAGAGGGGAGAGCCCCGGGGTGAGGGAGGGCCATGGCTTTCCCCTCATGCTGCGACCCCTCCAACCCCCCAAAAACGGCCCAAAGCGGGCCCCGGGGGGGGGGGGGGCGCTCAGAATTTTTGCAGGGGGGCCTAGTTACTCCCCTGCTATTAATCACCATTTTGGAATTTTTTGTTTTTGTTGTGTTAACTATATCAGGTCAGCTATTTTAAAGGGTTGCTTCCAAAATCAGGCTACCCTTGTACTGAACATAGATTCCATCACCCTGGTGAACTCTGATTGGTCAGGATTTCCCCATTGTATTGTTGATCACAGTACATCTAGTGAGATAAACATGCAGTGGCATAGCTAAGGAGCTGTGGGCCCCGATGCAAGTTTTACAATGGGGCCCCCCAAGCACTCTATACATATCAACTGATACGGCACACCAAAATCTGCCAATGGCAACTTCAGTGTCAGAGGTGCAAGAGGGGGATGGGGAACAGCTTGTTAATGATCAATACTATTCAAAGCTTCTATAGAAGTTATTATTATGAGCACAGGACCAATAGAGAGCTAATGCTGTACTTGAGGGAGGGCCCTTCGGGGGCCCCTCTGGCGCAAGGGCCCCGATGCGGTCGCTACCTCTGCACCCCCTATTGCTACACCCCTATAAACAGGTCATTAGACCCCTTTACTTATTTATAGAATCAACAGATTTGTAGTACATTTTCTGTTCTAGGAATCAGAGAAGTAGAGTGAGTAGCAGCAATGTAACATTTTGGGGGGCAATAATGTTGCATGACTAAGCAAACTGGGTGGCTTTCATCAGATATTGTAAAATATTTTTATGATCACAATGCTTAAAGAAAACATCAGGGAAAATAATGTAAAACAGATTTACTTACCTGGGACTTCCTCCAGCCCTGGAAGCTTATGTGTCCCTCACTGCAGCTCTGCCCTCAGCGGGTCACCCAGGGTCCCCTCCGTAGCAGCCACTGACCCGCCGGCTTTCCCATTGCCAGGAACGTACTTTCCCACTTACCTGGGACTTCCGCTACGCGGTCCTCTATGATACTCCGTCCGTTCTACCACCGTGACTAAGTTTCATTTTTCACCGACTGGGAGTCGGCGGGCCACTGCCCCTGTGCTGCCCACGCAAAGTGTAGCTTTGTTCACATTCTCGTCCGTAATAGAGTCCTGCGCTGGTCGAAGCCCCAGGTAATTGAAACTGATTTTCTTTCATTGGTTTAGGTTCACTTTAACATCAGTATACTTTTAGCTTCTATTCTGTAGCTGTCTTTTTTCTTCTTTATACTTTCCAGTGAAATGATCTTCGTCTGTACACTTCTATCTTCTTCTAGCATTGTCATCTGTAGTCTTCTTTTAGTTCTGCTCATTGATCCATTGATAGGTCCAGTGAGAAGTCTCCTTGAGTAGGAAGCACATTGGCCAAATGAAAGGACTGCAATTGCTGCAGTATTAGGAACCCTTCATCTCTGAATTTTCCACCAGGGTTTCCTATTGGGCTATGCATTGATCAATGGGATTCCTCAGCAGAGGGATATCCCATTGGTCAGTGCAAATGCTTGGGGGAAACAATTTAAAAAACAAAATATTTTTATTTAATTTATTGTAAAGAACACAGAGAAGTAATCCAGCACAGAGCAATAAAAAGGGATTAAATAAATACGAAATTCTCCAAAAGCACCAGTCTAAAATGGGAAATCTATCACATGGGTTAAGAATTTGAAAACAATCAGCAATGATCCACGTCAATTTTTGACATTAAAGTGAACCTCCGGACTAAAAATCTACTCAGTTACGAATGTAACTTAAAGAGACACTGAAGCGAAAAAAAATATGATATAGTGAATTGGTTGTGTACTATGAATAATTACTAGAAGATTAGCAGCAAAGAAAATATTCTCATACTTTTATTTTCAGGTATATAGTGTTTTTTCTAACATTGCATCATTCTATAATATGTGCAGATTACACAACACTCAGCATTCAAAATGATTCTTTCAGAGCAGTCTATAAAGTAATGACATCTCCTCTGGCAGAGGAAAAGTAAATAGTCCAGTAACAGTTGAGATAATAAAAGTCAGATAACAGCCCTCTCCACCACTAACTTAGTCGGAGAGCTTAATGGCTTGTTTGCATACGAATAACAACTGGAGTTTCTCAACTCTTCCTGTACTGGAAACAATTACACTGATGTATCTGATCTTAATGTTTTATTTCTTAGCTGTGCTACGCATACAAATCATAATATCATAATTTTTTTTTTCACTTCAGTGTCTCTTTAATGACAGTATGTTTGTTTAGACTGAAGTTCCTCTTTAAATATGACCTCTCCACATAGAGAACACCATTAGAGTCAGAGGAAAAAAAAACTCAGAACATTAAAAAACACATTCAAACATGTCATTTCTCACACTGCTAGACAAGCTAATAGTCACCCGATCGTGCAGAGCAATTGTATCATGGGAATTGCAATCTGCAAGAGCTAAACAATCACAGCCCATAATTGCTGGTGATTGTTGTAATTAGATTAGGCTTATATTTGCTCAACATGTTTGCACTCCTCACATTAAGGAATTGTATGATGATTAAGCTATGGGGGCGGCTTAATGATAAATTTAGCTGCTGCTAAAGAGAGAAAATAGAGATAAAATTCTTCACACTTCTCTTCATGTTTCTACTTGCCTTACATTATCTAACGTGATACAAGATGGGGGTTGATCACTTAGGTCAGTGGTTCCCAAACTTTTTGAAGCCGTGACACATCACGCCAAACTAATGATGAATGGGCAAAAATATCGGTGGAGACATGCAGAAGGCTGGTCTGCAATTATAGGAAGCGTTTGATTGCTGTAATAGCCAATGGAGGCTTTTCTATTGATTATTGAGAAGGGTACAAATCATTTTGGACTGGACACTTTTTGCTCAAATGTAAACAAAAGCTAAGCAATGTTTTTTTCTCCCATTATAATGCCTCTTGTACATCATCTTATTATCTTTTGGGAAACACCTATGTAATTTCCCATCAAAAAATTACTTGCTGGTTGAATAAAAGTAACTAAGTCAAAAATTGCCATGGGCAGCACTGTATGTAGGTGCCTGCAGTATAGGGATGTAGGGTTCCATCAGTATAGGTAGCCAAGCATTGGCATCTCCCGTTTAAGTAGTCAGGTGTAAGTAGCCAAGCCTAGGTGCCCGGTGCCCCCCCCCCCCCCCCCCAAGTAGCATGAGCAGGCAGCGGCTCACTCACCCAGCTCCGTGGTTTCCAGCAATTATGTAACTTCAGCACCCCACTCTGTCGCCCTCTCTGCTTATCTGCGTCCACTCCGTGTATAATTAGAGCAGGGCTACAACAAAATTGCCGCCAACGTCCGCGTTTGCAGACATCGGCGGTCATGTTCTTGTAGTAATGCTCTTATTACACGGAGTGAGGCAGCGAGCAGCAGAGAGATAGAGCGGGGCGATAGAGCAGGGCGTCGACCTATACCCGAGGCTGCCGCGACTCATGAATGTGTTGCGGCACAGGGGTTGGGAAACTGTGACTTAGGTGCTAGTTTTTCAGGCTGGTGCAAATTCAATAGCTGGATAATAGAAGGCTGTGTTCCCACTTGATCCGGACGATATGTAGCCAGCGGCGGGAGGAGATGGTCTACCGTGGTGCGGCCATAGCCCGGGGCAGATGCACTCTACCATATGCTATATGGAGAAATGCATCTGTGTGCTCAGGATTATCGCGGACTGCACAGAAGTGCAGTCCACTTACTGCAACGGATCCCATTGATCCAATGCAGTGTGACAAGTGTGAACGGCTGAGATATACAGTCCATAGGTATAGGAGTTATACAGTCCATGTGGTATCATGTTCCTCTCAGTTGGTGGCAGGCAGTGACATATCGGGCGGCTATTTGCACAGTTTTTCTCCTCTTCCCCCAGTAGGATGTAGAGTTTCCTCTCCTCATCTGTCGAGGTGAAATCTGGGATGTGGGCGGAGAGTCCCTGGAAGAGGGCGGTCCTCACAGGTGCATATTTGCTGCAGTTATACAGTCCATGTGGTATCATGTTCTTCTCAGTTGGTGGCAGGCAGTGACATATCGGGCGGCTATTTGCACAGTTTTTCTCCTCTTCCCCCAGTAGGATGTAGAGTTTCCTCTCCTCATCTGTCGAGGTGAAATCTGGGATGTGGGCGAAGAGTCTCAGGAAGAGGGCGGTCCTCACAGGTGCATATTTGCTGCAGTGTAGCAGGAAGTGGGCCTCATCCTCCAGAACCCCCTGGTCACACTGCCTGCACAGTCTCTCCTCCCGGGGCTTCCATGTCTGTCTCTGTCGCCCAGGGCCGGGCCGAGGCATAGGCTGGAGAGGCTCCAGCCTCAGGGCGAAGTGTAGGAGGGGGCGCACAATTCATTCAGCTGTCATTCCTAATTTTGTTTGAAGCAGAAATAAATAAGAAAAGGGGATACATAGCAGTGACTGCAAGCCAGATAACTAGATATTAAGGTGTTGGGGAGGTTGTGGGCCCTTTGGCGCCTCTTAGTCTAATAGCAATCAGTGTGTGACAGCTGGGGTGGGAGGGATGGAGGGGCGCACTTTGGTGTCTCAGCCTTGGGTGCTGGAGGACCTTGTCCCAGCTCTGGACTGTCGCCCTGTCTCTATCTCCAGGCTGTAGGCACTCAGACAGTACAGACTCATGGTCTGTCTTTGATTGTGGTGGTGTAGCCTCTCCAGATATGGAGCCATTGGGTACTCCCTCTAGCACTGCACCTGGTGCCTTGCCAGAAGCATGCAAATGTTAAAAATACTTCCACTTTAAGCTAAGGCAACAAGTTATATAAAATAACAACACTGCTTAGTATGGTAGTAGGTCCTTGTAAATGTGAAAGGGCACTATAGTTAGACATCAAAAATGCCCGGCACACTATGCATGTATGCTAAGCTGACGTCATCTCTAGGGCTGGTGTACATGGGTGCTTAGCGGGCAGCTTACGGTTGGAGCTCATTTTGCCGATAGAAGTTTTTCTGCAAATGAGCAGAGAAGCTTTTAGCATCAGTTCCTGGCATTTCAGCGCAACATGTTTTGAGCCCCATAGGGAGACATGGAAGTGCTAAACATGGCAGAACATAGCCGATCCTTGATGCTACACGTAGGGTGAGAATCTGTTACCCAGTGACTCACCATAAAAGGAAAAGACTTATTGACAACCCTATCCCTATTTTATTTCTTATTTAAAACAAAATGGGGGGATGGAATGGTGTTGTTGACGATACTTAATATTGGCAGGATATCTCCACCCATCTGGTGCGTTTAGCAGCACAATGGATGGGTCCACCTATCCACCACGTGTCCATTGTGCCTTTTGCCAGCCAGTGACTATGAGGGGTGTTCACAAAGCATCAGTAACGTTTCCATGAACAGGGATCACAAGCAGCCTAGTGCCCAGCACCCTGGTATTGTACATGATAAAAACACACAACACTGGTTCACACGACAGTCAGGGGTCCCAGAATCTGCCACAAACTGATTCCCGGTCTGTGGCAGATTCAGGGACCCCTGACTGTCGTGTGAACCAGTGCTTGTGGTTTTAAAAAAAATTTTTGCAGCTTCCATGATGCAGTTGATAGGTGAGTAGTTAAAGAGGGGACCAAGTGGGGGTTGTACTTGCACGCGGTGTCCCTGCTAAGTGACATAATCTATGATTATGTCCGACCAAAGCCTCCCACCTGAATGCTGCTAAATGTATGTAATTTATGCAATTCTTGCTGGGTTTGATACGGCAGACAAAGGGTGTATACCATAGCACCTGACTGGCTGACAGGCTGCCTGCTGATCAGACAAAGGTAGGTATATGTGTTAGCTGGCAGTGTGCATTTATTTTTTGTGTTTTTGTAACGTGCGCGATACCTAGGTATTTGTGGGTTGCGCTAATTGCGCAGCACAATACCCAACTGTTGTAAGCTCCCTTTGAATGGCAACTTAACCAGTGTTTTGTGAATATACCCCAGAGTCACTAAAACTTTACCTAAATGACTGTTCAATGACAATCTATCTATTAACACGTCACTTTCTCATAGCATGCCCACCCCAGGACTGAAAGTCTGCATAGTTTTTGTGGTCTTTAGCAAGTGCTTGTTAACGAGGAACTGCAGTGAAAAAGGAAAAAATAAATCAATACATTGCAAAGTGAGAAGTTAGTAAATGGAAGAGAACAAGTAATAATTGATACTTGCCATGTAATTTGTTCATATTGTTTGATCCACAATCCGCCTGCATGTCATCATCTATACTACTGACAGACATGAAAAAAGCAAACATGAAGGTAGAAAAAAAAAAATCTTGTAAAATGAATACCTTTTAAAGGGAACCTAGACTGAGAGGGATATTGAGGTTTCCTTTTAAACAATACTAGTTGCCTGGCAGTCCTGCTGAGCTCTTTGGTTGCAGTAGTGGCTGAATCAAACACCTGAAACAAGCATGCAGCTAATCCAGTCTGACTTCAGTCAGAGCACCTGATCTGCATGCTTGTTCAGGGGCTGTGGCTAAAAGTATTAGAGACACAGGATCAGCAGGCGATTCAGGCAACTGGTATTATTTAAAAAGGAAAAATCCATCTCCTTCTCAGTTTAGGTTCCCTTTAATGGCTAACTGGTAAAGTTAAATTATGCACGCTTTCTGGGATCTAATCCCCTTTTTCAGGCATATTTCCAGATATTATCTGAAGTAAAACACCGATGCAGGTAAATAGTGAAAAAAAAAGGAGAGAGACAGCACCAACTGCCATTATCTATAACCCCCCCCCCCCCCCACAATGCAATAAGCTAAAAGTTTTTTTCTCCTATATACAGTACAGTATTTACATATGCAACAGAGGGAGATACTGGTTGTTTGGCAGTTGGAACAGCTGTTTTTTTCCCAAAATGCAATAAGGCTCACAGACAGGAAACTGTCACGACCTAGGACCTAACATCACCTGATGAAGATCAATCCTTGGTTACAGTTACTCTTTAAATTCATGAGGTCATGAATGTACAACAAAGAGTATCTCTGCAGCCTCCATATGTAAGCAATGAAATATAATCCCACATTGCTATACATCTCACTCCAAAATTGTATAAGAATAATATCTTGTGCCTGGCTATTGTACTACAAGTCCTGATTGAGTACAATGCTTGCTACGTCAATCACTTCTCTGCAAAAATAGTTCTACATGACAGTCATTCACAAATAAGACAACTTCATATCTTTATTATCATTCAGTGAAAAGAATAGATTTGGCATTTACAGTGACAGTTTTGTAAGATCCTGTAATTTGTGCATCATGGCTTTTTCTATAAGATTATACTGCACCTCATGTAAATGTACTCTAAGTAATCTGCCACTTACATAAGACAGTGACATCAGTCTAACGAGATGACAGTTATTTACAATGTGCTATCTGGCGCACACATATATGAGAAGAGACCATAGCCCTAGATCTATGGCAAACCTTTATTAAAGTGGGATAAAACTCACATAACATTCGCTAAAAATGTGTTTCCCTACTTTTTATTACCCACACAGTTACCATATTTGTTTTTGTGCACAAGTAATATTGTCTGTTTACAAATTACAAGTTCTCAAAGTACAGTTTATTTGCACTGAAAGCTGCCATTGCATTTTATTGCATAGCTTCTGTATTTAGATATTAAAATCTATCTAGTGATCACTTCTAAGTTGCACACATACTAGAAGCATAGAGAGCTCAATTTTAGCAGTTTGCTAATGTTTACTAATTGTATCTGACAAAGGAATGTACCGTAAACAAAAGATAATGTTATCACCTCTTTGGATGCGCCAAGAAGCTTTCCGCTGAAGCAAGGAGCTTTCCACTGAAGAGCAAAGTGCTGTGTTTAACTGTTTGAATGTTGTTCTGCTATAAACAATTCTTTGTGGTAGTAGGTTTAAGGCTGTAAATCTTTTAGAACAAAGAAGAAATGCTGAGCTTCATACCACTTTAAGGCCTAATCCATTAAATATTACATTTTCACTTTTTACAAACATACTTTAATTCAGGGTTGCAAAATAATCCTACATACAGTAATGAGAATTTTCCCTAACTTGCATGAGGATTAGACAAGCACTTTTAAACTCAAAGAAAATAGTTCAGTTTGCA
This sequence comes from Hyperolius riggenbachi, assembly GCF_040937935.1. Lineage (NCBI taxonomy): Eukaryota > Metazoa > Chordata > Amphibia > Anura > Hyperoliidae > Hyperolius > Hyperolius riggenbachi. Next base: position 48,992,920 of record NC_090657.1, on the reverse strand, counting down.
TTTTCGCGTGAGCCCAGAATTTCCCGAACCCCAACAAAGTTAAAATGATAAAATATTAAGTGGTCCATGTGCCCTTCTTTGGCAGAGTATAACTCTACATGAGGCACAGGGAAGGAAGGAGTACATATAATTTAGGCTCCTAATATTCATGCATTGCTTACTGGTAAGGGAAACATCCCCCAAATTGTAGTTTAGGGTTCATCCAATGTTCCCTACCTTCTCCTAATCCTCAGTGCGGCCTAACCCAAACATCACTTCAAGGTCTTTGCCTAACACTATCCCCCCAATGCTTAACACTAACTTCATTTCTTTCATAACCAATGCAGCTCCAACAGATTCCCTAACATTAAGCCTTCACTTACTGAAACCAAAACTCTGACCCTTCTCCAAGAAAAGTCTTAAGATCTTTAAAAAAACCCTAACACAAACGTTTAAGCAACAATACTGTTAATGCTAGCCCGTCCCATACAAATTAAAAAAAAATTTAGCAACAAGTTTACTAGCCCTCACTGATAACCTGTTGAACTCTAACCGGATTCTGATACTTAACCCTCTTAGCGGTAACCCCGAACGTAGTTCGGGGTAAGTCGCGCAGGAAGATTTCTCAGGCCCTGCTGGGCCGATTTGCATAATTTTTTTAGCACTTTGCTAGCTGCGTGTGCACACCGATCGCCGCTGCTCCGCGTCGATATCACCCTAGGTTCGCTACATGATTAAAAAAAAAAAAAAACTGCTGCGCTGCCCCCTGGCGGTTTTTAATAGACCGCCAGGAGGGTTAAGGCTCATACACATGTCCAACTTAATTCACAACTAACTGCACAACATGATCAACCACACAACAAGTTGTTTACCTGACAAGTTCAAACACACACACCAACCAACTCACTTAAAATAATATGCGTGCAAGCTAAATAAAGTGCACAACATGTCCGCATTCAAAAACAACAAAGCTGTTCAAAAGACTTGTACACACGTTCCAACCTGGATGATTGTTGGGCAGATTGTTCCACCGGTTGGATCTGGAAAACAACCTGTCATCAGTTGGTCATCTGGTTGTTTGTCAGCTGTACACACACCCAAAGTATCTTCTAACAGACAAGTTTGAAAAATAGTTGGACAGTGTAATACCTGGGCACTAGGTACTTAGCAGATATATAGAAATCGAGTAGTAGGGGATAGCCAAAGGTCATACACGTATCAGAAACAGAGGTACTAGGAGTCAGAAAAAATCAGAGTCGTAAACAGGCCAAGGTCAAAACAGAGTATCAGATGACTGTAGTTCAGGAAGGATGAGACTAATCAAAGTGAGGGGCACGCCGGATAACAATCAGGAGAATACACAATACACAATATGCAATATACAAGACTGATCTAACTAGAGTACATATATATCGGCAGTGTCTGCATATAAATAGTTGCCTTAGGGACTCAGCTTTTTGAATCTATATTTTATGAGGGAAAATTACATTTACTTTACTACATAGGGTCATGTAATTATGGACCGGACAAAAAAAGAAAAACTGAAAATTAACACCTATATTTCAAAATAATAAATTGTCGCCATACATTGTGATAGGGACATAATTGAAACGGTTTAATAATCGGGACAACTGGGCAAATAAAATGTGTCGGCTTTATCCACAGGAGAACATTTAATTTTAAAACTAGAATGGCTGAAAACTGAAAAATAATGTTTTTCCATAATTTTTTTAGTATTTTTCCCATTAAAACACATTTAGAATAAAAAAATTCTTAGCAAAATACACTGCCCACAGAAAGCCTAATTGGTGGCGAAAAAAAAACGAGGTATAGATCATTTTCTTGTGATAAGTAGTAATAAAGTTATTAGGGAATAAAAGGGAGGAGCACTGACTGGTGAAAATTGCTCTGGTCCTTCAGGGTAAAAACCCTTGGGGGTGAACTGGTTAAAAACATATTTTGGTGCAGTGCTGGTGGACTGAACTACTTTATCTTTTCTTTTTCCATGAAAGTATTAGGTTCTTCTACACATTCTTAGATGTATTTATGGTCAGTGATTTGTATTGGTATGGTGCTTGTCAATATTTTTAACTACAGTATATTCATTTATGAGTACATTAGCAGAGATAGCATTGGGTGCATTGGTGAAAAGCTGTGAATAACTGGAGGGGCTCCACAAGTATTTTTGGCTTAAGATACTATTTTTAGATAAGTCTAGTATTAGGATCCCAGGTGGGGAAAAGGTACGGTAATTAAAGACTGTTATGTGGGTTATTAGACCGTACCAACATTTGGGAAATGCATTTATTGTTAATTATCCTTTAAAAAGTAAAAGAAGCGATTTAAGCTTACTGTAAATTCTTTGTCTGTTTCATACCTCTATCTTAGGTGAGTGGCATCCATCCAGAATGTGCCTTAGTTCTTCAGGTACTGGAGAAAGAGGCAGAATGCTTTCATAAGATAAAGGCAGAAAATTATACATTAATCAGCTCTGCAAGTGAAGGTGAGAGATCTGGAGGAATAAATATTTTCAGATGCATTTTTATACACGAAGGCCTTAATTCACTAAGCAGTTTAGACTAGTCTACTGATGGTTTTTAGTCTGCTGATGGTTTGGTCAGTTGCATCAAAGGGAATTCACTACCAAATGTTTTAGACCTGTTTTTAGACCTGGTCTAAACCATTTAGTAATTAGGTGGGTTAAGCACGGGAAATGATCAAAAGATGCAATTCACATAAAAGTAGCTATGACTGACATCCTTCTCCTTTGATGAGCTCTCCTCTGCATACAATTAAACTCCTGCATAATTATTTCAAAAGGTTCCATCCTCACATCTAAAATACCTCACAGAATTACTTTACCAACAGAAATCAGCTGGTCTAATCTCTGTCAGAAAAAGTGGGCGTGGTTACTACTTGTTTGCCTTTGTGAATTTTTTAATTACTGGATGTTAGACCAGGTCTAAAAACAGGTCTAAAACATTACACCAAGCCATCAGTAGACTAAAAACCACCTGTAGACTAGTCTAAACTGCTTAGTGAATTGAGGCCAAAGTGGGGATAATTGATTTTTTTTTCTAAACCTATTGTTGTTTTTAATATGTTTTTGTTATTTTAATTTAACTATTTTTTGTTTTTGGTTTGTTTTTTACAATGTAACAATAAGGCATGCAAACAAGTTAAATCATTTGGAGCCCAGAGAAGCCATGATCAGTTTTATACCACTTGTATAGGGCTCCGTTCCCACTTCAGCGCATTCAAAATGGACACGGTAAGCTCCATCTATTTTGCATCTGCTCTTCGTCATCCGCTCCGCATCTGCCTATCTGAAGCAATTGCCGCTCACTTGTCCCACCACTAATCACTGCCGCTAGGTTCCTTTGTAGTCAGGTGGGAGGCGGCAGGAGCATGGGGCTTTCTATAGGAAGCAATAGACCAATTCTGCCTAGTAGCTTGGAGAATTTTTATTGGTCCACCAAGAACCAATGAGAAGTCTTCCTGCTGCTGAGGATTTCCATTGGTCTTTTGCAGCCCAATGGAGATCCCCATGTTTCTGCTGGCCACCGGGCTGCATACAGGATCGGAAGGGCGGTGAGCGGCAGTGGGACACACGGACTGCAGCCCACTGTGGTCCTGCTATAACCCGGGGCAGATGCGCTCCCCCATAGGTTAAATGGGGTAACACATCCCTATGGCCCGGGATTATCCCACACTGCACAGAAGAGTGGTCTGCTTACTGCAACGGATGGCAAGTGTGAACAGCTCCAAGTTTATAAGCCAGGAGCCCTTAACCGTCAGTTTTATGATGAGAACAGACCAACTTGTTAGTAAAATATCCTTTAAACCACCGGCACGCAGGAAAAACTCAAAATTTCATAGTAATTTTTCACCTGCTTTTTGGTACTTTTTTGATTGCAAAGTGCTGAAAAGTTATTTTAAAGCGAAGGTGGAAAATGATGTCTCTAGGAGAAAAAGTAAATTGCACGTGGGACAAAGTCTTTTCAGGTAAATGCCAGCCTTGCCATATATTCAGCTGAAAAAAATGAAGCCACAGGCTCAAACCCCTCTGATGATTAGGAGCAGACTAAAAATGAACAGTTGTGCAGCCTAATGATTCATTGTTAAATCAGATCCCATAGAGAGTAATTGGCTATTGATTCCATGACTTGCCCCATTTGTCTACTTATATTAATGTGGTGGGGGTGCTCGCTGGAGAAAACAGATGCTAAATGGAGGAAAGCAGTGATGAGCGAAAATGCAAATATTCTTTTCGCCGAATTTTCGCAAAAATAAGTACTATTTTCGTTTCGAAAGGCGAAAATTCGCAAAATATTTTCGCATTAATTTTCGCCTAAAGTCCGTTTTTTTCGCATTTAATATCTAAGCCCCCTTACAAACTAGAATCACCAAATTTTCAGGGTATATTAATGAGATATGTGGGTACAAGAGGAAATTTTTTTTTTGCAAAAAGACCTTATAGTTTTTGAGAAAATCGATTTTAAAGTTTCAAAGGAAAAAAGTATACATTTAAATGCAGTAAATGACAGTTACTGTAGCAAACCTAGGGGTAGTGTAATTTTACTAATACCAAATTAAAGGGCCAAGTGTCAAATGCAAAGTGCCAAGTGCAAAGTGTTAATTGCAAAGTGCAAAGTGTCAAATGCAAAGTGCCAAGTGCAAAGTGTTAAATGCAAAGTGCAAAGTGCCATGTTCAAAGTTCCAAGTGCAAAGTGTCAAATGCAAAGTGCCAAGTGCAAATTGTTAAATGCAAAGTGCCAAGTGCAAAGTGTCAAATACAAAGTGCCAAGTGCAAAGTGTTAAATGCAAAGTGCAAAGTGCCAAGTGCCAAGTGCAAAGTGTCAAATGCAAAGTGCCAAATGTCAAATGCAAAGTGCCAAGTGCAAATTGTTAAATGCAAAGTGCCAAGTGCAAATTGTTAAATGCAAAGTGCCAAGTGCCAAGTGTCAAATGCAAAGTGCCAAGTGCAAAGTGTTAAATGCAAAGTACACTTTGCACTTTGCATGGCACTTTGCACTTTGCATGGCCCTTTGAACTTTGCATGGCCCTTTGAACTTTGCATGGCCCTTTGCACTTAGCCCTTTGCACTTAGCTCTTTGCACTTGGCCCTTTGCACATGGCGCTTGCACTTGGCACTTTGCGCTTGCACCTGGCACTTTGTGCTTGCGCTTGGCACTTGGCCCTTTGCGCTTGCACTTGGCCCTTTGCACTTGGCCCTTTATTTTGATATTAATAAATTTACACTACCTCTAGGTTTGCTACAGTAACTGTCATTTACTACATTTAAATGTAAACTTTTTTCCTTTGAAACTTTAAAATCGATTTTCTCAAAAACTATAAGGTCTTTTTGCAAAAAAAAATGTTTTCCTCTTGTACCCACATATCTCCTTAATATACCCTGCAAATTTGGTGATTCTAGCTTGTAAGGGGGCTTAGATATTTAACGCGGAAAAACGGACTTTAGGCGAAAATTAATGTGAAAATACTCAGGCTGAATTTCGCCTTTTGAAACGAAAATAGTACTTATTTTTGTGAAAATTTAGCCAATCGAAAATGGGATTTTCAATGCGAAAATGACTTTGGCGAAAATTCGCAAGCAACACTGGAGGAAAGGCCCATAGGACACTATTCTGTAAGAGCAGTTCAGACTTATTAGTATAAATAGCTCAGTACACATCAATATCAATCACAGAGCTAGTCCCATAGCAGACAAATATATTTACATTTGTGGCACACAGGTAATTGTAAAGTCTGAGGCTAAGTTCATAGTTGACGTTGCGTTTGTTTGGTGCAACGTTAAAGGGATACTGTAGGGGGTCGGGGGAAAATGAGTTGAACTTACCTGGGGCTTCTGATGGTCCCCCCGCAAACATCCTGTGCCCGCGCAGCCACTCACCGATGCTCTGGCCCCGCCTTCTGTTCACTTCTGGAATTTCAGACTTTAAAGTCTGAAAACCACTGCGCCTGTGTTCCCGTGTCCTCACTCCCGCTGATGTCACCAGGAGCGTACTGTGCAGGCCCAGTACAGTCTGTGCCTGCGCAGTACACTCCTGGTGACAACAGCGTGAGCGAGGACACGGCAATGCAGGCGCAGTGGTTTTCAGACTTTAAAGTCTGAAATTCCGGAAGTGAACCGGAGGCGGGGCCAGAGCATCGGTGAGTGGCTGTGCGAGCTCCACCTAAGCTGTGCGGGCTCCACCTAAGCTACGCCACTGAGCGCTGGTCCTTAAGGGGGGGGGGGGGGGGTAAAGGCTGGGTCATCAAGTGGTTAATGTTTGTGCACGGATTAAACACCTCATACCTCCGCCACATCTTCCAACCCTAGTTCATGCCTTCATCACATCACAGCTGGACTATTCTAATGTTCTCTATGCACCGCCTGCAATTAGTACAGAATGCCGCTGCAAGGCTGTTAACTAGCCAACCCCACCATTGCAATAACACCAACCCTGAGCTCACTCCACTGGCTACCGATAAAATGGAGAATTCTTTTTAAAGGGAAGGTTCAGGGACGCTGTGAAAAAAACAAAAATCCAAATCCACTTACCTGGGGCTTCCTCCAGCCCGTGGCAGGCAGGAGGTGCCCTCGTCGCGGCTCCGCAGGCTCCCGGTCTCCTCCGGTGGCGCGCCCGACCTGGCCAGGCCGGCTGCCAGGTCGGGCTCTTCTGCGCTCCAATGTGCGGCTCACTGGTGCGCGCTGACGTCATCGGACGTCCTCCGGGCTGTTCTGCGCAGGCTCAGTAGTTCTGAGCCTGCGCAGTACAGCCCGGAGGACGTCCGATGACGTCAGCGTGCACCAGTGAGCCGCACATTGGAGCGCAGAAGAGCCCGACCTGGCAGCTGGCCTGGCCAGGTCGGGCGCGCCACCGGAGGAGACCGGGAGCCTGCGGAGCCGCGACGAGGGCACCTCCTGCCTGCCACGGGCTGGAGGAAGCCCCAGGTAAGTGGATTTGGATTTTTTATTTTTTTCACAGCGTCCCTGAGCCTTCCCTTTAAGATTGGCTTATTGACATTTAAATCCTTGCACAATCTGAAAGGATCCATCTAATCATGCTATACATTTTATATCTCATTTGTTGATTGCCATGTCACATAGATAGTTCATAAGGTTGACACTGCATCTACTTTCCATTGTCATACTTACCGGTCTGTGTCATCTAGTAGGCCCCGTCGGGTCCTTGGTCGCACGCACGGGAGCAGAAGGGGCCGACATGTTTGTTTATTTCATGGCGTCACGCCGTTCAGCGTCACGCGTACTGAGGTACGCGCATGTGCATCCGCGCCTGATCGGGTCTATGCGGAGGTTAGTACGCGTGCGTGACCTCATGCTGACGGGGCTACGCATGCTTATCTTGACGTGGACGTTTGTACGCATGCGCAGCGTCCGGTAATTGGCACCAAGCGGCCTATTTAAACCTGCCCTGCCAGCGCACCAGTGCTGTCTGTTCATACAGCTTGCCAGCAGTTGTTCCTGTTATTCTGCCAGCTATTACTCTGATTGATTACCTGTTACCTGACCTCGGCTTGTTCCTGACTATGTTTGATCTCCGCCTGCCTCGACCCTTTGCCTGTTCATCGCTCACGAAAGTACTCTGCCTGCCTCGACCATTAGCTTGTCTTCTCGTTACGATTGAACTCTGCCAGCCCTGACCTCGGAACTGTCTCGACCTCGTTACTGCCTGTTGATTCCTCGCTTTCTCCACATTGCAGTGTTGCTGTTCTCTGAACCACTGTTGGGACTACCTGGAGTGCAACCTGGTGAGCACTAGGCAGCAAAGTCCTTTTGGCCCCAGTGGGCCTTAGGGTGTAGACCCTGTGCTCTGGGTGGTCCTCGCCTCAGTCAAACAGTATTCCCTGTGAAGCATAACATCCATACTGTACATAGGATTTTCCATTTTATACAGTATGTGAGCCATCTAATACAATCTGCTGCAAATGTATTCATGGCAGCTTGCTGACTGATAAACTTATGATAGAGATATTCTATTAGTTGGATGTATGATGTATGATCGGGTCGGCAGTAAATATTCATTGAGTGTGGGGGTTGACAGACAACTGTATACATTTGAATTGAGCTCTACAAAGTATGCAGAGCAGTTGTATGATTGATTTAGGAACATATTTTGCTCATATCTAATCTGGGCCAGTCCTGCAAAGTGGTCTGTTGATTGCAGATGCTGCTTAAAGCAAACCTGAACTGAAAATTAAAAGTCAAAATAAACATACACATGTCATACTTACCTCCCTCCTGATCAATCTTTTTCTCCTCTCCTGCGTCCTGTTTGTCCACTGTGATCGATGGAATTCTCCGTCCTCCATTTTGAACATGGTCATTACCTCATAACTGCTTCCAGGTCAGCACACTATTGCACTGTAATATTGCTCACTTGAGCCATTTGGAAACATGGACATTACCTTACACATCAGTTGTCCTTTCAGCTATAACTGACAGAAACTGATATATATATCTGACAGCAACTGATACATTCAAGTTCTGAAAAAAATCTTGTCAGAACTGGAAGGATTCGTTGTTAGAAAAAAAATGGTGCTTCTGAGAGGAACTGACGGTGAGGTCATTTGCAGGTACATCATGTGTTTATCTTAAATAATTTTACTTGATTCAGGTTCCCTTTAACTACTTGAAGACCGCCTCACGCCAATGGGCGTGACTGCGGCGGCAGGCCTAGGACCGCCTAACGCCAATTGGCGTCAACTCCTGGGGCTGCAGTTTCACATGGAGCGGCCGCGCGCATGTGCGTTCGTTCCCTGCCCGTTCACGGACCGGAGTTCAGTGAATAGCCTGCTAGCCGCCGATCGCGGCTAGCAGGCTGCTTGTAAACGTAAGGGGAAGAAATCCCCTTTGTTTACATGCGAACAGCGCTGCCGGGGGCCGCAGCCCTGTACGAGATCGGCGATCCCCGGCCTCTTATTGGCCGGGGAGCGCCGGCCTCTCATAGGCTGATGCCTATGAGAGGCGGAACAGGATGGATCGCCGTCCTGTTTCAATGCAGGCATCGGAGGGGAGGGAGGGAGGAAGGGGAGAGAAACAGCCTCGATGAGGCTTGGAAAATAAAAGTGGCAGCAGTGATTGGACCCCCCTGGCGGCATGTCCCCTTAGGGACAAAAAAAGGAGGCAAGTCCAATCGCTGAGCACCTAAGCTGGGCTGTGCGTGAGGCTGAAAAGCCTGCACAGCCCAGCGCTGCAACAAAGAGTCAAGTGCGGATGTCAAGTGGTTAATGGGTGTTCAGAGAAGCAGTAATAGATTATTTGTAAAATCAGGCTACTGGTGTCCTGTGTCCATAGTACCACCTTTAGAAATATAGAAGACTGGAGAGAAATGCACCTGTGACCAGGGATGATCAATGATATGCAAATCATTTATTCTTACACTAGTCGACCTAAGCCCGGTAATATAACGGCTCTAGGTCTGTCACAGCACCCTCCCCTCCCGCCCCTGTGACCGCCGCCACTGCTGAGCGCCGCGCCCTTGCACATGCACATCACACGCGCACACATCTGCCCGCGCACATGGCCCGCCCGGCCCCCTCCTCCTCCTGTCCCAGCGGCTGTCAGTGCGGCACATGCGCAGTAGCGCAGACACACAGACACAGGACGCAGAGACACAGGGCTATTATTATATAGGATTTCAATTTCATGTAAATTGTATGCAGCTTGAAAATGGACCAATCAAAATGACTTCCTGTCAATTTTTATTGGTCCAAGTTCAAACTGCATAACATTTACAAGACATTTGAATGCAAGGAGAAATTATATGCATGTCATTGATCATCCCTAGCATTGACTTCGGGTTATTTGGCACCTTCAAAATCTGACTGCCCCGGGAAAAGTTCAGACTCTGGCCCCTTTCACATGGGTACTGACAGGTGGTGAATTCAGCTGCACAGGCCCCCCCATGGAATTAGATCTGACCGCAGCAGACTCAACCAGTGGCATAGCTACAATGCAGAATTTGGTCATGGGCCCCCCAATTTGGACCCGTGCCTCCCCACCCTACGTTAAATAGCCAGGAGTACGTGCCTCCATTATAGGTAGCCAGGAGTAGGGGCCTCAGTCTAGATAGCCAGGGATAGGTGCCTCAGTATAGATAGCCAGGGATAGGTGCCTCGGTATAGATAGCCAGGGATAGGTGCCTCGGTATAGATAGCAAGGGATAGGTGCCTCAATGTAGACAGCCACTGATAGGTGCCTCAGTATACTTAACTAGGAATAGGTGCCTCAGTATAGATAACCAGGATTAGATGCCTCAGTACAGATAGCCAGGGATAATTGCCTCAGTGTAGACAGCCACTGATAGGTGCCTCAGTATAGATAGCCAGGAATAGGTGCCTCAGTATAGATAGCCAGGGATAGGTTCCTCAGTATAGATAGCCAGGGATAGGTGCCTCAGTGTAGACAGCCACTGATAGGTGCCTCAGTATAGATAGCCAGGATTCGATTTTTTAGTATAGATAGTCAGGAATAGGTACCTCAGTATAGATAACCAGGATTAGATGCCTCAGTGTAGATAGGATTAGGTAACTCAGTATAGATAGCCAGGATTAGGTATCTCAGTACAGATAGCCAAGATTAGATACCTCACGGTAGATAGCTTGGAATAGGTACCTCAGTATAGATAGTCAGGAATAGGTGCCTCAGTATAGATAGTCAGGAATAGGTACCTCTGTATAGATAGTCAGGAATAGGTACCTCAGTATAGATAGGCAGGAATAGGTACCTCAGTATAGCTAGTCAGGAATAGGTACCTCAGTATAGATAGGCAGGAATAGGTACCTCAGTATAGCTAGTCAGGAATAGGTATCTCAGTATAGCTAGCCAGGATTAGATGCCTCACTATAGATAATCAGTAATAGGTGCCTCAGTATACTAGCCAGGGATAGATGCCTGAGTATAGATAGTCAGGAATAGGTACCTCAGTATAGATAGTCAGGAATAGGTACCTCAGTATAGATAGTCAGGAATAGGTACCTCAGTATAGCTAGTCAGGAATAGGTATCTCAGTATAGCTAGCCAGGATTAGATGCCTCACTATAGATAATCAGTAATAGGTGCCTCAGTATACTAGCCAGGGATAGATGCCTGAGTATAGATAGTCAGGAATAGGTACCTCAGTATAGATAGGCAGGAATAGGTACCTCAGTATAGATAGTCAGGAATAGGTACCTCAGTATACATAGTCAGGAATAGGTACCTCAGTATAGATAGGCAGGAATAGGTATCTCAGTATAGATAGCCAGGATTAGATGCCTCACTATAGATAATCAGGAATAGGTGCCTCAGTATACTAGCCAGGCAAGCAGCCAGAGGGGGGGGATGCAGTACGAGGGGTCATCAAATTCTCACTTTGCCTCGATCCACGTGCCGCATCTATTTACTTCTTCCTGTTCTTGCATTCCATCTCTCAGTAAGAGCGCCCCCTAGGGGACACTAACTGTGAGCTGGGACGGAGGACAGGAAGAAGTTTGTAGATGTAGTGCGTGGATCAAGGTGAAGTGTGTATTTGATGACAAGCAGGCAGAGTGGCAGCAGGTGCAGAGAATGAGCGGGCCCCTCAGGGCCCCGGTCGCACAGGCGACTGCTGCAGCCGTGGCCCCTACGCCCATGGACTCAACATTGTGTGGTCCTCTACGCTTGACACGCATGGTACAACCGCTGCAATTTGGCTGCATTCAAGCTTGCACTGGAGGGCGCCAGATAAGAGACTGAACTGCCCAGCAAGTGCGCACTGTGCAGTTCAGCATCCCGTCTGAAAGGGGCCTCAAGGAGCATTCTCACTTGCCCTTGTGTTTTATGCATGTGCACATTTTTGCATTTTTTTTTAAATATGTGTACATGCCAAATTCTGCACTAGGATTTTCCATGAATATCAATGAAGTTAATGTACATGAAAATCCATCTGATTAACTTAAAAATCGCGTGTCAATATAAACGCAAAACATGAACGTTTTGAAAATTTTCTTCATTTTCCTTGACTTGCATTGAAACACAAATCGCACACACACACAAAAACAAAACCTGCCATCCCAATTGAAAATGTCGAAAAATTGCAAACCCAAATGCAAAATTGCGATGTCGTTGAAATACAATACATGTGAGGTGATTGTGTTTTCGGGAAAACTGCAAATCGCATGCGATTATTAGTGCCAGCCCTGCCTAAAATTGTATGAGAGATCACAGCCTTAAAAGAATCGATACTTACCCAGGGCTTCCTCCAGCCCCATAAGCTAGGGTGACCATATTTTGATTTCCAAAAAAGAGGACGATCACAACAGCATGTGGGCGTGGTCATGGGTGGGGGCAAATATACAAGACCTTAGCAGTGTGCTGTCCAACTTCGCGGGCATGGAGGGCCGTTTTTTTTTTTCCAGACCACATGGTGGTGGAGGGCCGGCCGACCACAAAATATAATCAGATTCGCAGAAGATTTCCCCACAAAATGCAATAAAATCACACAGGCAGGTGACAAATGACAATCATGATGAGAACTCCAGAGAAGACTGTAAAAACCATGCTAGTTAAGCACAATGATTTAGCATTCTGGCTGAACTGGATGGCTGTAGGTCTTCTGTTCAACCTAAAACTGTAACTGCTGAGAAAAGACAAGTTAAACATGCTGTATTGAATGTTTTGCCATTCATTTGCCCATACTGAAAGCTGGATATCTCAGTGATTTAACTGAACACTTTGGGGTTAATTTAACTAACAAAGGTGTTTGTGATGAAGTGCAGGAAAACAGGAGGCTCTGCCAGTCCCCCACACAAGTCAGAAAGCAGCCCTCTTGGAGTCTAGGGACTGTCAAAAACTTTTCAACTTTTTTAAGGCCTTATCCATGCAGTTATCTTATCTTATGACATGCAGTCCTTATAAAAATGGGGAGAGACCAGACAGATATTTGCCCAGGGACCCTCCAGGCAAGCTCTGCATCATGCTGTGTATATTTACCAGCTTGCCTGCCCTCTAATTGCACTTTTACCAGCTAGCCTAGTGTTTCACATTACCTTACAACAACAAACCTGAACACACCAGACCTGCCCTAAATCACTGAATGAAAGGCTGCCTGGGGGGGGGGGGAGATTGCCCCCCTTCCCAGTCTGTGCCTGACTCACACACTGAACAAAGCGGCTCTTCTGCAGCTGGGCTCCCTCTGCTCTGTGTTCAGCTCTCTTCACCCTTCCCCCCCCCCCCCTCCGGGCAAAAGAGGACGCCTGGTCACCCTACCATAAGCACTGCTGACTCCCTCGCTGTCCTCCTGCGGTCTGCCGTTCAGCCCCAGGAACAGGCTCAATCCGGTCCAGTCTGGGTCTTCTGTGCATGTGCAGACGTCCCCCGCATGCACAGTAGACTTTGACTGACGCGACTGAGCCAGTTACCGGGGCTGATCGCGGCTGAGCAGCAGACCGCGGGAGGATGACGTGGGGCTCACACATGCTCATGGGGCTGGAGGAAGCCCCGGGTAAGTATTTATTCTTTTAATCCTCCTGGCGGTCTATTAAAAACCGCCAGGGGGCAGCGCAGCAGTTTTTTTTTTTTAATTTTTTTAAATCATGTAACGAGGCTAGGGCTCGCTACATGATAGCCACTGAGCAGTGGCATCCCCCCACCCGCTCCAATCGCCTCCGGCGATCTGCGATCAGGAAATCCCGTTGAAAGAACGGGATTTCTTGGAGGGCTTCCCCATGGCGACGGGCGGGATGACGTCATCGGGAGTCCCGATCCACCCCTCAGCGCTGCCTGGCGCTGATAGGCCAGGCTGCTCAAGGAGTCTAGGGGGGGGGGGGCGCAGCAGATAGCGGCGGCGATCGGTGGGCACACGTAGCTAGCAAAGTGCTAGCTGCGTGTAGCAAGAAAAAAAATTATGCAAATCGGCCCAGCAGGGCCTGAGAAATCCTCCTGCGCGGCTTACCCCGAACTACGTTCGAGGTTACCGCCAGGAGGGTTAAAGGACTTACGAGGCCAAATTAGTCAAAAAAGTTAATTACCTGTATAATCTTTTACTGCACGGAGGATGCCGTCCGCGCCCTCCGTGCCTATCCGCCGGGTCCTCCCGCTCATTAGCCGCCCGGGCCGGCTCCCGACCCCACAGCCCGGGTCGGGCTCCCCTGTCTCTCCCAAAATGGCCGCTTCCTCTGGCCGCGGCTGCGCAGTCCGCATAGCCGCGAGTGCGGCTGCGCAGCTCTAGGGCCAACCTCCCCGATCCACGCTACGTAGCGGACCAGTCGTTACCTGCAGTCATGCGTGTGTACGAGGCTTAAGTGATATGATGGCAGGGATTAGATTGTAAAGTCGTCTGAGTACAGTTAGTGACATGATGGCAGGGATTAGATTGTAAACACCCGAGTGCAGTTAGTGACATGACAGCAGGGAGTATATTGTAAACTCCCTTGAGTACAGTTAGGGCTGGTTCACACTATGAGTGTTTGCAGATTTTTTTAAGCGCCCTAAAAACGCTTGTGCAATGTTTTCCTATGACAATGTTCACATGTAAGCGTTTACATTTTCTAGAAATCACAAACGCGCCACATGTACCATTTTCTAAATGCTTTGGCTCAATGGAAGGCATAGGGAAATCGCAAAGCACTTGAAAAAGCGCTTTGTATATCGATTTCCAGAGCGCTTATATGAATAAATACATTGTATTCATTCATTTCCGGCTACAAGAGTTCAATAAAATATTTGCTGAGCAAAAGCACTTTTCTAAGCAAAAAGCGCAGAGAAAAGCACTTTAAAAAAGCTCAATAAATTGCTCAGCGCTTGCGATAGCGCTGGCGATTTATATTGTGAAGGTGCCCATACACTTACTCAATGTCCTGCCGATAGACAGCAGATTCGATCACTGTGATCGAATCTGCTGTGAAATCGATACACAAACGCTGACCGATCCACCAATTTCCATCGAAAATCGATCCATCCCGTTGATCTGTCCGAGCGGAAAATTTTGCTCAATCGCCGGCGGGTTGGGAGTGCGTCGATAGCGTTCGAATGTCCGACGACCGGCGCTAGTGGAAATACATTACCTGTTCCGCCGGTGAGTGTCCTTGCTGTCCCTGTGGTCCCTTCTCCGCGCTGGGCTCTTGGTGGCTTCACTTACTTCCTGTCGGGGAAAGTTTTAAACAGTAGAGCGCCCTCTACTGTTTAAACTTCCCCCAACAGGAAGTAAAGTGCAGCTGGAGCCCAGAGCGGAGAAGAGACAGAGGAGACCGGGGGGACTCGCGCCGGCAGGAACAGGTAATGTATGCTGGGGGCGGCGGCATCGGCAGCTCCACAGATTGTGAATCGATTTCATAATGAAATCGATTCAAAATCTGTTTGGAGTGTAGGCAGCCAATAGATCCCTCTGTGATCAGATTATATCACAGAGAGATCTATCTGCTTGTCGACCTGGTGGCAATCGACCAGTTTATGGCTGCCTTTAGTGACATGACGGCAGGGATAATTCAATAATTATAAATGATAAGTACTGTAATAGGTTTAATTGATCCAAAATAGGTAGCAAAAAGCTAGAATAAACAAGATAAAAAAAAAAAAACACATATACAGGCACCAATAGCAGTAAATATTTGGCAAAGCATATTGAAAGTGGAGGATTGTACAAAGCAGTGTCAAAAGAATGAGTTAATTAGTAATCCCCCACAATCCCTTTACAGTGTGAAGTGCATATGGGTATGCATTGTGCTGTACAAAGTGCTCATTGCTTATATAAGAATCCAACAAAAGATATGCAAAGATATGCAATAGTAAAAAAAAAAAAAAACTATTCCAGAACGAATTAAACAATGAGTCAGAACAAGGTCTTATTAAATAACAATAATGCGCAAATCAGAAAGAACAGATGGAAACGGCGAGGCAAAGGTCACACTTGCCCATGCAGACAAACATCATTTTTCTGCTATGGGCGCTTTTGCGTTTTTTTTTTCTGCGTTTATATGCTTTCTGTTCGCGTTTTTGAATCAATCTTCATATTTAACAAGTAAAAATAAATAATTTTTTCAAATTACTTTTTACCTTATTTGGGCAAAAACGCCTCAAACGTGCCAAAAACATGCGTTTTTTCTTCACCATAGGAAAGCATTGCATGCAGAATGCCTGAGTTCTGCATACGGTATGCACACTAGCACGTGAACAAGCGCCAACCCGGCTTGAAACGGCTGTAGTGCCGTCTTTCCATCACTCCCCACTGGTCACCCGAGCATCTGAACACCTCATACTACCTTCGAGTCAGGTTTGAAGCAATTTCCTTAATGATGACTGTTAGGTATACAATGTCTATGGCATAAACCAAGGAATAAAACAGTGAAGAGACGGTGCCTGGTCTGCTCACATGTACTTTGATCTATTCTTGTTACGTTCTCTGCAATACCCAGCCAGCAGCACGTCTCCTATTATATTCCGGGTGCCGCATACAAGTGCCTGAGGTGAACCTTTTTGTTATACAACACATCAGCAGTGCAGGTCTGAGCTCTTGCCCCCTACAATTTAGATTTGAGTGCCGAGTGTTTTTCTTTCTACAGTATGGAATATGCTGGCAAGGTCGTTGGTGCAAGTGTTTACTTCCTGTACGGAATATGTTGACACTTGATAAATGAAAAATAATATTACAGTGTGCAAAAAGAAAGAACTTGTTGAGCATTTTAAAGCGGACCTGAACTCAGAACTCCTCTCTAAAAAGATACACAACAGCATAATAACCTTTGGGGCCCATTTCCACTATCGCAAATTCGCATGCATGCATGGCAATACAAGTGGATGGGACTGTTTCCACTTGTCAGGATTGCTTTGCGTTTTTCTGTGCAGAAAAAATTCGCATGGCAGAGCCATCAGAATTCGCATATCGCATACCGCTATGCGAATCGCATACAATGTATTTAATAGGAAATTCGTATGAGGTTTGGGTATATGAATTTTCGTGCGACTTCGCATGCGAATTCGCATAGAAACAATGGAAAAGCACACCAGCACTGCCATGGTTAAATTTGCATACAACGTCATCCATGCGAATTCTCATGAAAATTCGCATAGACTCGCAAATTTTTACCGCGGTGATTTGCACCGCACAAGTGGAAATGCAGCCTTAACTACTTCGGCCTCCTGGACGTACTAGCTACACCCAGGAGGCCATGTGCGCGTCCGCGTGCTCCCGCGGCCGATCGCACGCCTGCTCCCGGCCCGCGGTTCGTTAGCCAGGCAATTAGTGAATCGGGCTATGGTGCCCAATCACTGATTCCTCTACCTGCAGAAAAAGCGACAGCTTCTCTCTTTTTCTGGCTGTTGCATGGGGGATTGTTTCTCTCTAAGCGTACGTTACGCTTAGAGTGACGTCATGTAAACAAACTCATGGCCGCCATCTTGTGGCCAAAAAGTAAAACTACAACTAAAAGTGAAAAAATTAAAGCTCAACACACATTTACATTATAAAATACTGTTTACATCCCACCCTCCCAAAAATAGCCACATAAAATGTTTAATATAAAAAAAAAAAAAAATTACAATAATAAAAAAAAACATGTAAATATTTACCTAAGGGTCTAAACTTTTTAAATATCAATGTAAAGATGAAATATTTCTATATTTTTTTTTATTTTAAACTTGTAAATAGCAATAGATGCAAAACGGAAAAAATGCACCTTGATTTCCAAATAAAATATTGTCGCCATACATTGTGATAGGGACATAATTTTAACGGTGTAATAACCGGGACATATGGGCAAATACAATACGTGCGTTTTAATTATGGAGGCATGTATTATTTTAAAACTATAATGGCTGAAAACTGAGAAATAATGAATTGTTTCCATTTTTTTCTTATTCTTCCTGTTAAAATGCATTTACAGTAAGGTAGCTCTTAGCAAAATGTACCCCCCAAAGAAAGCCTAATTGGTGGCGGAAAAAACAAGATATAGATCAGTTCATTGTGATAAGTAGTGATAAAGTTATAGGCTAATGAATGGGAGGTGAACATTGCTCGGATGCCTAAAGTGAAATCAACTGTAGGCTGAAGCGGTTAAACAAAAAACGTATTTATTACAGCTGATACAAATCCTAAAATACATCTGCACAGTTTCTACTTCCCGATTCATGGAAGCAAACATATTGCTTACAGTCTGTACTTTCAAATGAGCATATGGCCCAGTGCACACCAAAAACCTCTAGCAGAGCCGCAAAACGCTGGAGGTTTTTGAAGCAGATTTTCAAAGCGATTGTAGGCACAGAGATTTTCTAAACATGCCTAGCGTTTTTTTGGAGCATTTTTGTGCAGCAGATGTCATATATTGTTCCAGTAAAGCTGTTACTGAATAGCTTTTGTAACAAAAACGCCTGGAAAACCGCTCTGATCTAGCGTTTTTCAGAGCGGTTTGACCTTTTCCTATACTTTACATTGAGGCAGAAACACATCTGCAAACTGCAAAAATGCTGCAGGAGCCACGTTTGTGGTTTGCTAAAAACCTCAAACCGCTGGTGTCAGTGGTGTGCACCATCCCATTGAGATACATTAGCCAAGTGTTTGCACAGGCGGCAGTGGTTTTGAAAACGCTACCAAAAACGCTTGGTGTGCACCAGCCCTATCTGCTTATCTGCCACAGGGGGGAGATCAAATTACAGCTAGTGATTAGACACAAATAAGGAGGAATTACACAGGGAAAACTCTGTAAATATATACAGGGTGCATTTCTGTTATGTTTTCCTTGTGTCTGTGTAAGAGTTCAGGTCCACTTTAAAACACACCTAAAAATGCACTGAAAAACATATACCAATGCGTTTTTCAGTGCAGCCCTTAAGCTACCTACACAGTAGGACATTGCCTTTGAGGCGATGTTAAGGTCACACAACGCGGCCCTAACACAACGCATATACACTTTCACAATGCGATGTTAAAGTCGCACATTACAAAAAGTATTTACTATGGAATGAAAATGGCGCATGCGGAACATTTTAAAAAGGAAAAAAAAACATTACTGAGCATGTGCAACACAAGTAACGCAGCAGATTCATTGCTAAACGCACAGCATGCAGCACTTTCTAATAACGCTACACGTTACACACTAACGCAACGTGTGCACTGTGAATGTCGCACAGACTTTGCATTGCTGTGCATTACTCTGCGTTAAAGTATTTTATAACGTGCGACTTAAACGTCGCACTGTGAAAGAGACCTTAGGGCCTGTTTCCACTACACGCAGAATGGATGCAGAAAAACTGACTCCAATAAATGCCTATGGACCTGATTCCACTAAGGGCCAGTTTTTGCTACTAAATGATGCGAATGCGGCTCCGCACAACATGCACGCAGTGGAAACTCTTCCATTGCTGTGCATGTGTTTCAGGACACCTGCGGTGCGATGCGGCTATATAGCCGCATCGCACCGCTCCTAGTGGAAACGGGCCCTAATCGCGATTTTTCTGATGCAGATTTTCCCATAGGCATCCATTGGAGTCAGTTTTTCTGCATCCATTCTGCGTGTAGTGGAAACAGGCCTTATGGGAAAATCTGCATCAGAAAAATCGTGTCTAGTGGAAACAGGCCCACAGGCATCCATTGGAGTCAGTTTTTCTGCATCCAATCTGCGTGTAGTGGAAACAGGCCCTTAGACTATCATTATGTGCATTTTTGCATACATTTTCTAAAACACATGCGATTCAAATAAGTGTGGCCCTGGCCTTAGGGAAGTAAAGATTGAGTAACTGTATATGGATCAGAAAAGGAGACCAGCTGTCAGAACCCCCTGCATCTTATGGAGTGTCATCAGTGCCAGTCCCGGCCGTCCAGCCTTCCTGTGCTATCAACCCTGCAACCCACAACCCTGCCACCAGCTGCAGCCTGCACTCTCCTCAAACACCAACAAAGGGGCCAACTGGCGATCAAACTATCATTCATGCTGCCCGTGTCTTAAGGCCCATACACACGGGGTACGGCCGTTGCCGCAACCACGTGGCACGCGCGTGTTGCGGCGACAGGTCGCCCGTGTGTATAACGCGCGCGCCCCGAACCGTCGCCCGTCTGAGCTGTCGCCAGGTGATTGACATGCTCAATCGCCGGCTACAGCTGTCGCCGCAACTTCACCGGAACTGTCGCTAGTCCCGCGTGAGTACGCGGGCTAGCGACAGGAGACCTACGCGAGTGAATGGAGCATCCGGCCGGGGGATGCTCCATTCACAAACAGCTTCCGCCGCGTCTCTGCCTTTCTGGCGAGACGTGTGGACAGCTGTCGCTCCCTGTTCGCGTGCGCGCATGCAACAGTATGTAGCTTTAATCGCTAGCTGCAGTCTGCACTCTCCTCCAGCTCTGAGACGAGTCCTCTCCTCCAGCTCCACCAGTAAACACACTGCACAGAGGCAGCCAGACCCCGTCCGTCCGCTACTATCTGCAAACTTAAAGCACGCCGCTTGTGGATGGACCTGGTCTGGCTGCCTCTGTGCAGTGTGTTTACTGGTGGAGCTGGAGGAGGAGAGGCATTCAACAGCCTCCCCTCGCCCTTCATGGCTCACAGGTGTCTTCCCTGTATGTTGTGCAAGTTCTCCCAGCAGACAGCTTTCCTTCACATCAACAATATCTTATTTTCACAGCATGTATCTCAATAAACATATAAAACGCCTCATTGCGCAGAGTAGTTTATAAAAATCACCACTTGATTCAAGGTTTGCACTCACATGCTATTGCGGTGTTAGTAGGTGTTTGGAATTTGGTTGCAGCAGGTTCCACCATGCATGGTCTCCTGGGCTGACCATCCCTGCCAGCAGCAGATGGTTCATGCAAGTGTTTACTTCCTGTATGATGCTGTGCAATGCATTTAAAATCAACTCTCTATTGCCATCTACTGTGTCCAAAGAATCATTACTGGCTATACACAATTTTTTGTACAATGCAATTAAAATTGGCTCTCGTCACCATCCACTGTTTTAAAAAAAAAACATTCCTAGCTATGCACAATTCCTTATCAATACTTGCCATTAGGCTAGGTACACACTTATGCCTTTAGGATTGGATCCGTTTTTTAAACGGATCCATTTTTGTTTATTTTTTATTTTTTCTCCGTTTTTCATAGAAAAAAAAACGGGGCCTACATTTCCAGTCCATGGAAACGTCCCCAGCCCTGGCTGTGGGTGGGGGGCCGCCATGCTGGAGGGGGTAGCAGGCAGGAAGGGGGGCAGTGGTGGGGAAGGGGGGTCCCCCATACCCTGCTCTCCCTCCAGCTAGTTTAATTAATGAAAATCAATTTAAAGCAAAGTATAATGTATAAAAGGCAAGCGGCGAGCAGGGAACCTACTTCCTTGCGCTCCACCGCCCGCCGCATCACTTCCTGTAATGGCGCTGAAACTAGCCGAAAGGGGGAGCGGGACGCCCCCCCCCCATCTTGGCTGCCACCCCCTCCAGCATGGCAGTCCCCTCCCCACCCACAGGCATGGCTGGAACACAGAAAACAGATCCGTTTCTGCTCAGAATTTCTGCAGGGGGGCCCGGTAATTCCACGTTATGCCCCTGGTCCCAACTATTAGTTTGGCTTCATCAGGGCCTTCCCGAGGTTGGGAGAGGTTTGCATCATGGTTTGCGCTAATTCTATGTAAATATTTAGTGTAATAATAAAAAAGAAAAAGTCCATGACAGTATATACATATACACATAGGAGCACTCCCTCTCTTAGAAGATCAGCCATGACCAAATCCCTCCCCCCCCCCCCCCGTCACCCAGCCCAGACCGACCAAATTGACAGCCCCGGGCCAACCCACTCCCCATGCGGAACCCCCAAACCCCTCTTCATTCCCAAAAAGATTCTACTTAAGCGGTAACTGTTCTGCTTGATTATCAAAAAAGATAATCAATTGAGGAGGGGGGCAGTACACAGGATGGACTCTATTTTTAACACTGGTATCCGTGGCTCTGGTTTTGATACGGGTCAAAAACTGGAGCCACGGATACGTTTTTAGAACAAGTGTGAACCCACTCTATGTTGGCATAGATAATAGCGCCATCTTGTGTGTAAGACATATTATTACATACCATAAATTTTTTGATGCACTTTAATGGACAATTGTATCTATCTTCCATCTCCTAAAAATGACTTTAATAAACAATTGTATCTATCTTCCATCTCCTAAAAATGACTTTTTAAGATATTCCACAGTTGTATTTAATGTTTAAATCTACTTTTTAAGTTTTAAATGTTTTATTGTTTTTGCTCAATAACACCTTCATTGAAGTATGCCAGAGCTAAAATTTATGAACTTTTGAAACTTTTTATCTCTTTCCTGCTCTCAGAAGCCATTTTCTGCTTGGAAAGTGGTTTATAGTTGGAATTTCTTATTAGCGAGGGTCACTCTGTAGTCACTTCCTGTCTGAGTCAGGACTGAGTCAGCCACTTACATACCTGATATTTAACTCTTTCAGGCAGTGAAAGAGAAAAAAGGAACACAGCATAGTTATTGGTGTGCTAGGCACTGTACATACCCATGTTTATCTTATCATGTCACATGTCACCTCGGGCATCCTTTAAAGCAAATTTGTAGCAAAAATAGCCTTATGCGATAATGAATTGTATGTGTAGCACATATAAGAAAAAGAACATTAGTAGCAAAGAAAAGTGGTGTTTTCCAGTACAGGAAAAGTTAAAAAACTTGAGTTTTTATCTATGCAAAAGAGCTTCTCTAAGCTATTCATCAACTTAGTGAACTCTGTTTTCTGAAGAGCTTAAAGGGAAGGTTCAGGGAGGGTGCCTAAAAAATAAAAATCAATTTCCACTTACCTGGGGCTTCCTCCAGCCCGTGGCAGGCAGGAGGTGCCCTCGCCGCCGCTCTGCAGGCTCCCGGTGGTTTCGGTGACCGACCCAACATGGCCAGGCCGGCTGCCAGGTCGGGCTCTTCTGCGCTCCATTTCCTGGCACTTCTGCGTCCCACGCCGGCGCGCTGACGTCATCGGACGTCCGCCCTGCTGTACTGCGCATGCGCAGAACTACTGTGCCTGCTCAGTACAGCCTGGCGGACGTCCGATGACGTCAGCGCGCCGGCGTGGGACGCAGAAGTGCCGGGCCTTGGAGCGCAGAAGAGCCCGACCTGGCAGCCGGCCTGGCCAGGTCGGGTCGGCCACCGGAGACCACCGGGAGCCTGCGGAGCGGCGGCGAGGGCACCTCCTGCCTGCCACGGGCTGGAGGAAGCCCCAGGTAAGTGGAAATTGATTTTTATTTTTTAGGCACCCTCCCTGAACCTTCCCTTTAAAGTGGATCTGAACTCCTGCACAGGACAGTAGAAAAACCGAGAGAAATGAACCCTGTATGCATTTTGAGAGTTTAGTCTGTCTAAATCCCCCTCATTTATTACTAATCACAAGTTGTAATTTGATCTCTCCCGTGTCCCCTGACTGCCTGGTGGCTGGATGGTGTAATGGTTAAAGGTTCTGCCTCTGACACAGGAGACCTGGGTTTGAATCTCTTCAGTAGGAGACCTTAGGCAAGACTCCCTAACACTGCTACTGCCTATAGAGCGTGCCCTAGTGGCTGCAGCTCTGGTCCTTTGAGTCCGCCAGGAGAAAAGCGTGATATAAATGTTATTTGTCTTGTCTTGTCTTGTCACAGACGATAAAGCAGGTAAACTAATTTGACAGCACAGAATGTTAACAAAATGTCTACATCCATAAAAGCAGGAAGTAGAAACAGTGCAGATTTATTGCGTTATTTGTATCAGCTGTAACAAAGAAATGTTTTTTCTTTAAAGGTAATTATGCTGCTGCGTATCTTTTACAACTGAGAGGAAGTTCTGAGTTTGGGTCCGCTTTAAACAGCCAAGAAATAGTGAGAGACAGCATAAGATAAGGTTTTAGTGCAGGCATGTTATACATCGCCTAATATTTCTCTTACTTCCATTAACGTAAAGTTCTTACATCTCGTGTTTTAGTTCCAATGCTATTAGCCCCAAGGGGGGGACTTTTTATGATTCATTACTTTTTAGGTTTATTTTTTAGCTCTGTTTTTATGTCTTACATGGCTTCATGATATTTTGCTGTTGTACTATATAGGTATATGTATTAGTACGGCGCTGGGGAGTTGGACGCAGGGTGAGCCAAATGACGGCTCACCTTACTTCTGCTCAAATTCCTGGAGATGTGCAATATTATTCCCCCATCTGAGTAGCAACACAGAGGGAGAAGTAATTTGGGATCTGGTGAACACTGCAAGCGCCATGCTCATATGCAACTGCATTGGGGTCTGCTGCCCATACCGAGTGCTAACAAGCACCTGGCTGGGGGATGGGCGCAGCAATTCACCACCTGTCAAATGTTTATGGAAAAGAGGCCTAACAGTACTTCTGTGAGCTGCAAAAATCACCCATCTTCATGTAGCCACCCAATTTCAAAAATAATGCAGATATTCTAGGAATCGTAGTCTGACATCTGTTGTTCTTTACTTTGCGTTTCACGTGGTTAAACCTGACCAACTAGCCAACGGCTGAATCCAGACAGGGTAAGAGGCAAGCTGTACTGCAGTTCCAACATAGTTTGGCTCATGATTAGAGATGTCGCGAACCTCCGATTTTCGGTTCGCGAACCCTGTTCGCGAACCTCCACGAAAGGTTTGGTTCGCGAAAAAGTTCGTGAACCGCTATAGACTTCAATTGGGAGGAGCAGTAGCAGTGTTAGGAAGAGAGAGAGATATGAATGTGCCTGGCTATCTGGGGTTCTCTTTGGACAACTGTTGAACACAAAAGAGA
Source organism: Hyperolius riggenbachi (assembly GCF_040937935.1). Taxonomy (NCBI): domain Eukaryota; kingdom Metazoa; phylum Chordata; class Amphibia; order Anura; family Hyperoliidae; genus Hyperolius; species Hyperolius riggenbachi. The sequence continues at coordinate 48,968,214 of NC_090657.1, read as the reverse complement.
AGGCCATGTCTGGCTACATATCTGTAAGCAGTGGCTGCATGGTGTAATGGTTAAGGGCTCTGCCTCTGACACAGGAGACCAGAGTTCAAATCTCAGCTCTGTCTGTTCAGTAAGCCAGCACCTATTCAGTAGGAGACCTTAGGCAAGTCTTCCTAACACTGCTACTGCCTATAGAGCATGCCCTAGTGGCTGCAGCTCTGGTGCTTTGAGTCCGCCAGGAGAAAAGTCTGATATAAATGTTATTTGTCTTGTCTACTTTTTCTCTTGCATTGAGCATAAATGGTAATTTTTAGGCCAGCTTCAGTTGGTACAGTGGTTAGGGTGCATGCCCACCACACAGTGAGACCCAGGTTCAAATCCCAGCCAATGTGAGCTAGCTTTTATGCTACAAATCCTTAAAGGGAACCTAAACGGAGAAGGATATGGATTTTTCCTTGTAAAATAATACCAGTTGCCTGAATCGCCTGCTGATCCTGTGTCTCTAATACTTTTAGCCACAGCCCCTGAACAAGCATGCAGATCAGGTGCTCTGACTGAAGTCAGACTGGATTAGCTGCATGCTTGTTTCAGGGTGTGATTCAGCCACTATTGCAGTCACAAAGATCAGCTGGACTGCCAGGCAACTGGTATTGTTTACAGGAAACATCCATATCACTCTCAGTTAAGGTTCCCTGTAAGCAACATGTTTCTATTGCATTGAGCATAAATGGTAATTTTTAGGCCAGCTTCAGTTGGTACAGTGGTTAGGGTGCATGTCCACCACACAGTGAGACCCAGGTTCAAATCCCACCCTATGTGAGTTGGCTTTTATGCTACAAATCCTTAAAGGGAACCTAAACGGAGAAGGATATGGATTTTTCCTTTTAAAATAATACCAGTTGCCTGAACTGCCTGCTGATCCTGTGTCTCTAATACTTTTAGCCACAGCCCCTGGACAAGCATGCAGATCAGGTGCTCTGACTGAAGTCAGACTGGATTAGCTGGATGCTTGTTTCAGGGTGTGATTCAGCCACTATTGCAGTCACAAAGATCAGCTGGACTGCCAGGCAACTGGTATTGTTTACAGGAAACATCCATATCACTCTCAGTTAAGGTTCCCTGTAAGCAACATGTTTCTATTGCATTGAGCATAAATGGTAATTTTTAGGCCAGCTTTACTTACTACTGTAGTGGTACAGTGGTTAGGGTGGCTTGGCCACCACACAGTGAGAGCTGGGTTCCATTCCCACCCATGGTATGATGTATACTGGTTTTTAAAATAGTATAATTCCCTGGCAGAAGAGACCCTCCTCCCTCCGGTGGGAGGGAGGAGGTAATAGGTGGGAGGAGGGAGGAGACCCACAAGAAGCTAATTAAAATCTCCCTAGCAGCGTGTGTAGCAGCTGTCCCATAACTAATTAGTGTAGGCAGACAACTGAGTCAAATGGTATAAAGGACCTTGCTTGGAGGAGGGTGGGCGGGCCTCCAGCAGTGAAAGAAGTGTGTTTGACAATAACATGTCTGCTGAGTGCTGACAGTGATATGGAGGGTCAAAGTTTTGCTCAATGGGGCGAATCAAACTTCCGCAAAACTTCGCCTGATGCAGGGGAACGCGAACCCCCAAAGTTCGCCTGGAACCGTTCGCAGGCGAACCGTTCGCGTCATCTCTACTCATGATCAGGCGATATCCTGAACTTGCTTCTATACGCTGTTTCTATTCCCTCAACAGTCTTGCTGATTTTACAATTTCCGTGTTCACTGAGTTTAGTTTGGCTTTAAATGTGATTTTGCCCACCTATCCTCAGGGACTGCTTTAGTCAGGAGCTCATGTTCTGTTATTTAGTAATAATGGGTAATTATAGATCACAAGCATAACTTCCTCTGCCAAAATCTCTTTGTCACATATTCAGAGGCTAATACAGTACAATACTGATAGTCAGTGCAGGGTTTATTCTTGTTTACATAGTCAGTGCAGGGTTTCTTCTTGTTTACATAGTCAGTGCAGGATTCCTCCTTGTTTACATAGTCAGTGCAGGATTCCTCCTTGTTTACATAGTCAGTGCAGCTTTCCTCCTTGTTTACATAGTTAGTGCAAGGTTCCTCCTTGTTTACATAGTCAGTGCAGGATTCCTCTTTGTTTACATAATCAGTGCAGGGTTCCTCCTTGTTTACATAGTCAGTGCAGGGTTTCTTCTTGTTTACATAGTCAGTTCAGGTTTCCTCCTTGTTACATAGTCAGTGCAGGGTTCCTCATTGTTTACATAGTCAGTGCAGGGTTCCTCATTGTTTACATAGTCAGTGCAGGGTTCCTCCTTGTTTACATAGTCAGTGCAGGATTTCTCCTTGTTACATAGTCAGTGCAGGGTTCCTCATTGTTTACATAGTCAGTGCAGGGTTCCTCCTTGTTTACATAGTCAGTGCAGGATTTCTCTTTCTTTACATAGTCAGTACAAGGTCCCTCCTTGTCTACATAGTCAGTGCAGGGTTTCTCCTTGTTTACATATGGTTTCTCTTGTCACAGGCTGTCAGACAGAATGGGATGGTGTAAACTGCTGGAATGCAGCTGCGGTGGGAGAAACCGTTTCTGTCTACTGTCCAGAGAGTCTTCAAATATTTCTCAAATCAAAAGGTAGGTGTCCATCTTACCTTGTTGTGGCCATCCTCTTGCATCACAACAACATTGTAACTTTCCTGAATCAGGTAATTTGGATGCCGGAGGCGCTGTGAAAGTTTAGCAAGATTAGCAGCTATGAGTAAAAAATTTGCAGCTGGAGGTCCCCCATACAATAGCTGGTAGCATACAAACTGCAGCTCCAAACAGCGAGTACTTTTTAGCCCCAGTTTGTATGCTGGGTAACCCAGCTATTTAACGGCAAATTGGCATGGTTACTGGTGGGGCGTGGTTAGGGTTAGGAATCATTTGTGGGGTTAGTTAGGGTTAAGCATTTTGCGGTAAGGATTGCAGTGGGGCGGCGGTTAGGGTTAGGAATCTGTTAGGAGGCTGGTCAAGGTTAGGAATTTTGCATTGAGGATTGCAGCGGGGAGCGGTTAGGTTAGGCATCTGTTAGGGAACTGGCTGAGGTTAGGCATTTAGCGCACGGGGGGGGGGGGGGATAGCGTAGGATTATACGTGGGTAGAGGGAGGGCGTTAGAGTAGGTTAGGCATCAATATCAGCAAATTTTGTGGCGGGGTATAGGTTAGGGTTAGGCACCAGTAGTGTGAGGGCTCGTGTGAGAACAGGGTTAGGTGTTAGTAAAATATAGGTAAAAATTGCTAATATTTTACTTTCGGAATTAACTAGTGGAATAGTAGTAATTCTACCGATATTTCACTAGCGGCTTCCTCTTGAGCCCAAATTACTGCAACGCCCTTTTTGAATGTACGCACCTTACCTGCTATTGTGGCCATACAATATAATGCACAGTCCTTTTCACCAAGGCAAAATACTGTTAGAACAAATACAGTACTACCATGCTCTACTCAAATTCCTTTGCTCTTACCTCCGCTGTATGTCCTCATTATCTTTGAGCAGATGTTCTCATCTGAATCTATATTCACAATGAGTTAGTCTGAGCTCAACCTTACGACCCCTTTGCAGCTCATTAAAACGATGCTACCTTCAGCTGTATAAAGCAGTAAGCTTTGGAGATGAGCAATCTCTATTTTTCATACAGTACTCCGACCGTGAACATATGGGAGAACTAATTCAATCCAGAAGCGTGCTAAGTGAGAATGATTAAATAAACTTTTATGCATGGCTATTAAAAGTACCCTATTCTTTCTTCATATCGGCTTCATTTAATCCTTGCAGAGCTGCATTCTTAGACTTGAAAGGATGTTAACCAATCTCATGTACTGTATTGCATAGTGCTGTTTCTGAAAAAGTTGCCATCTACCTGGATATTATCTTGTCAATATCTCAAAGATAAAACACCCTGAAGAGATAAGTGACTATTGGGGGTGGAAACCTAGTGTAGGTGACTCAGACCCAAAGATGAAGGTAGAAATGCCAGGTCATAGCTTTGACTTGAGCAGTACGCATGCAGTGACAATCTTTAGCTCTGTGGTGGGGGATGATCTAGCAATTTATCTATGTAGTTGCACACACTCTGGTGGTTCCTCTGACAAAGCCTTGTCCAAGGGCGAAACATGTTGAGTATTTGGGTTGTTGTACAGCACTTTTTATCTCCACCCATTGTACAAGTGCAAATTTGTCCTAGCTGGCTATACTAAGGTAGATGCTGGGAACTGTTCTATTTGTGTGGATGCTCTCAGCCTGTCTGGAGAAGGTATAATCACTGTCCCACCGGGTATATCTACCTTCATTTGAACTCCAACATTGAGTCATCAATGCTACGTGGCCACCCCAATAGTCACTAGTCTACTGTGTTATTGTGTATTTAATGTATATATATATATATATTTCCTTATTGGCCTGATTAGTTAAAGCAGGCCGAATAAAGTGTACGTTTTATTGTTACCTATAGGGCATTGACTCTAAGAACATGTCTCTGTCCAATAATTAGCTGGCTATAACCCTACAACCCTAAGCCAACTGATAACCCAAGGCTGGTCAGCACAGGACATTGTCAAAGAACAGGAATCTTTATTCATTTACATGCAGTCGATCAAAACAGGCAATTGTGTTGGGCGTGGTACCCGTCATTTAAAGGGAATCTGAAGTGAAAATAAACTTATGAGATAATGAATCGTATGTGTAGTACAGCTAAGAATTAGAACATTAGTACCAAAGAAAATAGTCTCATATTGTATACAGTACAGGAAGGGTTAAGATAAGAAACTTCACTTGTTATCTATGTAAACTGCGTATATGACAGAATGTTGGAATGCTATATAAAAAAAAAAAAAAAAACTATAATACTGAAAATGAAAGTATGAGAATCTTGGCTACTAATGGTCTTATAATTATCCGTACTACACATACAACTCATTGGGCTCGATTCACAAAGCGGTGCTAACCCAGTTAGAGACTTTAGGCGTGATAACCATTGCACCACGCTGGTGAAAAGCCAGTTTAGGCGTGATAAGTTTAGGCATGATAAGTTTAGGTGTGATAAGTTTAGGCATGCTAAGTTTAGATAAGTGTAGATAGAGTGCAAAGTCCCGCACGCAAAGCAGCGCCATTAAACTCTATGCAAAGTGCACCAGACTTTGCTAGCGCAAAACTTTTGATCAGCTGTGCACTACGGTGCTAACGCAGTTGGTGCTTAAACTTATCATGCCTAAACTTATCACACCTAAACTTATCATGCCTAAACTTATCACACCTAAACTTATCATGCCTAAACTGAGTTTAGGCATGATAAAGGGCTTTTCACCAGCGTGCTAACTGTTAGCACCGCTTTGTGAATCAGGCCCATTATATCGTATGTTTTTTTTTTTCTTTGCTTCAGTGTCACTTTAACCACTTCGGGACCACAGTCTTTTCGCCCCTTAAGGACCAGAGCCTTTTTCTCCATTCAGACCACTGCAGCTTTCACGGTTTATTGCTCGGTCATACAACCTACCACCTAAATGAATTTTACCTCCTTTTCTTGTCACTAATACAGCTTTCTTTTGATGCTATTTGATTGCTGCTGCGAGTTTTACTTTTTATTATATTCATCAAAAAAGACATGAATTTTGTCAAAAAAATGACTTTTTTAACTTTCTGTGCTGACATTTTTCAAATAAAGTAAAATTTCCTATACATTTGAGCGCGAAAGTTATTCTGCTACATGTCTTTGATAAAAAAAAAAACATTCAGTGTATATTTATTGGATTGGGTAAAAGTTATAGCGTTTACAAACTATGGTGCCAAAAGTGAATTTTCCCATTTTCAAGCATCTCTGACTTTTCTGCGCACCTGTCATGTTTCATGAGGGGCTAAAATTCCAGGATAGTACAAATACCCCCCAAATGACCCCATTTTGGAAAGAAGACATCCCAAAGTATTCAGTGAGAGGCATGGTGAGTTCATAGAAGATTTTATTTTTTGTCACAAGTTAGCGGAAAATGACAGTTTGTGACAAAAAAAAAAAAAAAAAAAAAGTTTCCATTTCTTCTAACTTGCGACAAAAAAAAATGAAATCTGCCACGGACTCACTATGCTCCTCTCTGAATACCTTGAAGTGTCTACTTTCCAGAATGGGGTCATTTGTGGGGTGTGTTTACTGTCCTGGCATTTGGGGGGTGCCTAATTGTAAGCACCCCTGTAAAGCCTAAAGATGCTCATTGGACTTTGGGCCCCTTAGCGCAGTTAGGCCGCAAAAAAGTGCCACACATGTGGTATTGCCGTACTCAGGAAAAGTAGTATAATGTGTTTTGGGGTGTATTTTTACACATACACATGCTGGGTGGGAGAAATATCTCCGTAAATGACAATTTTTTTATTTTTTTTACACACAATTGTCTATTTATAGAGATATTTCTCCCACTCAGCATGGGTATGTGGAAAAATACACCCCAAAACACATTATACTACTTCTCCTGAGTACGGCGATACCACATGTGTGGCACTTTTTTGCACCCTAACTGCGCTAAGGGGCCCAAAGTCCAATGAGTACCTATAGGATTTCACAGGTCATTTTGAGAAATTTCGTTTCAAGACTACTCCTCACGGTTTAGGGCCCCTAAAATGCCAGGACAGTATAGGAACCCCACAAATTACCCCATTTTAGAAAGAAGACACCCCAAGGTATTCCGTTAGATGTATGGTGAGTTCATAGAAGATTTTTTTTTTTTGTCACAAGTTAGCGGAAATTGATTTTAATTGTTTTTTTTCACAAAGTGTCATTTTCCGCTAACTTGTGACAAAAAATAAAATCTTCTATGAACTCGCCATTCTCCTAACGGAATACCTTGGGGTGTCTTCTTTCTAAAATGGAGTCATTTGTGGGGTTCCTATACTGCCCTGGCATTTTAGGGGCCCTAAACCGTGAGGAGTAGTCTTGAAACCAAATGTGGCAAAATGACCTGTGAAATCCTAAAGGTACTCATTGGACTTTGGGCCCCTTAGCGCACTTAGGGTGCAAAAAAGTGCCACACATGTGGTACCGCCGTACTCAGGAGAAGTAGTATAATGTGTTTTGGGGTGTATTTTTACACATACCCATGCTGGGTGGGAGAAATATCTCTGTAAATGACAATTATTTGATTTTTTTTACACACAATTGTCCATTTACAGAGAGATTTCTCCCACCCAGCATGGGTATGTATAAAAATACACCCCAAAACACATTATACTACTTCTTCTGAGTACGGCGATACCACATGTGTGACACTTTTTTGCAACCTAGGTGCGCTAAGGGGCCTAACGTCCTATTCACAGGTCATTTTGAGGCATTTGGATTCTAGACTACTCCTCACGGTTTAGGGCCCCTAAAATGCCAGGGCAGTATAGGAACCCCACAAGTGACCCCATTTTAGAAAGAAGACACCCCAAGGTATTCTGTTAGGAGTATGGTGAGTTCATAGAAGATTTTTTTTTTGTCACAAGTTAGCGGAAAATGACACTTTGTGAAAAAAAAAACAATACATATCAATTTCCGCTAACTTGTGACAAAAAATAAAATCTTCTATGAACTCATCATACACCTAAAAGAATACCTTGGGGTGTCTTCTTTCTAAAATGGGGTCACTTGTGGGGTTCCTATACTGCCCTGGCATTTTAGGGGCCCTAAACCGTGAGGAGTAGTCTTGAACCCAAATGTCTCAAAATGACCTGTGAAATCCTAAAGGTACTCATTGGACTTTGGGCCCCTTAGCACAGTTAGGCTGCAAAAAAGTGTCACACATGTGGTATCGCCGTACTCAGAAGAAGTAGTATAATGTGTTTTGTGGTGTATTTTTACATATAACCATGCTGGGTGGGAGAAATATCTCTGTAAATGACACATTTTTTTATTTGTTTTACACACAATTGTCCATTTACAGAGAGATTTCTCCCACCCAGCATGGGTATGTGTAAAAATACACCACAAAACACATTATACTACTTCTCCTGAGTATGGCGATACCACATGTGTGACACTTTTTTGCAGCCTAGGTGCGCTAAGGGGCCCAACGTCCTATTCACAGGTCATTTTGAGGCATTTGTTTTCTAGACTACTCCTCACGGTTTAGGGCCCCTAAAATGCCAGGGCAGTATAGGAACCCCACAAGTGACCCCATTTTAGAAAGAAGACACCCCAAGGTATTCCGTTAGGGGTATGGTGAGTTCATAGAAGATTTTATTTTTTCTCACAAGTTAGTGAAAAATGACACTTTGTGAAAAAAACAATAACAATCCAATTTCCGCTAACTTTTGACAAAAAATAAAATATTCTATGAACTCATCATACACCTAACAGAATACCTTGGGGTGTCTTCTTTCTAAAATGGGGTCACTTGTGGGGTTCCTATACTGCCCTGGCATTTTACGGGCCCAAAACTGTGAGTAGTCTGGAAACCAAATTTCTCAAAATGACTGTTCAGGGGTATAAGCATCTGCAAATTTTGATGACAGGTGGTCTATGAGGGGGCAAATTTTGTGGAATCGGTCATAAGCAGGGTGGCCTCTTAGATGACAGGATGTATTGGGCCTGATCTGATGGATAGGAGTGCTAGGGGGGTGACAGGAGGTGATTGATGGGTGTCTCAGGGGGCGGTTAGAGGGGAAAATAGATGCAATCAATGCACTGGGGAGGTGATCGGAAGGGGGTCTGAGGGGGATCTGAGGGTTTGGCCGAGTGATCAGGAGCCCACACGGGGCAAATTAGGGCCTGATCTGATGGGTAGGTGTGCTAGGGGGTGACAGGAGGTGATTGATGGGTGTCTCAAGGTGTGATTAGAGGGGGGAAATAGATGCAAGCAATGCACTGGCGAGGTGATCAGGGCTGGGGTCTGAGGGCGTTCTGAGGTGTGGGCGGGTGATTGGGTGCCCGCAAGGGGCAGATTAGGGTCTAATCTGATGGGTAACAGTGACAGGTGGTGATAGGGGGTGATTGATGGGTAATTAGTGGGTGTTTAGAGGAGAGAATAGATGTAAACAATGGATTTGGGAGGTGATCTGATGTCGGATCTGCGGGCGATCTATTGGTGTGGGTGGGTGATCAGATTGCCCGCAAGGGGCAGGTTAGGGGCTGATTGATGGGTGGCAGTGACAGGGGGTGATTGATGGGTGGCAGTGACAGGGGGTGATTGATGGGTGATTGACAGGTAATCAGTGGGTTATTACAGGGGAGAACAGATGTAAATATTGCACGGGCGAATTGATAAGGGGGGGGGGTCTGAGGGCAATCTGAGCGTGTGGGCAGGTGATTGGGTGCCCGCAAGGGGCAGATTAGGGTCTAATCTGATGGGTAACAGTGACAGGTGGTGATAGGGGGTGATTGATGGGTAATTAGTGGGTGTTTAGAGGAGAGAATAGATGTAAACAATGGATTTGGGAGGTGATCTGATGTCGGATCTGCGGGCGATCTATTGGTGTGGGGGGGTGATCAGATTGCCCGCAAGGGGCAGATCAGGGGCTGATTGATGGGTGGCAGTGACAGGGGGTGATTGACGGGTGATTGACAGGTGATTGACAGGTGATTGACAGGTGATTGACAGGTGATCAGGGGGGATAGATGCATACAGTACACGGGGGGGGGGGGGGTCTGGGGGGGGGGGTCTGGGGAGAATCTGAGGGGTGGGGGGGTGATCAGGAGGGAGTAGGGGGCGGATTAGGGACTTAAAAAAAAAATAGCGTTGACAGATAGTGACAGGGAGTGATTGATGGGTGATTAGGGGGGTGACTGGGTGCAAACAGTGGTCTGGGGGGTGGGCAGGGGGGGGTCTGAGGGGTGCTGTGGGCGATCAGGGGGCAGGGGGGGGGAAATCAGTGTGCTTGGGTGCAGACTAGGGTGGCTGCAGCCTGCCCTGGTGGTCCCTCGGACACTGGGACCACCAGGGCAGGAGGCAGCCAGTATAATAGGCTTTGTATACATTACAAAGCCTATTATACACTGTTGCAGCGGCGATCCGGATGCCAGTAACCCGCCGGCGCTTCCGAACGGCCGGCGGGTTACGGCGAACGGGGGGCGGAGCCAGTCCCCGGCGGCTGATCGCGTCACGAATGACGCGATCGCCGCATAGCCACTCCCGCAGCCGCCCCCGCCGATGGGCGTATTGCGGTCGTTTGGGACCGGTCTTTGCCGCCGCCCATCGGCTGGGGGCGGTCGTTAAGTGGTTAAGGTATATGCAATACAAACATAGTACAAAGTGTAATCCCAATGCTCATATATAGCTATAAATTATGAATAGCATCCTTTTCATTTGATGGCATCCGAATGAATAAACATTTGTTGCTTACTACAATGGTGTGCTGATCGATGGGAAAGGGGGGGGGGGTCTGGTGGGTAAGGTATGGGCTGCCCATGCTGTGTGGCTTTAAAATGAACTTAAATAAAGGTATAAGGGGGGGGGGGGGGATATATCGAGGCCTTGCAAAGCAAGCAGTTAAAAAATGGAAGACAGATCAAGAAATGATGAATTGAATTTGCTCATGTTGTTTGATCCACTGTGAGCCGGCAGGTCTTCATTTATACTGCTAACAGACATTACCCACTGCTTTTATCTATAAACACACCAACTAACAATGTGAAAGGGTTGTTTTTTTTCCTAGATATACACATGCACAGAGGGAGGTGCTGCTTGCTTGGTAGTTGGCAACGGCCATTATCTCCCACAACGCATTGAGGTTCACAGACAGGAAACCGTCATGGCCATGGCTTATGACATCACACTGCGGGAGTGGTTTCAGCTCAATAATCAGCCACACAGACGGCCCTGACAAACTATTAGTGAAATGGTAAAGATTTCTGTTGGGAAAGGGGATATCGGCTACTGACTGGGATTAAGTTCATTTAGGAATGATTGGTTCCTCTTTACCTGCACTTGAAAAATATGGACTCAGAGCTACACATATATCAGGACTGGCAAGATAGAATTAAAATGTCCTGAAAAGTGAGATATTTCTCCTATGCAGTATTTTATCTGTGTGCTTAGCTGCCTGCTGTTCAGCTTTAATTACAGCTAGAGACAGACAGCAGAGGTTCACTTGCTAGCTGCCAGAGGTTAAATATTTATCCTGCACATGGCTTGTCATTGCGGAGCAGTGCTTTTCAGCGCTGCTAGATTTGGGCGCAGCCAGCGCCGCCATAGACTGTAATGGGAATCAGTCTATAGCGGCGCTCAGTGAGGAAGGTCGGCTCCGTCACAAGACGGAGCCGAAGTTGCTTAAAAAACACAATAATTCGGCCTCCAGCAATCGCTGGAAGCCGAATTATTTCATTCCCCCACTATCCATGTCGACCTGGAGGGGGAATAGTAATTAAAACGCCCCGGACTTGTGCAGAAGCAGGACCAGCCATTTAACAGCTGGATCCTGCGCCCAAGTCTACCAGCGCCGTATTCAAATGTACGCTGTCATTGCGCCTCATCTCTATTAGCTGCAAACTGATTAAGTAGCTCTTGTGTATAAAGATGTATGACCTATACTATTAACATGCAGCTCCATATTGAGCTCTCTTTCTGTATTCATAGTGGCCATCAGCAGAAACTGCACGGAGAATGGCTGGAGCCCCCACTCCCCTCCTTATCTGAAGGCCTGCTTCTTCAACAGCAGCACTGACACTGATGAAGAGGTATGTGAACACTGCAGAAATAGCAAGCTCTCAAAAACCATTTTATAATATGCCTGCATTCATTGATGTTACTGCTCTAGACTGGCTATTTCCATTCAGAAAAATCAAACTTGGAGAGAAAACTGGACACTGAGTTAGCAGGCTAATTTTCTACAAGAGCCGAACACAGCTGTTTACAGTCAAACTCTTAGCTATTCCCTTACCCTGACTCTTAGCTATTCCCTAACTCTCAGGCCCTCCTACTGTATCATAAATAAAAGAGACATCTGTCCCAATTACTACAATTCACCGAACAATACCGCCTCGACTGTAACGCTATATGCAGGCCACAACAAAGAGGACCTAAACTCTTCCACAGGAGAGAAGGAAAACAGAGAACACCACCCTGTGTGTATTTAGAGGTAACCGCCTGTCTAATTCTCCCTTATCTGGAAGTAATGAGCTACTGTAATTCGACCAAGCCAAATGGTTTCTCCAAAACCATTTTATCATATGCTTGCATTCATTGATTTTACTGCTCTAGACTGGCTGTTTTTTCCATTCAGAAAAATCGAACTTAGAGAGGAAAATGGACATAAAGCAGTGAAACTGAAAACTTTTCAAGAAATGTATATATATATATATATATATATATATATATATATATATATATATATATATATATATATATATACCAACATACCAACATATTCCATGGTGCTGTACAAAGTAAGAAACAATCACCAGGTATGTAATAATACAGACAATGGTATACAACAGTATACAAAATTAGTAACAAAATACAGAATCAATATAAAATACAGGATTGGTAATTACGGTGACAAAAGTAACATGATAAATAAAATGTGTAATAAATAGCAAAATACAAAATGAATAACAAATTCCAAGACACAAAAGGGTGAGCGAGCACTGCCCTTGCGAGCTTACAATCTAAAGGAATAGGCGGCCAGGCTGGAACAAGAAGTTGGGTAGTTTACAATAAACATACCCAGAGGCAGTGTGTTTTTAGGATATCTAGTAGGAGTGCAACTTGGACTTAGGTCAAAGAGAAATCGCCTAAGGTAGAGTGTATGCTTGTCAGAAAAAGTGAGTTTTAAAGGAGTGTTTAAAGATGTCAAATGTTGGAGAGTGAAGGATGTGTTGTGGAAGGGCATTCCAGAGGAAGGGTGAGGCACGGGTGAAATCTTGTATATGTGAATGCGAATAATTAATGATGTAGCCCCCATGCTGTGCTTTCGTTGTTGTACATTGCCCCCCGTGTTATTTGCCTAACAGTGTTACCTGTGTAGTAGTACCATTAGCTGTATCCCTATTACATTGGCCCTACCCTCAGTACACAATTAACAATGCCCCCAAGTGTGTTTTCACAATGGTGACCCAGTATATAATTAAAGGGAACCTGAACCGAGTAAAATACTAAAACCAAACACATGATGTACCTGAAAATGAATATTATATACTTACCTCACAGTCAGTTACTCTCAAAAGCTCATTTTCTTTTCAACGATCCCTTCTAGTTCTGACAAGATGTTGTCAGAACTGAAATGTATCAGTTGCTGTCAGCTATAGCTGAAAGGACAATTGATGTGCATGGTAGTGTCCATGTTTCCCTATGGCTCAAGGGATATTACTGGTTAACAGTGTGCTGACCCAGAAGCTGTTACAGTATCATTGCCATTTTTAAAATGGAGGATGGAGAATTCTATCGATCACAGTGGACAAACAGGACGCAGGAGAGGAGAAAGAGGTTGATGAGTACACGGGAGTTGAATATGATGTGTGCATGTTTATTTTGACTTTTAATTTTCAGTTCAGGTTTGTTTTAACCTTCCTGGCGGTAACCCCGGAGGTTTTCTCAGGCCCTGCTGGGCCGATTTGCTTAATTTTTTTTTGATGCACGCAGCTAGCACTTTGCTAGCTGTGTCAGCACACCAATCACCGCCGCCCCGCGCTCGATCTCCGCTATCCGTCGCGCCGCGCCCCCCCCCCCAGACTCCGTGCGCTGCCTGGCCAATCAGTGCCAGGCAGCACTGAGGGGTGGATCGGGACTCCCAATGACGTCACGATGTCGCTGACGTCGGTGACGTCATCCCGCCCGACGGGGGAAGCCCTCCAGAAAATACCATTCTTTGAACGGGATTTCCTGATCGGAGATCGCCGATGGCAATCGAAGCGGGTGGGGGGATGCTGCTGAGCAGCGGCTATCATGTAGCGAGCCCTGGGCTCGCTACATGATTTAAAAAAAAAAAAAAGAAGTAAACTTTGAGATAGGGTAACGGAGGGGTGTGACCTGATTGAGCACAAACACCTACAATTCAAAAAGAGTACAAAACGTTATTAATTACTTGTCAAAAATTGTAAAAACATGCAACATAAGACAACTCCCGCCAAAGACCACCATCCACATAAACCCACCCGCTCCCCCCAATCACCCAGATTCCCCCTAAAATTCTCGCTAAGATAGCTCAAGCATGCATATGGTACTGAACCAGTCTAGTAACTGCGCAGTTAGGATATGAACTAGGTCATAAGATGTAGGTAGTTTTGTGAATTCACAATGGACTCGGATTCACTGAGCCAATCCAGAAATTCCACTAGATTGATTTACGTATACTGCCCGCAGGCAGATAGTGAACTCAAAAAGGGATCCAAATATTGCATCAGCATATCAGAGCAAGAGGCATCTTCATCTCCCCCAATACTTGCAGCTCACCACAATAAATGTCCACATAGCAAATAGGATATGAAACAGCCAGTATGGTGTGTTAGAGCAGAAGCAGCGACTCAAGGATTATAGTGCAGCATGTGTCAAGCAGATCATGTCATAAAAGCCAGACTTAAATCTTGATAGACAGCCATTGGGTTGCAATGAGCACAAGTATGCAGTAAGCACATGTATGCAGTCAGCAGGCAGGCATTGAAGCACATGAATCAGCACATGAATCAGCAGTCCAGCCCATATCAGTAAGGCACAGCAGATGGTCACATCAAAACATCAGGTTCATGCAGAAGCAGCACATGTGTTGCTGCATGGCCAGGCTGTTAATGGAAAGCAATGTCTTTGCCCGTTGGGCTCTTACTGTGTCCTAAGAAGTTGATTCCGGATGGTTGATGGTGAGTATGGCTACTCAAGCAAGCAGGGGGAGACGGTGCTGAGATGAGGAGAGCTGGAGATGCATGGAAGCGGCAGGGAGAAGCGGACCCAGTGTGCCAATGGCGGAGGACAGCGTCCTCAATCGATTTCGCCGGCTCTTCCGGCTTCTTCAGGAGGCGTGTCCCTCCAGTCAGGGCGCCGCAGCTATGTGCAGGCCGCCGTCCAATCCGGCCACAGATGCGACACCCCCCGCCCCCACCCCAGGGCCAACGCGAGCGGGGAGCGGGGCAGGCAGACACGACGGGCGCGCCGAATAGCGCGCCCGGCGCGTCCGCCAAGCCCCCCCGCACGCAGGCCCAGGGGAAGGGGCGGGAGACGCCAGAAGGCAGCCGGATCCGACGGCGGCAGCACAAAAGCCGCGAGCACCCATCATATCCCATCAAATACACGGAGCGAATACTCCGGATACAGCATCTACCTATTCTAAAAATAGAAAAACATCAATACTTAGTACATAATGAGGCACAATGGCCAGCGTAATTTAATCATCAATATAGATAGTATATATAAAAACTCGCTAGATAATGAACAAATATATCACTCCCCTCTAGGTGGAAGGTGCGCAGAACGCACACCCACCTGCAAAAGGGGAGCATATCCCTGGCATTGCCAGAACCTTCCATCACAGTAATGTATTATAGCATAAAGTTGAGTGAGTGAGACACCCCAAAAGGAGGCCTCCCAACGTGCCCAGGGGAGACAGAGACCCGCCACGCAGACACAAGCAGCCATACCAATCAACCTTCACTAAAGTGGGAGAAACGGGACATAGCTTGTGTTTTCATTGAGACCGGGCGATCTAGTCGCTTCAAGGTCAAAAATCCATCGCGCCTCACGCTGTAACAATAGGCGATCCATATTCCCACCTCTCACAGCACTGTGGATCCTATCCAGGCCAACACAACGCAATTGCTGGAAATTGCCCCCATGGACGGACTTAAAGTGTCTCGCCACGGGGGTAAGATTGTTGAAATTTGTACTTTTAATACTTGTGATGTGCTGCGAAATATGCGACCGAAACTCATTTTTGGTCTTTCCCACATAGAAGGCCCCACAGGGGCAGATCAACAGGTACACCACAAGAGGAGTACTACAGTTTACATAATGTGGGTAATGCCATTCACGACCATCTGGTAGGCGAACAGATCTGCCCACCTGAATATATCTACATACTGAGCAGCCACCACAAGTGTATGTACCTGTAGCCTTGCAATGCCTCGTGCTAGCCTGGGGATCGACAAAGTGACTGTTAACCAAAAAATCCCGCAGAGATGGTGCCCTGCGGAATGAGAAGAGTGGGGTACTTGTTACAATCGTGCTTAATTTGGTGTCATTGAAAAGAATGTGCCAATGTTTCTCTAAAATTCTGGACACTTCCTGATGTTGTGCTGAGAATTTGGTACAGAATCTCGTAACCTCAGACTTGCCCCGAGCAGTATGTATATTACTCCTCAGCAGTACTGTTCGATTACTTGCGTCTGCTCTTTTGTATGCCTTTATAAGGGTCCTATCCTTATAACCTCTTTGTCTGAATCTGGATCTCAGCTGAACGGCCTCACTCCGAAACACATCATCTTCAGAACAATTACGTCGAACCCGTAGGTATTGTCCAGTAGGGATACCTTTAATGGTATGCCTTGGGTGAAAGCTCTCAGCTCTCAACAGTGCATTTGTAGCAGTTTCTTTTCTATATAGACATGTGGAGACGAGACCCTCAGCCGAGACCAGAATCAACAGATCCAAAAATGGGACTTCAACATGGCTCATATGCATCGTGAATCTGAGGTTCCATGTGTTCCTGTTAATCATCTCAACAAACTCAGACAAAAGATCTCCACCGCCCGTCCAGAAAGCCAAGATGTCGTCGATGTACCTGTGCCAGGCCAAGGCGTGACACAGATACATCGACAAGCCCTCGTCAGAAAATAGTTCTTGCTCCCACGCCCCCAGGTACAGGTTGGCATACGACGGAGCGCAAGTTGTGCCCATCGCAGCCCCCTGCACCTGGAGGTAGTGGGTGTCCTCAAATAAAAAGATATTATTTCTCAAAATGAAATCCAACAGGGTCAATAGAAACATGTTGTGGGCCGTGTTTTGTATACTTAGTTCACTAAGAAAAATTCTTACGGCCTCTACCCCAAGATCATGCGGTATGCATGAATATAGGGCCTCAACGTCCAAGGTCACAAGCAATACACCAGGGGGAAGCTGAAGATCCTCAAGAATTTGTAATAAATGAGAGGAATCACGGATATAAGATGGTAGTGTTTGAACATGCGATTGAAGATGTCGGTCCACATAAACGCTAGCGCGTTCAGTAAGAGAGCCCCGACCCGACACAATCGGGCGCCCCGGAGGTTTTCTTAAGTTTTTGTGAACTTTGGGAAGTGAATAAAATGTGGGTAAAATTGGATACGGTACTTTTAAAAATGTCACTGTATCTAAATCAATCACCATGCGAGATGAAGCGTCATCAATAATTGCGAACAGCTCCCTCTGGCAGCGTGCGGCCCTGGACGAAGGGACCCTCATATAACAGTTATGTTGATTGAGGATTTCCAGGCACATCTCTCTATACGATTCCACCTTCATAAGCACTATGTTACCTCCTTTGTCTGATGGCTTGATGACCCATCTCTTATTGGTCACCAAATCCATAAGTGTATTTCGTTCCAGCGGATTTAGATTATCCCTATCTGACTTGTGACCTTTCAATTTAGAAATGTCCCTTTCCACCACCTCAATGAAGGTCTTCAAATTGGGATACATAGAGAAAGGTGGAAATTTTTTAGAGGAATTACGTAATCCCACTTCATCCAGATTGGGGACGAAGTAGGATGCGACTGGGTCGGTCTCTTCAGGTTGAGACCCCGTCTCAGTATTATCATGTAGCTCATTCAAAATTTGGAGAGCAGCCAGGTCCTCATCTGACCACGGTTTTTCCCAGGTGTGCGAAGGAACCTTTCTCGATTTATCACCGTAAAGGGCCTGTAATAAAATGCGTCTCCCAAACAAATGCAAGTCTACTATGGTATCAAAAACGTTTATGTTGTGTGTGGGACAAAAACCCAAACCCTTTGACAATAGTGTTAGGTATGTCTGGGGAATAATTTCACCTGTCAAATTAATGACTTCCAGACCTGCATTTGAGGGGTTGGCTCCCTTACAGTCCGCATTAATCACCTTCCCGACCCCCGACCGTTGGCTAAAAAAGCCGAGGTTGAGGATGAGGAAGGTGAAACCCCATCTGAGTCCTCCTGGCATGATGAATCAGTATCCCTTTGGATGTTGTCTTTTTCTTTGTCCTTACTTTTCTTGCTACCTGTCTTGGGTGCAGTCTGTGCAATCTGTTTATGTCGCAAATTGTATTGCTTAGAATTATCAATACCAGAAGCAGAACTATCCGAAACAGGAACACTACTGCCAACAGACGAATCTGATTCCTCCGCTGGTTGAGGTTGCTTGGGATTTTCTCCCTTCGGAGGTTTGGGTTTAACTGGAGGTCGTCTCCTCGGGTTACTCCACCTGTAGGCGGAGCCAATTTTGTATGCCGTTCTATCGCGTAGGACCTTTTGGTCCCTGTGTACAACTAAATCCTTATTAAATTGGGTAGTGTGTTTGTCAAGTTCCTCACTACGGATTTTATATAAGGGTTCCTTTTCAAATGCTTTTAGAGAATCTGAGATCTTTTGGATCTCTTCTTCAATTGCCTTTAGGTCTTCTGTATCCAATTCATTCATCAAAGTTAAGCAAATTTTAGCACAACATTCAAAATTCCTCTCCCATCGTTTCTTGAAATCTTCAGTCAGATTTCGACGGTGGGGGAAAACCTGAAACCGTAGCCAGAGAGGAGCAAACTGATCATCCAAATATACTTTATTATATTTCAAATTCCACCATACTTTAGACTTTCTTTCATATAATTTAGTCAATTTCCTAAAGCCACCATTAATAAGCTGCTGTGCATCTCTCGTGCCCTGCGTCTGCGTGCATTCCCTCTCCACCCGGGCAAGGAGACTGTCCCACTGGAGCATCTCACAAGCTCACCTATCTATAACGCTTGTTGTAGAATCCCTGATCCTGTGGATAGAATTATCCCACGTAATGTGGGTATTAATCTCCCGGGGTACAAGAAAGCGTGATAAATTTGTAGTCATGCAGGTCCCCCAACTCCAAAGCTAAATAGAAGTAAACTTTGAGATAGGGTAACGGAGGGGTGTGACCTGATTGAGCACAAACACCTACAATTCAAAAAGAGTACAAAACGTTATTAATTACTTGTCAAAAATTGTAAAAACATGCAACATAAGACAACTCCCGCCAAAGACCACCATCCACATAAACCCACCCGCTCCCCCCAATCACCCAGATTCCCCCTAAAATTCTCGCTAAGATAGCTCAAGCATGCATATGGTACTGAACCAGTCTAGTAACTGCGCAGTTAGGATATGAACTAGGTCATAAGATGTAGGTAGTTTTGTGAATTCACAATGGACTCGGATCCACCGAGCCAATCCAGAAATTCCACTAGATTGATTTACGTATACTGCCTGCAGGCAGATAGTGAACTCAAAAAGGGATCCAAATATTGCATCAGCATATCAGAGCAAGAGGCATCTTCATCTCCCCCAATACTTGCAGCTCACCACAATAAATGTCCACATAGCAAATAGGATATGAAACAGCCAGTATGGTGTGTTAGAGCAGAAGCAGCGACTCAAGGATTATAGTGCAGCATGTGTTAAGCAGATCATGTCATAAAAGCCAGACTTAAATCTTGATAGACAGCCATTGGGTTGCAATGAGCACAAGTATGCAGTAAGCACATGTATGCAGTCAGCAGGCAGGCATTGAAGCACATGAATCAGCACATGAATCAGCAGTCCAGCCCATATCAGTAAGGCACAGCAGATGGTCACATCAAAACATCAGGTTCATGCAGAAGCAGCACATGTGTTGCTGCATGGCCAGGCTGTTAATGGAAAGCAATGTCTTTGCCCGTTGGGCTCTTACTGTGTCCTAAGAAGTTGATTCCGGATGGTTGATGGTGAGTATGGCTACTCAAGCAAGCAGGGGGAGACGGTGCTGAGATGAGGAGAGCTGGAGATGCATGGAAGCGGCAGGGAGAAGCGGACCCAGTGTGCTAATGGCGGAGGACAGCGTCCTCAATCGATTTCGCCGGCTCTTCCGGCTTCTTCAGGAGGCGTGTCCCTCCAGTCAGGGCGCCGCAGCTATGTGCAGGCCGCCGTCCAATCCGGCCACAGATGCGACACCCCCCGCCCCCACCCCAGGGCCAACGCGAGCGGGGGGGCGGGGCAGGCAGACACGACGGGCGCGCCGAATAGTGCGCCCGGCGCGTCCGCCAAGCCCCGCCCCCCCACACGCAGGCCCAGGGGAAGGGGCGGGAGACGCCAGAAGGCAGCCGGATCCGACGGCGGCAGCACAAAAGCCGCGAGCACCCATCATATCCCATCAAATACACGGAGCGAATGCTCCGGATACAGCATCTACCTATTCTAAAAATAGAAAAACATCAATACTTAGTACATAATGAGGCACAATGGCCAGCGTAATTTAATCATCAATGTAGATAGTATATATAAAAACTCGCTAGATAATGAACAAATATATCACTCCCCTCTAGGTGGAAGGTGCGCAGAACGCAAAAAAAAAAAAAAAAAGACTGCTGCGCTGCCTCCTGGTGGAATTTATTAGACCGCCAGGAGGGTTAAAGTGCATACAATGTAGGGCCATTGCTACTGGCCTCCTTACATATATTATAGAGTCACCCTAAATGTATTTTTGTATCCCTCTTAAAGAGACTCTGTAACAAAATGTTCAGCCTTATTTCTTCTATCCTTTAAGTTCCTATACCTGTTCTAATGTGGTCTGGATTACTGCAGCCTTGTCTAGTTGCACTGTCTCTGTAATATATCTAATCTTGTTGTCTTTGTCAAGCTTTGTCGACTCAGACAGGAATGCACTGCCTCTGCTGTGATAGGGAGAAGTTATGCACACCCCCACAACACCCCCTGCAGGCTCTGTGTTTGTGCTTTGTTTATATCCCTCACAGACAGGTCTCTGCTCTCAATTTCAGCTTGTCTAAGGGGGAGGGAGCTGCCCATACTGAGAAACTGTAAGAATCTCTGACTGGAGTGCAGAAAATTCACCATGTAATAAAAACTTGTAGTATACTCTAACGTGATATATATATATATATATATATATATATATATATATATATATATATGTATATATATATATTGTGAAGTTTAGAGGGGGTCGCAGCCAGCACGCAGTACACAGATGTATAAAACAAAGTCCGTTTATTGTGCAGTAGAAGAAAACAGCTTCAGTTCAGCAGTAATAAGTGGAAAATAACAGTTCAGCTTACTTCAGCTTGGTAATATAAAGTCCAGCAGGATCAAACAAAGTTCAGTTTTCATCAGGCCAATACCATACAAACAACAGAGCAGGGTATGGTTTGGCTTCCATCAAATACTCCAATATTCCTTGTCAGGAGATTCCACAGCATACATGCTACTCCTTCAACACCTCTCCTCACACTGCTTGTGAGGCTCCTTCTTAAGCATAAATTTGCATCTCATCAATACCAAATTAGTGAGGCTCTCAGCCCCACTGACAACCAGGTGTGTACCTAGGTGGGATGGGAAGGCCCGCCCTTCCTTCCCTCCCATCCCAGGAGTCCGTCCCTGAAAAGAAAAAACCAAGCAGCAACTGCTTGCTGCTAAAATCCGGACTCCCTTCCTAGGACCACACAGGGTTTTAAAGTGACCATAGTCCAAATACCGGGGAAATGTACCTCCCATCTACTACCCAGCCCCGATGGCCCCTACATATCCCCCCCCTCTGCCTCAACCCCGAGGCGGTGGAGGCACATAGACCCACTAAACAGTGGACTCGGGAAAGGGCATCAGCGTTCTGGTGCACTTTACCCGGCCTATGTTCCACCACATAGTTGAACTCCTGGAGAGAGAGAAACCACCGGGACACTCTTGCATTCGTTCCTTTGTTCCTTTTCATCCACGCTAGCGGGGCATGGTCAGAGATCAACCTGAACTTCCTACCCAATAAATAGTAGCGCAGGGAGTCCAGGGCCCATTTTATGGCCAAGCATTCCCTCTCCACTACCGCATAGTTTCTCTCAGCGGCCGTCAGTTTCCGACTGAGAAAAACTATGGGATGTTCTTCTCCATCAATCACCTGTGACAGAACCGCCCCCAACCCAACATCTGAGGCATCTGTCTGCACTACGAATTCTCGAGTGAAATCGGGGGCTACCAGGACAGGGTGACTACACAATGCCGATTTCAGCTCCAAAAACGCTTTTTCTGTCTCTGCCGTCCACTGTATCATCACTGACTTCCGGCCCTTGGTCAAGTCAGTCAAGGGAGCTGCTAGGGTAGAAAAATTGGGAATGAACCGTCTGTAGTAGCCCACTATCCCCAAGAAAGCTCGAACCTGTTTCTTACTGATGGGGCGGGGCCATTCCTGGATTGCCTCAATTTTGTTAATTTGGGGTTTTACCAACCCCCTTCCGACAATGTACCCCAAGTATTTTGCTTCCTCCATACCTAGGGCACATTTCTCAGGGTTCACTGTAAAACCCGCCTTCCTTAACGCATCCAGGACTGCTTGAACCTTGGGAAGGTGAGACTCCCAGTCTGAACTGAAGATTACGATGTCGTCTAAATAGACCGACGCGTATCTTTGGTGTGGACGCAACATTCTGTCCATAACTCTCTGAAATGTGGCCGGGGCGGTCTGTAACCCAAACGGCATTCTTTTGTACTGAAAGTGGCCCTCAGGTGTAGAAAATGCCGTTTTCTCTCTGGCTTCTTTGGCCAAGGGTATTTGCCAATATCCTTTGGTCAGGTCTAACGTGGTGATGTAGCGGGCTGGGCCTAACCTCTCTATCAGTTCATCCATACGGGGCATGGGATAACCATCAAATTTGGAAATTTCATTTAATTTCCGAAAATCGTTACAGAATCGCAGCGTTCCGTTTGGCTTGGGTACCAACACAATCGGGCTTGACCATTCACTCTGCGATTCTTCAATGACGTCCAATTCTAACATGCGTTTTACTTCCTCTGACACCGCCTTTCTGCGGGCCTCCGGGATGCGATAGGGCCTGACAAACACTTTAGCCCGGGGCTCAGTAATAATGTTGTGCTCAACCATCCCCGTGAGTCCAGGCAAATCCGAAAATATCCCCTTGTTTCTCTGAAGAAACTCTTTTACTTGTTGTACCTGGGATTTGGACAGAGTGGGGGCTATTTTCACATCCTCAATGCTTATTTGGGGTACAACACTCACACCCACCCTAACCGGAGCGGTCTCTCTCTCTTTCCAGGGCTTTAACAAATTGACGTGATATAGTTGATAGGGTTTCCGTCTCCCTGGCTGATGTACCTTATAATTCACTTCCCCCACTTTTTCAACGATCTCGAAGGGACCGTGCCACCTGGCCAAGAATTTACTCTCCACGGTTGGGATCAATACTGCCACTCTATCCCCCACCTGGAACTGCCTGATTTTCGCGGAGCGGTTGTATACCCGACTCTGCGCTTCTTGGGCTGCCAGTAAATGTTCCTTGACAAGGGGCATCACCTTGGCAATGCGTTCTTGCAACTGGGAAACGTGTTCCACCACACTTTTGTGGGGACTGGACTCACTTTCCCAGGTTTCTTTTACCAAGTCAAGCAACCCTCGAGGTCTGCGCCCATATACCAGTTCAAATGGTGAAAAACCTGTGGAGGCTTGAGGTACCTCCCGAACAGCAAACATCACCGCAGGCAATAAACAATCCCAATCTTTTCCGTCCCTTTGAACCACTCTTTTTAACATCATTTTCAAAGTCTTATTAAACCGTTCAACCAGGCCATCGGTCTGAGGGTGATAAACAGAGGTTCTCATCTGCTTAATCTGGAACAGTTTACATACATCAGCCATCACTTTAGACATAAACGGGGTTCCTTGGTCCGTAAGAATTTCCTTAGGAAAACCTGTCCGAGTGAACATATTAAACAATTCTCGGGCGATAGCTTTGGACGTAGGTTTTCTTAACGGAAAGGCTTCCGGGTAGCGAGTGGCATAGTCGAGTATGACAAGGATATATTGGTGCCCCCTGGCAGACTTTACCAGTGGCCCCACTATATCCATGGCAATGCGCTCGAATGGCACCTCGATTATTGGCAAGGGCACCAAAGGGCTTCGAAAATGGGACACTGGCGCGGTTAACTGACAGGTGGGGCAAGAAGCGCAGTAATTCTTTACTTCGGCCTTTAACCCAGGCCAGTAAAACCTGTCAGTTATCCGCGCCTCCGTTTTCTCGGCACCCAGGTGACCTCCCAATGCTTCATTGTGAGCTAAGTCTAGTACCATCCTCCGAAACTCCTGAGGCACTAGCAGCTGCTCAACAACCTCTTCTCTGACCTTTGCAACCCGATATAACATATCCCCATGAACTGAAAAATGAGGAAATCTCTCCTCTGCCCCAGGTTCCTGGGGAACTCCATTTACCACAGATACCTGTTCTCTAGCATGGGATAAGGTTGGATCCCGCATCTGTGCAGTGATAAAAATCCCTTTTGACACATCCAGGTCAGGGAGCATAGATTGGGGGGAAGATTCCTCATCATCCTCGCCCAACATAACTTGTAATGGGGAATCATCCCCCCCCTCAGTAACCTGCTCAGGGTCCCGACAAGGAGGGTCAGTCCCATTTTCATCCATTGGCAACATTACATCATCATTATGCAATAATACATGATCATTTGGCAACACATTTTCTGCAACATTTGTATCCAGACTTGGTGCATCAAGTTCTCTGGTAGGGGGAGGAGGGGCTAAGTTATTATCAGAGTCCTTAAATAACTTCCCTTTGACATTCTCCCATAGTACCCAAAACAGTGGAAAGTCTCGACCCAATATAACTTGACACATTAGGTTTCTTACCACTCCGACGTCGTGAGTGATTGTCCCACAGTCAGTTGAAATCGACACTGGCACCACAGGATAGGTCTTTGTGTCTCCATGGATACACACCACCTTAAGCGGCTTTAGCACAGTGTCAATTGTTCCAATCAGGTCAGCGTGCACCATGGTTACCATACTGCCTGAGTCCAGCAAGGCTTTAGCAGGTACCTGGTTCACACTAACGGGACACACAAAGCTCTCCTGGCACTCTGCCAGGCATACCTCCTGGGCAACAAAGGACACCCTCTGTAGCACGTCACACTGCATGGGTTCCTCCTGCAGTGGACACTGGGTTCTGGTATGGCCCCAAGCAGAACATCTCCAACACTGGATCGCACCTCCCTTCCGAGGTGTCGCCATAGCAGGTGGCAACCCCGGAGCGGCTTTTGGGAATACTTCCCTATTTCTGGTGATGCTGGTTGCGGGGTTCCGTGAAGCACCCTTTCCAGAAACAGGGAACCTTGCAACACGGGGTAAGATGGGGCCCGCCTGGCCCTTTGGAGAGAGTAGATCCTCCACTACGGTATATCTCTCCACCAACTCCACCAGCTGCTCCGCTTTTTTGGGGTCCGCATGACTGACCCATCGCTGTAGTCCCACCGGCAGGGCACGCAGAAAACGATCCAGCACGAATCGCTCCACCATCTCAGGCCCGGTCAGTACCTCTGGTTGCAGCCACTTTGTCGCCAGTTGGATGAGGTCATACATCTGCGATCTGGCTGGATGATCCATCCGGTATTGCCAGCTGTACACCCTCTGTGCCCGGACCGCTGTTGTTACACCTAGTCGGGCCAGGATCTCTGCCTGTAGTCGATCATAGTCGAGGGCGTCTGCAGAGTTGAGATCGTAGTAGGCCTTCTGGGGTTCTCCCGTCAGGAACGGTGCAAGGATACCAGCCCATTTGTCTTTCGGCCATCCTTCCCGCTCTGCTGTCCTTTCGAACGTTTTCAGAAAGGCTTCCACATCATCTGTGGGGGTTAGTTTCTGCAGAAAGTGGCTGGCTCTCACCATCGCCTGGTTGCTAGGGGCAGCTCCTGCTGTCTCTCTCCCCTGGGCCAGCTTCTGCACCGCCTCAAGCAGGATTTTGGCTTGCGCCTCTGAGGCCTCTCGCAGGGCTTCCGTGGCTTGCTGTTGAGTCACCATACTCGCCTGCTGAGACACCATACTCTGCTGTAGCTGCACAGTTGCTAAGGCCATTTGTTTCAGCAATTCCTCCATCATGCATACAAGGAGACTGGCCCTTTAAATGTCACTTTTTAAACGGAACTTTTTCTTTTCCTGCAGTGCTGCGCTGCCCGCATCCGAGCACCAGTTGTGAAGTTTAGAGGGGGTCGCAGCCAGCACGCAGTACACAGATGTATAAAACAAAGTCCGTTTATTGTGCAGTAGAAGAAAACAGCTTCAGTTCAGCAGTAATAAGTGGAAAATAACAGTTCAGCTTACTTCAGCTTGGTAATATAAAGTCCAGCAGGATCAAACAAAGTTCAGTTTTCATCAGGCCAATACCATACAAACAACAGAGCAGGGTATGGTTTGGCTTCCATCAAATACTCCAATATTCCTTGTCAGGAGATTCCACAGCATACATGCTACTCCTTCAACACCTCTCCTCACACTGCTTGTGAGGCTCCTTCTTAAGCATAAATTTGCATCTCATCAATACCAAATTAGTGAGGCTCTCAGCCCCACTGACAACCAGGTGTGTACCTAGGTGGGATGGGAAGGCCCGCCCTTCCTTCCCTCCCATCCCAGGAGTCCGTCCCTGAAAAGAAAAAACCAAGCAGCAACTGCTTGCTGCTAAAATCCGGACTCCCTTCCTAGGACCACACAGGGTTTTAAAGTGACCATAGTCCAAATACCGGGGAAATGTACCTCCCATATACTACCCAGCCCCGATGGCCCCTACAATATATATACATACATCACTTCCTGGTTAGCGCCCATGTTTTTTGTTTGTAAACACTGCCTAAAGCTGGCGATTAAAAGCCAGGATCACTGCAGGGAACGGTGGAAGCGGCGAAAGGGGATCCAGGAGATCACAGTGACTCGATTGGTATTGTTTTTGGTATTGTTTTTTATTGTACAAATTGGACAGTACAGATTCTCTTTAATACCTTATTAGGTAATGTAGCCTCCCCCCATATCTCTCACTGTCGTGGTGTTCAGGTTTTAAGATCGCATGCATTTGGTTTTTTTTCTTTGGAGGGGGAGGGGGGGGGAGGGTTTTTGGCTGTGTTTGCTTTTTCAAGAAGGCGATAGCCTGCATTTGATACTGGGACCCCCACTTCTCAGAAAATCTCAATGGTGATTAAGGTTAAGCTCTATAGTATTGTACTTTTTACGTACAATGCTGTGGGTGCAATATATTCAAGGCTGCTTTTAGGCTCAGTTTGGAGGAAGGGGATAGTGCGGGAGCGGTCAGCCTGGAGGAAGCCCCAGATATATTTACATTTTCTCTCCCTCACCATCTCAAGTACGCTTTAATCTAGGGTTTGTTGGTTCCTCCGATCTGGTTTGTTCTGCGAAAGGGACCAATTTTAACTGCAATGTGAACCCGGCCTCTCTCTTGCTTTGTTATGGGAAACATGGTTTGTACTGAGGCCTCATAGAAAACATGTGCTCTACTGTTCCTCACTTTATCCCCATTAGCTGGGTAAGAACAGGACAATTAGTAAACCACCCTTCTCAAGGTCTCACAGAAAGGAGCATAGCTCAGACTTTCAAACAGTAAAAGCAGAATGTTGGGAATCCAGACCAGTAGAAAATGTCTAACCATAGTCATGTGCGCAGCAGGGCAGCTAAATGACTAGCCCTCCCACCTTGCAGAGCTAGACCCAGGTCTAAATTCTAGCCAGTACACTGTCTACAAGGAGTTTGTATGTCTCCCCATGCTCCTATGGGTTTCCTCCCCAAAAAACATGGTGGCGGGTGAACTGGCATAACAACTGAAGTGAGAGGTATATGGAGGCTGCCATATATATTTCCTTTTAATCAATACCAGTGGCCTGACTATCCTGCTGATCCTTTGCTTCCAATGCTTTTAGCCATAGACCCTGAACAAGCATGCAGCATATCAGGTGTTTCTGACATTGTCAGATCTGACAAAATTAGCTGCATGCTTGTTTCTGATGTGATTTAGACACTATTGCAGCAAAATAGACCAGCAGGGCAACTGGTATTGCTTAACTGCATGACGACCGCGTCACGCTGTAGGGCGTGGCCGCGGCAGCAGCCACAGGACCGCCTAACGCCGATCGGTGTTAGGTCCTTGGTGCTCGCAGTACAGGAAATCACGCGCACGCTGCGCGCTCATCTCCTGCTTGGTAGTCTCCCAGCGGCGATCGCAGAAGCCTATGAGAGCCGATCGCCATGATTGGCTGGCTGCGGGGAGGAAGGGAGGGAGGAAAAAAAAATAGTAACTTTTATTTAAAAAATAAACATAAAAATATTTATTAAAAAATAAATAAATAAATAAACACAGGGGGAGCGATCAGACCCCACCAACAGAGCGCTCTGTTGGTGCGGAGAAAAAGGGGGGGGGGGGACTTGTGTGCTGTGTTGTACGGCCCTGCAGCTTGCTCTTAAAGCTGCAGTGGCCTATTTAAAAAAAATGGCCTGGTCTTTAGTGGGGTTTAACACTGTGGTTAAAAAGACTTAAAAATGCCAGCCTCCTTATACCTCTCACTTTAGTTGTCCTTTAACTCCAAGCTGGCTCTAGATTGTTAGGGATATAGACAATGACTATGCTAGGAATATTAGATTGCAAGCTCCTTTGAGACACCGTAACAAGTATAAGGCCTGGAACCCACTACAAAATGCTACCACTAATCGCAATCGCGAGCATTTTTAATGAGCGGTTTGTAAGCGATTTCATGAGCGACTGCTGATGATTTTGGTAGCATTTTTATAAAGTGTCAGTTTTTTGCCGTCGATTGTGTAGCGATTAGCGTTTTTAAATCTGATTGGTCCTCAATTCATTTTACATATTTTACAGTGTGCAGTAATGTAAAAACGCTAGCAAAATCGCTCTGTGTAGGTTTTGACGAGCGATTATGCCATCGTTTATATACTTTACATTGCAGAAATGCTAACGCTAATTGCTAAAAATTCTGCATGTCCTGCGTTTGCGACTTTGGTAATCGCAATCGCTCCAATGGAATTTGGTCCATCCATTAACATTAGCTGAGCGTTAAGGGAAATCGCAAGCATTTTGAATCGCTCCCTAAACTCTCAAAAACTCGCTCTAGTGGGTTTGAGCCCTTAGTCAGTGTACAAGGCAGAAAAACCGAAGCACTCTTACAAGAGGCTTCAGTCTTTCTGCACGTAAAATCTTCTGCATCCCCCTTGTGCTTCCGGTTAGCGAGAAGCACAAGAAGGGAAAAAAAACTCAAGGTGGCCATCTTGTGGCCAAATAGTAAAACACATCTACATATTTTTACATTACAATTTACACATATAATAACATTAAAAATTAACTGTTTATTTCCCACACTAAAATATTACCCAAATAAAATGTTTAATGAAAAAAAAAATTACAATTAAAAAAAAAAAAAGACATAAATAGTTACCGAAGGGTCTGAACTTTTTAAATAAGCATGTGAAGGGGGTATCCTACGAACATTTTTTAAATTATAAGCTTGTAAATAGTGATGGACGCAAAATGGAAAAAATGCACCTTTATTTCCAAATAAAATATTGGCGCCATACATTGTGATAGGGACAAAATTTAAATGGTGTCATAACCGAGACAAACGGGCAAATAAAATACATAGGTTTTAATTATGGTAGCCTGGATTATTTTAAAGCTATAATGGCCGAAAACTGAGAAATAATGAATTTTTTCCATTTGTTTCTTATTAATCCTGTTAAAATGTATTTATAAAAAATATTTCTTAGCAAAATGTACCACCCAAAGAAAGCCTAATTAGTGGCGGAAAAAAACAAGATATAAATCAATAAATTGTGATAAGTAGTGATAAAGTTATTAGCAAATGAATGGGAGGTGAAAATTGCTCTGATGCATAAGGTGAAAAATCCCTGCGGGCTGAAATGGTTAAAGAAGCACATGTTGCTAAGGAAGCGGCGCGCGTAACAAAAT
This sequence comes from Hyperolius riggenbachi, assembly GCF_040937935.1. NCBI lineage: Eukaryota > Metazoa > Chordata > Amphibia > Anura > Hyperoliidae > Hyperolius > Hyperolius riggenbachi. The sequence continues at coordinate 48,938,314 of NC_090657.1, read as the reverse complement.
AAGGCACACTAGGCTGCAAGGCGCGAGTGTAGCCTCCATAGCGGCCGCTAATTGTTTTTTAATGAGCGCTGCTTCAGCGCTCATTATCCTGGTTGATGGATCAACCCCATTGAAAGGTGGAAACAGTAAATTCGGGCGCCTGAGGCAAGTGGACAAAAAGGGCGCCGCCATTCACTCCCATAATAAATATCGTTTAATAGGCGCCCGACAGGAAAAAAGGGCGCCGGAGAAAAATAACGTTTTATAAGCGGCGCCCGGAGACTTTTACTGTTTTATAACTGCTTCTCATGATTACACATTACTTTATGATTTATAATTTTTTAAACATTATTTTTAAACAAAAAACAGTACAATCTTTTTTAAAACATTATTTTTAAACGAAAAACAGCACAATATTTTTTTCAAACGTTATTAATGCTTATCACAGGGGGGTCTTAGGTTTAGGCACCACCAGGGGGGTCTTAGGGTTAGGCACCACCAGGGGGGTCTTAGGGTTAGGCACCACCAGGGGGGTCTAGGGGTTAGGGGAAGGTACAGGGAGGGTTCTGTATGAGAGTAGGGTTAGGTATAGCGTTAGTAAAATTTTTATTAATCTTTTATAAAACGTTATTATACATTTCACTTTTTAAACAGGGAAGATTAACGTTTTTACAATTGCCGATTTCATACACATTATTTAATGATCTATAACTTTATAAAACATTATTTTTATATGAAATATAGCACAATTTTTTTTTAAACGCTATTCATGCTTATCGTTTAAAACCGTGCGCCCTTTTCTCCCGATGCCCTTTTTTAACGTATGCTTGAAAGGTACTGTGGAAGATGTCAGCTCTGTGTAAATCCATACATATAAGAGATACATAGACATATAAAGATAAATACATCCTTTATATGACTTTAGCTTACTTATACACTTTGCAAAGTTCATCTTAGTTCTTTTAGTTGTTTACAGCATCCTTAACTGAAGAAATATTGCGTGGAAATGGTATGATCCCGACAGCGGTAGGGGGTAATTTATCATTATCAGCTCTCTCAGCTGCCTGTCAATAAAAGTGGCACATATTACAGAACCTGCATCATTACACCAGCCTCATAATATGAGCTGCATATGCTTCTCTCAATATGTGGGGATTCACAGTGTTCCAGGCATTGCTATGGAAACTCTCCATTTCCTGCTTTATTTATACTCATAATCCTCAGGAGCCCATGTCCTAGGAAAAGGCAATAAAATAGTTCTGATTCATAAAGTAGACATGAGCAAACCCATTCATTCTAGATAATTCCCCATTCTGCTGGTAATCTTTCCAATTGACTGGACTGATCCTGTCTCTGGCCAGATTTTGTTAGACAGGCCAGTTTTTTTCTTTTAGCTTTATTATTAAAGCCCTGTTAAACTTCAGTCTCCCACGCTTTCCAAGAGGTGGTGCAGTACTTCTGAACCATGAAATGCGCTTCAGCCTCGCTAAGAGTTGTCAATCAAGCCACAATGTCTATTCTCAGCCCAGGATGTTTAATCTGTCTACATCCTAGTGTTTTACTTAAAGGATACCCGAACTGACATGTGACATGATGAGATAGACATGGGTATGTACAGTGCCTAGCACACAAACAACTATGCTGTGTTCCTTTTTTTCTTTCTCTGCCTGAAAGAGTTAAATATCAGGTATGTAAGTGGCTGACTCAGTCCTGACTCAGACAGGAAGTGACTACAGTGTGACCCTCATTGATAAGAAATTCCAACTATAAAAACACATTCCTAGCAGAAAATGGCTTCTGAGAGCAAGGGCGAGGTAAAAAGGGGACTTTCTTATCAGTGAGGGTCACACTGTAGTCACTTCCTGTCTGAGTCAGCCACTTACATATCTGATATTTAACTCTTTCAGGCAGAGAAAGAAAAAAAGGAACACAGCATAATTATTTGTGTGCTTGGCACTGTACACACACATGTCTATCTCATCATGTCACATGTCACTTCAGGTATCCTTTAAAGCACACCTGATCCGAGGCAAAGTTACATAAGGTAAGCACAGATTTATATTCATGCAGGATCCACATACCTCTGTTCATTGTCCGTTCCTCTCCCTATTCCCCTTGGTCCCCATAATCATTCCTTGAAAAATGTTACTTTTTTGATGAAGTCAATTTTTTTTACCACCCTCACACTCCCATCCATGGGAGCGGGATCAGGAGGTGCGTGGACCAGGCCACGCATCCGAATGAAAGAGGGGCACTGCAAGGGACTTTTAGATTTTAGTTCTGGCATACTTTAAAGGAATCCTGAGCAGTAGATGAAAATGAAATCAGTACTTACCTGGGGCTTCCTCCAGTCCACTGTAGGCTGTGAGGTCCCCCAGCGTCCTCCTGTCTCCTCTCCCAGTCCTGCTGGTGACTTCATTACCGGAGACACCCGGGCTGAGTGTCGGCCCAACACTTCCTGACCGGTGACGCTCCGCGTTATCACGCCGGCCACTACGTCTCATCACCGTTGCTGGCGTGACACTCCTGCGCATGCGGGATTCTGAGTTAGAAAATCGCACATGCGCAGGACTGTCACGCCAGCCGCCGTGATGACCCGTAACAGGCGGCATGATGATGCGGAGTGTCGCCGGTCAGGAAGTGTTGGGCCAACACTCGGCCTTGCCGGTAATGAAGTTGCCAGCAGGACCGGGAGAGGGAGCCAGGAGGATGCTGGGGGACCTCGCAGCCTACGGTGGGCTGGAGGAAGCCCAACGTAAGTACCAATTTTATTTTTATCTACTGCTCAGGGTCCCTTTAATGCATTTTGTCATTGAGCAGAGACAATGAAACAGTAAAGACATAAAGCATAGATTTAAAAATAAAATAAAACTGTGGGATATCTAGAAATGGTCATTTTTAAGAGACGGAAGATAGATACAATTATTTATCTTATCAGTTCATTTTCACCTTATCATAATTCTCATCCCTTCTTATTTTTAGTACAGATGCAGGACTTTTTCATTAGGTAGGTAATAAAAGGTTTGCGAAGAAAGAAGGGGGGGGGGGGGTAGTGTTTGGTTGGTTGGTTGGGAATGGCCAGAGAGTGGATTGTCAGGGCTTGATTCACTAAAGCATGCAAAGTGTCAGCACGCCAGTGAAAAGTCACTTTTCACATGCTAACATGCTTTGCACGCGCTAACTAGGATGCTAAGTAGTTAGCACGTGCAAACTACTTAGCACCGTAGTTTGCATGTGCAAAGCCTGTTAGCCCCGTAGTTTGCATGTGCAAAGCTTTTAGGCATGATAACTGAGTTATCACGCTTTTGTGAATCAAGCCCCTAGGGTATACAGAAGATAATAGTTTACATTGTAAGGAATATGTCAGGTGTTAGGGTTGATAGGGGATGGACACAATAAATAAATTGACTGGTAGTCTTTTGCTTTAGGCTTAAATTGTTACCTTTTGCATAACAATAGACCCTGCAAGGGATGCAGCCACAAGGAGGCCCAGAAGCCACAGGGGGTCCTGTCCTGAGAGACAACTAAGGGCAAGGAGAGAAAAAACGCTCTGCTCTTTGCACAATTGTTCTAATGACTGCATCTGCTCAGCCACTGATAACGAATCATACAAAGTTTTGTAGACAAAGATTTGTAGACAGTCCTTATTCAGTGTGCAGGGGGAGGGGGCGCCATCCAAAGTTTTGCAGGTGGGTCCAGTGACTTCTAGTTACGCCCCTGACTAGCGTGCTGACCATTCCATATGATTCACAAACGTGAACAATGTACTGCTACAAGGGGGAAGACTAACAATGAGAGGGCTATTATTATTTAGTATTTATATCCCTCACATCTTCTGGAGCATTGTACAGAGTATGTAGTCTGAATTATATTATGGTGTGTTTTATCAGTATCAATTAGAGATGGAATTTGCAGGGTCGTAGGTCTGCCAGCAGTAAACTTCCATCCCTCAATGAACTCTGACCTGAAGCCAGCTGGTGAGTAATGTTCTCAAACCTTCATGCACAGACACCGGCTTGTGAAACAGTCACCTGCGGTGAGCTCTGTGAGAATATATGTGATGATGATGATGATATGTACGGTAATATGCAGAACATAGAAGACTATTTTTCATTTTGTGTCATGTGTAGGGCTGAAGGAAGCTGCTACTTTGAGTTTCTGTATTCAGTTCCTCTGGAAGTTGGACACTGCTAATTGCATCTCTCCAGTAGGCCAGAATAGTACATTTGCATCTGAAGGTGAACGCTTGTGAACAGTAGAGCAGGACCTGCTAATGGGATTGCCTGTATGTCAATGACACTACATTTGCATTCAGTTCCTCTGGATGCAGGTAATTAGGTAACGACCCTCTATTCTGTCCTGGATCTTGCATTGCTTTGAACTTTGTGTATATGTAAACAAGCCACTATACAATCCAGCCTAAATGAGTCTGGACAGTTGGAAGCTAACACAGGAACGTTTGAAGTTTACATATGACAGCCTGCTGAAAGTGTTTTGAAATCTCTGAAAGATCAAAAGTGGGACAGGAAAAACCTTTGAAGTTTGCATATCGCAGGATATGACAAGCATTCTGTGCAAACCTTCCGAGGCAGGTTGGACTTGTACCCCCAGGCCCCAAATGGGCCTATAAGTACCCGCACAGGTCCTTCACAACTTGTAGCTCCTCGGAGATAGCAAAGACGCTAGAGCTGCCCCGGCTACTGGTTGGAAGCTGCGTTCTCCCGCAAACAACATTCTGTATACGCTGGTAACGTTTATTTCCTTTTAAGCAAACTGTCTTCTTGTGTATCTTTGTAACTTTTATTTTGTAACTTTTACTTTGTTTTTGTAAATCTTTTGTATATTATACAATAAGTGTGACTTCTGCTGTACTAAGCTAACGCTGATAGCCTAGAAGAGACTGCATTGTAACTTGCGTTACAAAGTTAGTGCCTGACTGTGCCTGCTTCGATCTGGTCAAACCCGCAGTCGGGAACCGTATCTGCAGGCTTGCCGCGGGGCCGGTTCCTGACAAGCTCCATCCCTACTGGACAGTTGACTTCAGGTCAGAGGTCATGCTAGGCATTATGGGATGGAAGCAAACCTATGGTGCTGCAATGTCATCCCTTGTATCAATGTGAAAAATGAAGGAAAAAATGAAATAAATGAACCAAGAACTGAAAAACAGGTTAGGGGGAAGGTCTGACGAGAACAATATTAAATACAATAGACATATTAACCTTTTCGGGACCGGCCACCTACCCCCCCTTAAGGACCAGGCATTTTGCGCGGGAAGGGGGTGCGCACGTTTGGGGGGGTCAGGCGGCCGGATCCCGTGTGTGGCTGCCTGGCATTGTGTCCCTCCTTGGTGGCCTGGGCCCCCCCTTCTGCCAGCAGCCTTCACTTACCTTCCAGGCTCCAGCGATGAGCCGCATGGGACCCTCTTCTCCGGCCGGCATCTCCGTTCTGTCTGACGAGCAGTTCCGGGTCGCAGCTTGATGACGTCATCAAGCCGGGACCCGGCGCTGACGTCAGATGAAGCGGAGATGCCGGCCAGAGCGGAGGGGGGCGCCGATCGTCGCTGGAACGGCAGGGAGGTGAGTGGATCCTCTTCTTTCTCCCCCTGCCGCCGCAGCTGTCAAACAGATCACTACGATCCGACGGCGATCGTAGTGATCGTGTGATCAGCAGCCATACGCGATGGCTGCTGATCACTCGGGGGAGATGTCGGCTGTCATATGACAGCTTAATCTCCCTCTCCGGGTGCGCACGATCGCGTCGGGAGCGGAAATTGCGGGCCGGCGTAGATCCTACGCCGCATCAGGCTAGAACAGCCACAAGTGCGGCGTAGGATCTCATGCACATGGTCCCGAAAAGGTTAAAGTTGTTCAAAGAGTGGGAGGGGATTGCATTGGCTTAGGCTACACTGATGTGTCCATAAAGATCAGTGGTTGCCATGGATAATGCAAGAGAACATATGCACACATGAATTTAACAAAAAGGCAGCAATCTATTGTGAATGTATACAAATGTATCACACCTGTGAATGGGTTAACTCAGGTGATAATAGCAATCTTGAAAATAAATCATCCAGAAAAATAATGAGAAATTCAAATACTCATTAAGACCAAAATAGGATAATGATTTAAGCTCAAAGATGTATCTTATTACTGACTGGAAAAGCAACTGTAAGTATAGGAAATACAATTTAAACTCACACTGACAATTTTTTAGTTTTTTTAGTAGAGAAATGCATCTTCCTCCTTATTTGTTTAGTTGACGCAGACTGTTCGTCACCATATGCACTTTTGCACACCAGAGTTGTCTGTCAGTCACTGCTTCTTTCAGCTGTTGCATAGGCATGTTCATAGCTTCACCTAAGCTGTCTATCCACCTTAGCCTCTGTCATTATCTTCTTATTCTGCAGTTATAATAATAGTTATTTTTTAGTTATAGTTTCAACATTTCTAGTTTCTCTGGCCTTATTTCTGTAAGTATTGACTGGTTGGATTGAATAGAGAAATGCATATATTTATGGACATCTAAAGTGAGAGGTATATGGAGGCTGACATATTTATTTCCTTTTAAAGGGGAACTGAAGAGAGAGGTATTGGGAGGCTGTCATGTTTATTTCCTTTTAAGCAATACCAGTTGCCTGGCAGCCCTGCTGATCCTCTGCCTCTAATACGATTAGCCATAGCCCCTGAACAAGCATGCAGCAGATCAGGTGTTTCAGACTTTAAAGTCAGATCTGACAAGACTAGCTGCATGCTTGTTTCTGGTGTTATTCAGATACTACTGCAGAGAAATAGACCAGCAGGGCTGCCAGGCAACTGGTATTGATTAAAAGGAAATAGATATGGCAGCCTCCGTATACCTCTTACTTCAGTTCCCCTTTGAGCAATACTAATTGCTTGGCTATCCTGCTGATCCTCTGCCTCTAATACTTTTAGCCCTAGACCCTGAAAAAGCATGCAGCAGATAAGGGGCCTGATTCACAAAGCAGTGCTAACAGTTAGCACGCTGGTGAAAAGCCCTTTATCACGCCTAAACTCAGTTTAGGCATGATAAGTTTAGGTGTGATAAGTTTAGGTGTGATAAGTTTAGGCATGATAAGTTTAGGTGTGATAAGTTTAGGCGTGATAAGTTTAGGGGCCTGATTCACAAAGCGGTGCTAACAGTTAGCATGCTGGTGAAAAGCCCTTTATCATGCCTAAACTCAGTTTAGGCATGATAAGTTTAGGTGTGATAAGTTTAGGTGTGATAAGTTTAGGCATGATAAGTTTAGGTGTGATAAGTTTAGGCATGATAAGTTTAAGCACCAACTGCGTTAGCACCGCAGTGCACAGCTGATCAAACGTTTTGCGCTAGCAAAGTCTGGTGCACTTTGCATAGAGTTTAATGGCGCTGCTTTGCGTGCGGGACTTTGCATGCTATCTACGCGTACGCGCGTGAGTGCACGCGCAAAGTCCCATAGGGCTTAATGGGAGCTTGGCGCGAAGCGTCGGGTGTTGCGCGCGCTCTTACGCGCGTACGCGCGTACGCGCGGCAACTTCGCGCGAGTTTCTTCTTATCATGCCTAAAGTGACTTTAGGCGTGATAAGGGCCTTTTCACCACGGTGCTAACACTTTGCACCGCTTGGTGAATCGAGCCCTAAGTCTCTAACTGGGTTAGCACCGCTTTGTGAATCGAGCCCAAGGTGTTTTGAACATTATTGTCAGATATGACAAGATTAGCTGCATGCTTGTTTCTTGTCTGATTCAGATACTACTGCAGCCAAATAGACCAGCAGGGCTGCCAGGCAACTGCACTGCTTCTGACCTCAGTCGGTAGAATTTGCTGTGCTGTAAATTGTTGGAATCTTGAAATGCTTTGATCTCTCTCTCTCTAGCAGAAAATATAGAAATTGAAAGTCCTCTGTTATTGTCTCACACTGCCCCCTAGTGACAAGTGGCCATAAATACATACTACAGCAGTACTAATGAGAATCAAGAAAATAAAGAATAAAAAAGTGCTAAAATAAATTGGCCTGGGGAACTTGCAAGCCTCTAAATAAATTGGCTGCCTAAGAGTTAAAAGAAAATAAATATGGCAGCCTCCATATCCCTCTCGCATGTGTGCCTCATTGACAGACTCCAGGAGAGGATACTTAAATGCGCTTTTTACTTGTGATTACTTAAATGTGAGCGCATCACTTTTTGTTTGATATCTTAATAAACGTTATTACGCTATGAAGGGATCCTCTGAAGTTGTCTGATGGTTGAGTGTGTCAGAGGAGTGGTCAGAGCAGAGGCTTCCAAGTGGCTAATGTTTACTATACAAGTGGCAATACCATGAGGTTAATGTGAAGGGATGAAGTATACAAAGCAGGGGGGGAGGATTCAGCCCAACCAGTGACATTTATACATGCAAGCAGGTGCAACAACTGTTTACCCCCCCCCCACCCCCACCCCTGACCAATTTTGGCAAATCGCCCTCCCCACCCCCCAACCGCACATGTGGGCAGCTATCTCCTTCCATCAAACTGCCCCCTCCTTTTTCCTCACAGAGTAGCGTAGCAGCAGGTCTTCATACTGTTCCATGTTGTGGCGGACTGTTCCTCTTTACTTCCCCTCAGATCATCCTTAGTGTAGCCACTGAGTAGCCAATCAAATAGTGGCTCCCAATACTGCCTGTGTTGTGACGGGAGTCGCTAGATGGTTGGCTGCACGGCAGCTACACTGTAGAGACAGCCCGAACAGTTTGCTGACGGGCAGTATGCTGTGAACATTGGTCTGTTCGCCATTCGCGTTGAATACAAATTTTTTTTGAAAAAAATTTGGGTTCGCATTTTTCCCATAGACTTTAATGGCAGGCGAGCGGCCACCGACTTTAGCGGTAAATAGCAAAGCCCCCTTACATGCTAGAGACACCAAATTTGCAGGGTATGTGAAGGGGGACAGTGGGTACAAGAGGACAACAATTCAAAAAGACCTTATCGTTTTTGAGAAAATCAATTTTAAAGTTCCATAGGAAAAAGTATACTTTTAAATGCGGTAAATGACAGATAATGTAGCAAACCTAACAGTAGTGTAAATTTCCACATATCAAAAGAAAGAGCAATGAATTTCATGATGGGGTTTCCAGGTGGTCCAATGCAGTGCGTACGGACCCCCTGGAAACCCCTCCGGAGCTTCAACGGCTAGGGATCGCTATACAGCCACAATATGGCTGTAGAAAGATCACTGGCAACTTTACCTGTTTTTGGAAACTTTTTTTTTAAATGTTCAGAGTGTGGGAAACTAAAAACAAAAAAAGGAAGTGGGACCCGCCTCCCGAGTCTCTTTAACCCTTTGTCCCCCAGGCAGACTGGGATAACCAGAATGCCGAGTGGGGCTTCGCACCAGCCTGCATGGTCCATGGTATTGGGGTGCTTCGAGGGGGAGGGGCGGCCAAGCCTCCCCCTCCCTGCCTCCCCCTCCCCCTTGAGCCCTTGTCCAATCCATGGACACCTCCTCCGGTGACCCAGGAGGAGGGGACGACGACAAATCCCTGTGGAGTGGGGGTGTATGGTGGCATCTGGGAGTCCCAGCCATGCATGTGGACAAGGGGTTAAAGAGGCTCGGGAGGGGGGACCCCACATTATTTTTTTTTTAATTTCCCACACTCTGAACATTTAAAAGAAAAAGTTTCCAAAAATAGGAAGCGGGAGAGGCTGTATAGCAATCCATGGCCAAAGCATGACAGCTCCAGAGGTTTCCAGGGGGTCTGTACGCACTGTATACGGACCCCCTGGAACCCCTGCCATAAAATGTATTGCTCTTTCTTTTGATATATGGAAATTTGAGGAAATTTGTATTCGCAAACGGAAAATTCTATGTTTGCGACAACTCTACTTTACTGTAGAGGATTTGAAGAGCACCTGCTCGGCGCTGGAACAAGGTACAGCATGAAGCTTCATTGAGGCTGCACTGCACCTCAGATTCAGGCCCTCTTAACCCAGGGCCCCCCTGTGACTGCACCTACACACGAGACGGCTGGCCTGTAATGTGCTTCAAATATCTCACAGAGATTGCAAAGAACACAGTTCATATACAGATGATGCGGCCTAGCTGGGCCCGTCTGCACGTCAGGAGTATTGGCCACCCCTCAGCCTCTCTGGCAAATCTCCTCCACGCCGTGTCTTCAGTCAGATATAGCCTCATAGATCACTTTAGAAAAATAATTTTAATAGTAATTAAGCACTGGCAACGCGTTTCGTGGCACCCAGCTCACTTCCTCAGGCCAAGTAAAGTGCCGCTCTGTCTATGAAGCCGCGTTTGGGGCGCCTCAAACGCGGCTTGATAGACAGAGTGGCACTTTACTTGGCCTGAGGAAGTGGGCTGAGTCCCACGAAACGCGTTGCCAGTGCTTAATTACTATTAAAATTATTTTTCTAAAGTGACTTGTCGTCTATGAGGCTATATCTGACTGAAGACATGGCGTGGAGGAGATTTGCCAGAGAGGCTGAGGGGTGGCCAATACTCCTGACGTGCAGACGGGCCCAGCTAGGCCGCATCATCTGGTGAGTCAACCCACATAGGGGGGTGGAACCTACATGCCACCTCACCTGTATATGAACTGTGTTCTTTGCTATCTCTGTGAGATATTTGAAGTCTATTGACTCTATTGAGGGTGGAACTGGACATTTGAGCGCGTCTCTTATCATATGGTTATCCATTGAATTTATCCAATAGGAAAGCGTTCCACCGGTCACTTGGTGTTTATATTCAGGCTCCTAGGCCGTATAGGCCTTCATTATATTGCATTTCTTATTGTTGTATTGTGTGCGCTTTTGTACCTTTTTGTTTGGCCTGTAATGTGGGCAGCATTGCTCTTTTGTGAGCGCATTGTTTGTACGTGTTGGTGAAGGGGTTAGATCCCCTGGTTACGAGCAGTTCACCACATCACAGAGGTGAGGTGAAGGAAAGTTTTTGCTAATAGCAACATTGCGCTATGTTACCTTTCTATTTATGAGATCAGCGATAGGAGCTGAGATGACGCCTGGAGATCAGGAAGAATAGTGTCTGGACAAAACTATTTGTAGTGAAATATGTGACTGTTGAGCACTCTCATTACACATAACGGCTTTTTCATTTACCGGTTCACTGTCAGTGCCCTTTTGTCTCTCCCTATGCCGTTTATTTGATGGAAGCAGCATCACTGTATTGTTCTTTCATCACTGACCTCTCTCTTAGCATCATTAGCATTTGGAGATAAGCAAGGCCATAATTAAGGGATGAGACATAAATTTAGCGCAGTGTCACCACTTTTTAGTAAATACATTTATTTACAAAGAGGGACATTAGAAAATAGACAGGGAGATTTGCCCTTTGCCCATAAGGGAGGTTCATAGCAGAATGTGCCATTGTGAGGGGCAGGCGTTGGAGTGATCAATAGTACTTACCTATGAGTGCTGCTCCTCTGCCTCCTCCCCCCCCCCTCCTCGCAGGGTGCCACAAATACAGGGAGATGAAGTCCTATGTGAGTACATCTCCTGGCCGGATGGGAGGGAGGCAGAGGAGCAATCTCCTAAAGGTAGGTAATGCTGATCACTCCGACCCCTGCCCTCCTCCATCCTTATAGGGAGATTCATTTTGCTCAGGTCCCTTAAGGATGAGTCGCACCAGAGCTATGCATTCCAACCAAAGATACACTGTTATGAATGCCACTGACACATTACACAGGTTCTTCGCTCTCTGCACTGGCTACCTGTAAAATGGAGAATACTCTTCAATATTGGACTGTTGACATTCAAATCCCTGCACAATTTGGGCCCTGGATACATGAAGGATTTGCTGAAACTGCACCACACCCCTCACAACCTCAGATCAGCAGGATCCATAAACTTAGTCACTCCTAGAGGGCACCTCAAAACTTTTAGAGCCATAGCTTTCTAGCATACTGCACCTGTCCTTTGGAATTCCCTACCACACCCAGTAAAGACAGCCCCACCCCTGGAGATACTCAAATCCAGACTGAAAAGCCACCTGTTTTGCCTGGCATTTGCACACTTATAGACTTCTTCCTCTGTACCACAATTTACTCAGGGGCAAACAGGATTTTCAAGGAAGGTATTCCTGAAAGGTCTTCTTCAGCCACGCACAATACAGTATAATAATATGGTAGGACATCATGCTGGGTAAACATAATGCAATTTCCCATCCGACCAACTGACCAACAACGGGGTTGATCAGGAGCAATTTAGATACAGATGATAATGAGGACAGCCGACATTAGTAATGAAGGGGAAAGTGAAGCATTCACACAGCAGGGCACAGGGCTGTGCTGATACCTGTCTCTGTTAAGTTCCCCAGAGCTGCTCTGTACACACGCTGCTGCTCCATGCTCTGTACACACACTGCTGCTCCATGCTCTGTACACACACTGCTGCTCCATGCTCTGTACACACACTGCTGCTCCATGCTCTGTACACACACTGCTGCTCCATGCTCTGTACACACACTGCTGCTCGATGCTCTGTACACACACTGCTGCTCCATGCTCTGTACACACACTGCTGCTTCATGCTCTGTACACACGCTGCTGCTCCATGCTCTGTACACACACTGCTGCTTCATGCTCTGTACACACACTGCTGCTCCATGCTCTGTACACACACTGCTGCTCCATGCTCTGTACACACACTGCTGCTCCATGCTCTGTACACACACTGCTGCTCCATGCTCTGTACACACACTGCTGCTTCATGCTCTGTACACACACTGCTGCTCCATGCTCTGTACACACACTGCTGCTCCATGCTCTGTACACACACTCAGAGGCGTAGCTATGGGTGGTCAAGGGGGGACACATGTCCCCGGGCGCAGCACTGTAAAGGGGCGCAGAGCGTGGCCACCGCACCCCCAAGTGTGTGAGAGGCGGCTGAGCAGCTCGCTGGCTGCCCGAAGTGACTCTGCTTCTCTCCCTCCCTCTGCAGAGAAGTGCAGAAGTGTTAACAGCAGCAGAACCAGGGGGCACATCTGGCTAACTATAGGGAGTACATCTGGCTATCTAAACAAGGGGAAGGGAGGCACATCTGGCTATCTAAAGGGGGCACATTTGGCTATCTAAACGGGAGAAGGGGGTACATCTGGCTATCTAAACGGGGAACGGAGGCACATCTGGCTATCTAAACAGCATTTGTACATTTGGCTGCACCCATGACCACACCCACATTCTGATGCGTGGCCATGCCCAATTTGTCCAGAGGGGGGCGCAAAAACTGTCTTTGTCCCCAGGCGCTGAAAAGCCTAGCTACGCCTCTGCACACGCTGCTGCTCCATGCTCTGTACACACACTGCTGCTCCATGCTCTGTACACACACTGCTGCTCCATGCTCTGTACACACACTGCTGCTCCATGCTCTGTACACACGCTGCTGCTCCATGCTCTGTACATATATTGCTGCTCCATGCTCTGTACACACACTGCTGCTCCATGCTCTGTACACACGCTGCTGCTCCATGCTCTGTACACACGCTGCTGCTCCATGCTCTGTACACACACTGCTGCTCCATGCTCTGTACACACGCTGCTGCTCCATGCTCTGTACACACACTGCTGTTCCATGCTCTGTACACACGCTGCTGCTCCATGCTCTGTACACACGCTGCTGCTCCATGCTCTGTACACACACTGCTGTTCCATGCTCTGTACACACGCTGCTGCTCCATGCTCTGTACACACGCTGCTGCTCCATGCTCTGTACACACGCTGCTGCTCCATGCTCTATACACGCGCTGCTACTCCATGCTCTGTACACACACTGCTGCTCCATGCTCTGTACACACGCTGCTGCTAGATCCAAAGTCAACTGTAGCTGGGAAAGAAAGGGGGCAGTGCTCTGAGCTGCAGAATGCCTGCAGATATTCTGGTGTCTCAACTTGTGCCTGTCCCCAGACACTGCACAGGCCCTGGTCTGAGGAGGGATTCTGGGCAGCTGTAATCCCCCCCCCCCCCTGTGTTTGCCTATGGGTCTGAGTCATGCTTATGCGCGTTGAGTACTATGGGAGAAAAGCGCTTTACAAATGTTATTTGTTGTTGTTCTTTGTTATGAACTGAAGGAAGAACTAAATACAATGCTTTGAATAGTCTGTAGTTGACTAGAGTCCTTTTTCTTTCCTGCTTTAGAGGGGACATTTCTATACTGTGAAAATTCTCTACACCTGTGGATATGCAGCTTCCTTGCTCGCGCTGGTCAGTGCCATCACTATCTTCTCCCTCTTTAGGTAAGTATTACCTGCTAACATATTAAATAATGCCTTTTAACCCTTGTGTTCCACTAGGTTGCACTAGTTGCCTGCTCAGTGTTCCATGGAAGGGTTTATCCCTCCCCATCTTTACTTTTGAGAACCACAGCCTCTCTGGCAGGGGTCTAGTCCTGGGAAAAGAGGTGAGTGGACTCACCCGGAAACCCCCAAAATGGGTGTGGTCAAGCATATTGTGGGCGTGGACATGGGTGGGGCCAAATATACATGACCTTAACAGTGATGTAAAAGGTCTGCCGGGAAAGTTTGAGTTCTGCCATAGTGTATCCCCCAAAATTAGATGTAATCTGACAGAATTTCACCAAAAAGACACGTAATCTGGTAGGTGTCCCCAATATAAGTAGCTATGAGTATAGTTGTCCCTAGAATAGGTAGCCAGGTGTATAGATGTGCTCAGTATATGTAGCTAGGTGTATTGGTGTCCCCAGTATATGTAGCCAGGTCTATAGGTGCCCCCAGTATAGCCAGGTCTATAGGTGCCCCCAGAATAAGTAGCTAGATGTCTCCACAAGGAGGGGAGGCAGCGCAGAGAAGAGGGATTGGTGGGCACAGCAGGGAAACGTCTCCCCCCCCTCAGGGCTCCCCCTTCCTCCCTCTCCCCCTCCAGAACTAAAGTTTGCAGGTGGCTGGCAGCGGCAGAACTTACTTCCTTCCTCCTTCACTAAGTAAGTAGCGATGTCCGGTTCATTTGAGCCAGTTCTTTCCTGTGAGTTGAGTGATCCGGCTCATCACACTGAATCGAATCAGTTCAGTGGATGAGACAGGAACTGCAGCTGCACACTGTGTTCAGCTGCAGTTCCTGTCTCATCCACTGAACTGATTTGGTTCAGTGTGATGAGCCGGATCACTCAACTCAAAGGAAAGAACCGGCTTGAAAGAACCGGCTCAAATGAACCGGACATTACTACTTACCTAGCGCTTGGAACGAGATGGAGGTAAGTCTCGACTCCCGCCCGCTGCCAGCCACCCACAAATTTTAGTTCTGGGGGGGAGAGAGTGAGGAAGGGGGAGCCCCAAGGTGAGGGAGGGGTGGGGAGAATGTCCCCCCTCCCCCGCTGTGCCCACCGATCCCTCTTCTCTGCGCTCTCTCCCTCCACACATGCTAGGGTGGACTTCGTCCACCTGCGTCCACGCCCCACTCGTCCTCTGCTCTCTGGCATAGTCTTTTTGTAATACACACACACCTGATTGATTACAATAGATACACTTGAATAACCTAAATTGGAGGAGACTAAAATGAAACCGTAACTTTTAATTATCGTAAATTAGGATAAAACCATAGTGGTACAGCTAAACATAAACTTGAAGTGAATTAACAGTGCATTGCGAAGTAGTCACATAATAATCCCAACAAGTCAGCCCACTACATCAAAAACCCTATATCACCCTACATCAGAAATGAGTTTTTGATGTAGAGGGGTGATTTTTTGTTTACATGATAGTGTACATTGTGACGATATTCCGTTTCACTTAGTTGGGACTATTATATGTGACTACTTCGCAACCCAATGTTGATTCACTGAAAGTTAATGTTTAGCAGTACCACTATGGTTTTATCCTGATTTAATTAAATGTTCACTTTTTCTTCATCTTACTCTCCTACAATTCACGATATTCAAGTGTTTCTATGCTCTTTTTGTACTCGTTTATGTCACTGACCTATTGCCTAACCTAATTAGTTCTGAGATCTTTACCTGCGGCGAGGATATTTTTTCCTTGAGCATTACACAACTTTTCAAATATTTTTCGCCCTTGACACAACTCTTTCGAAATGTGTTTCTGGCATCAACTGCAAAATTAGTATATAGTTGTTTTTTTATAACAACATTGATACATTTCAAAATCTGATATGCTGTCCTGATACTGCAGGGTTTTAGTGATTTGCTAATCATTATATTATGTTTTAATTTACAATTTCCACAACATCTCAATTTTTTTTTGTAACACATATGCCCATACATTTAATTTGGGTTTCCTAAAGAACAACTTGACATTATTGTCAGATCTGACAAGATTAGCTGCATGCTTGTTTCTGGTGTGATTCAGACACTGCTGCAGCTAAATAGATCAGCAGCACAGCCAGGCAACTGGTATTGTTTAACAGGAAATAATTACGGTAGCCTCCACATACCTCTCACTTCAGTTGCCCTTTAAGTAAATCATTAATAGTTAAGTTTTACTAGGTCCCTTTTATATAGATGTAAGGCCTGACAGGGTATGTACCCAATCAGTCTCTATGCCCCAATCTATTGCCACAACTCTGAGCCCGGCCCACATCTTCACCTATAGACAAGCCCCCGCGTGAACAGGACACGTTATTTGTCTCCTGACTACGGTTACGCCCAGGTCTTAACGTGCAATGCATACAGACTGCAGTAGAGAGGACAATAACCCACCAGAACCCCAAAGAGGCTATCAACACAGTTCAAAAGTTCATAAGTATCACACAGGGCTATTACCTTGTTTCTGGAGGATGAGGCCCTCAGCGTTAATTGCCAGTAATGACAGATGTATCAGGAACAAGCAGTGAAGGAGCCAGGCAGTATATGCGAGAGTTCATGCAAAGTCCACATGCAAGGTTATTCAACAGGCAGTGAATCATCCAGGTAATAAATGAGAGAGTTCAAGCAAAGTCCGCATGCAAAGTTATAACAGCAGACAAGAATGGTCAAATACAAGCCAAGGGTTGAGATCCAGTAATACAACAATGTGAGTGCGCACCCAGCAACTAGCCACAGATATGCTTATCATGGGTGATGACTGGGAGCACTCTGCAGGTTTAAATATAACTTTCATCCAATCAGTGGCCGGCCACACTCCGCACATCCAATCACACAGTGGTACACCTACCTAGGTGTCAGCTGTAACGTCAGCTGACACCGCGTTGTCAGCTGACCGGAGTCAGCTGACTATTGCTTACATCTGCGGAGGGCGTACTGGGAACGCGTCCTCTGCATATCAGAATGTGCGGCCTGTGTCTCCGCAGCAGCGTCCTCAGCGGGGAGCAAGCGCCGAGACCCGGAAGCGACTGATTCCGCCCAGGTCTCGGTGGAAACACCATCAGTAACAGGCAGGTTCCTTACAATAGATTTCCAATTTAATGAATAGATGCAGAAATACAACTACAGATATACTGTACAAAGTGCTTATTTGGGGTATCTGTTAAAAAAGCAATCAGAATAATTACCCAACATATTTACTTATTATTATTCTAATAATGCATTTGTTAATTCATGATGTTTTGATGATTGCAATAATCAGGTAATAAATACCAATAATAAGTGGATTGTATACAAAATTAATAATATATTTGGCAGTATTTCAATTAGCAGTTACTTAAAAACAAAGTAATAAAATAACTGTTATTAAAGCGGTATAAAACCCTGACATAATATTCAATAAAAACATGTTTTCCCACTTTTTATATGCCACAATATCTCCCCCTATGCCGCTATTGCGGCCTTCTTGCCGCAATAGCAGCATAGGGGGCGATATATTGTGGCTGGGAACGCGAAGAATCACTCGTGTTCCCAGCCTGTCGGCGGCTGTCGCCGAAACCGGAAGTAGCCGCCGGCAGGGACAGAAGGATCGGAGCGAGGCTGCGAGGGCACCGGACAGCTGCAGGGGGGCTGAGGGAAGCCCCAGGTGAGTAAAAATCATTTTTTTTATTTTCACTTAAGTATCCCTTTAAGTATTATTATTCATTTAGAAATTACAAGTTCCCAAAGTACATTTCTTTTGCTCTGAGAGCTGCCTTTGCATTTTATACATAACTGGTTTTATTAATCTTGTATTGAAGGCAGAAATTCTTTCTGATTGCCTGTTTGTGTTCAGGAGACTCTGCACAGTCAGAGAATTGTTTACATTCCTCACTTGATACAATTAAGTAAGATAATGTTATCTCCAGTTCGGATGCGTCCAGCTTTCTCTGCACTGAGCTTGTAACTCCTGTGTTTAACTAATTGAATGCTGTTCTATAAAAAAAGAAATGGTGGTA
Organism: Hyperolius riggenbachi; assembly: GCF_040937935.1. Taxonomy (NCBI): domain Eukaryota; kingdom Metazoa; phylum Chordata; class Amphibia; order Anura; family Hyperoliidae; genus Hyperolius; species Hyperolius riggenbachi. Next base: position 48,920,070 of record NC_090657.1, on the reverse strand, counting down.
GTATATAATATGCTGTAAATAATATTTAAGAGAGAAGAAGAAATTCTGGGTTTCATTCCACTTTAATTAATAGGGATGGTTGGAAATGCCAGTTTCTGATTCCATGGAAATTCCCATTTCCACCAATGTCAATATCCGCTTTCCGCTTTTCTAATTTTCTGTTTTTCCGATTTTTTTTTTAAATTTTTTTTTGCAGAATGTAAAAAAATGTCAATTTTTTTTCGGAAAATCAGAAAATCGGAAAAACTGCAATCTTGCGATTGGTCTAAAATTACCGCAGTAATCCGATTTTTGTTCTGTGATTGGGCTAAAATTTCCGTTTTCCGAATTCAAACATTTCAGTTCCATGGAATCCGAATGAGCATCCATAATAATGAACTGATGAATTAAGCTGTTGATTTAATATTATCAAAAAAATAAATAAATAAAATAAATGTTTTTTGTCAAATGTTAAAATGTTCCTGGAAAAATGGAACCAAAAATGTTATTTGAAATAATTGCAAAATATTGATTGCCTTTAGAATGCCTGTTGAAAATGAACAAGAATGTTTGAGTTTACTCCTTATTCTTGCATGCAGCAATGTTAAACAGTGAAAGACTGAGGACCTCTGGTGGACAAAAGCATCCTTAAAGAAAGTCTGAAGCGAGAATAAATCTTGCTTCAGACCCCATAGATAGCAGGGGCATGTGTGCCCCTGCTAAAACGCCACTATCCCGCGGCTTAACGGGGGTCCCTTCACCCCCAAATCCCCTCCGTACAGCCGGGGAGCACTTCCGCATTGGGGCAGAGCTAACCGCCGCAGCTCTGCCTCCCGCACGTCTATCAGACGCGTACCTCCGCCTCTCCCCTGCCCCTCTCAGTCTTCCTTCACTGAGAGGGGCGGGGTAGAGGCGGCGATGCGCGTCTGATAGACTTGCTGAGAGGCAGGGCTGCAGCCATTAGCCCTGCCTCCAGGAAGAGAAAATTTACTACCAAGTTGACGACCAAGTTTTGCGGGGGTGGGTTTGGGGGTAAAGGGACCCCCGTTTAGCCGCGGGATAGCGGCAGTTTAGCAGGGGCACACGTGCCCCTGCTAACTATGAGCTCTGAAGCGAGATTTATTCTCGCTTCAGAGTCTCTTTAACTCATAGACTGGTACAGTTGCGGGCCCAAACAATGTAAAGCTCCCTCCTGTGTTTCCAGCAGAAAACACAACATTGTGTATGAATGGAAGGAGGGCAGATTTTACACAGCTAAGTAGTACCTCGATTTCACCACCGCACCCCAAATAATGGTGTTTACCAGATCGAAAGACCTCACATGCAAGGTCATAAAAACTGATATACCCTGTAAATGCAATACTGAAATTCTCTTAGAAGAGATATCCCATGGTGTATGGTCAGGGACAGATCTAGACCAAGTTGCACCTGATGCAAGGTCAGGTTTTGGTGCCTAAAGGTCAGGTTTTGGCGCCTTCCCCATCCAAATTTTGCCATAACTGAAGTGAACAAAAGGTAGTAGTAGGTGTATGCAGTGATGGGTATTACAATGTGCACCTGTCACACACAGACAGGTACTGGACAGGCACAGTGACACTGCGTGCACTCACGTAGGTGGGTGGGTGCACTGAAGTGAACAACAGGTAGTAGGTACTGTATGTGCAGTGATGTGTATTACAATGTGTACCTGTTACACAAAGACAGGTACTGGACAGGCTCTGTGACACTGCGTGCGCTCACGTAGGTGGGTGGGTGCACTGAAGTGAACAACAGGTAGGTATATGCGGTGATGAGTAATGTGCACCTGTCACACACACAGCTAGTCACTGAATGTGCTGGGCCTGGAAGTGGCACACACACAGTAAGAATTACCATGGCTGTCTATGCAACACAAGTGTCAGTGGGACACACACACACACACACACAAAAAAATAGATCACAAGAACAAGATTAGCTCTCAAAAGAGCTGTTGTGGGGTGCAATAAGAATCAGCAAGGAGCAAGCCTACAAGAGCCTAGCTAAGCTTTCCCTATGAGAGTCTGCAGCAGGTATCCCTTCACTAATTACTGCAGGCACACGAGTGAGTGGAAAGCCTGATGCTGCCTGAATTTTATAAGGGGGGTGGGGGGGGGGGCTCCAGGAGGAAGTGTAGCCTAATTGACTACAATGTGCCTGCTGACTGTGATGTAGAGGGTCAAAGTTGACCCTCATGATGCACTATGGGGGCGAACCAAACTTCCGGAAAAGTTGGCAGTTCTCCGCAATCACGAACCCCAGAAGTTCATTACATGTACACTGTACCCCCTTGCTCACGTAGTGGCTCAGGCAATTGGCCAAGTATTCTAAGCTTTCTTAAAGAGAACCCGAGGTGGGTTTGAAGAATGCTATTAGGACACAGAGGCTGGTTCTGCATACTATCACCAGCCTCTGTGTGTGTACTGTGTCCCCCCATGCTAGCTAGTCGCTAGCTGGCTGTATACCTTAATGCTGCCAGTCACCGCCGCTCCCCCCCCTCCTCTATATCGTGGCTCCCCGCCTGCGTCCCTTCCCTCCACAGCTCTGTAAGCTGATTGGAGGAAGCTTACATAGGCGGGGAGGGAATGGACACAGGCGGGGAGCCACAATATAGAGGAGGTGGGGGAGCGGCGGTGAATGGCAGACACCTAGCGACAAGCTGCATGTCGCTAGCATGGTGTGTTTTTTTTTAATACAGCAGAGCGCACTTGTCTGTTTGCACCTGTCTGTTTGCACACTATTCTGGCAGCTGGACTGAGTAACTGCAATTCACTAAGTGCTTTTGAACATAAAGAAAACCTTGAGAATCCCCCATGAGGAGATGTGCTAGTCCAAAACCTGTTAGTTCTGTCAGATTTCTAATACCTACTGTATGTGACAGCAACATAGGAGAAAATTAATTTATAGCACATTATACTCTGGGAGAAATGTACTTTTTATTTATGTGTGTTTATGTATTTTACATTTTTTTAATTTTTCACAATAGTGGTCCATTATATAGGCTAAAGCTAATTAGCAAGGGACAAGAAATACCATATGCAGCTCCAATATCAACACAAAGTCCTAAATAAGACCTGAACCAATGAAGGACTGAGCTGATACAGGACAGGAGTGTAGACCCTGCAAAGGACAGCAGAATGCTAATGATAAGGGGTCTAGAAAGTACCATCAGCAGGTCAGAGGGCAGCTATCTATGGGGATCTATGGTCGGAAGATTGAGAGAGTGGTGGATTTTAGTTTGGCGAAGTGCAAGCAAATTACAGGCCTCTATCATCCCAATGAGGTCCACTCAGGTGAAAAGAGAGCTATTTCCTGTACTTTACTGTCACACGGGCTAATTACGCAAAGCTAATTGTACTATAAGTGCTCTTATTATCGCTTAAGCCTCCACTTTGTCACTTTCCTAAAGAGGAAATTAACTTTATCTCCCTGCCACGTATCCTCAGATAGCTCCGCATCCCATTTTAGAGTCGAGATAAACTCTTCCACTTGATCTACAGGATTTTTTCGTCCTTGTAATTATTAGACATTTAAATAAGACACCAATCAACAATCCACCATTCCGCTGTTGCCTCCCAGCGGGACTCTTCAATAACTTCAAGCCAGGAGTTGTACTGATGAACTTCAGAAGGAAAGAAAAAAAAACACCCGCTGCTTAGAATAGGTATTTTATCACGGTGTCGCTTCATCAAAGAGGAGATATACACTTGATACGGAAATAAGTATTCATGACGCTGATTGCTCGGCCTCGAGGGTCATTCCTTCAAGAGAATATGTTTATTATAAAGTCAGAGCTTCCCGGCGGTATGCAGGAGTAGACTTTTGAGTGACACTTACTCACGATCTGTGTCCTTGTATTAGTCTGATACATTAGGTACGGAATCACAGGTGTATTCAATAATGAGATGATAATGGGATGAAATGCACCGGTGCTGGGAAGCCATTGGAACTACATGTTCCCCCTTCTGGAACTACTTAATGAATCTTGGCGGATCTTAAAAATGTTAATGAGTTCAGCACAAGGAGAACTCTTAATTCTTTTGCTGGCAGATGGACTCAGAAGGAATTGCCTGTACAAAGTGATAATTAAGTGGTTAGGTCCCACTAGGCAGAGGCATAACACCGAATCCCACGTTGGATTCTCTACCTATCTTCTCTAATGCTGGAAGATCGTGTCTGACAGCCATATAATTAGGGCTGATAGGATGCTGTGTGAAGGCCCCTTGGTAATAGCATGGAATGGTCGGCAGAAATTTGTTTTAGCCTCCTAAAGCTGCTACCCTTAACTGGATCAATATAAAGAGACAGCAGTGTAACTAAGTGAAGGTATAATGGGAAGAGGCTTCTATGATAGGTTACTGGTGTTAAAGTGGAAGTAAATTTTGTAGTTTAAATTGCTTCCCAGGAAGTCAGTTTTCCATTACAGCACTAATAGTGTGATATATAACCCCAGAAGAGGAGGAAGAAGAGATCCCGTGATCCAAAGTCAATTCAAGGATGTCACAACAGGTAGGCTGCCAGCTGCAATCAGCAGACTGTAAAACAAGTCAAACAGAAGGGGAGGAGAGAAAGAGGAGTCCAGAGGTACTGCATGTGTGTGAAATGTCACTGGAAACAAAAGTCCCAGAAAAAAAACACGTTAAAATGGATATATAATTTCCTACGGAAAAAACGAATCAACTCCTTCTTTAGTGGCTTGTATAAAAATCAGCAAATCGATGCTGGACTTTTCCACCAGACAGATATCCACTGAACAGCTTGGGGACAGCATTTCCTACAGAAAACTTTCAGCAGGACTTAATTTTAATCCATTAAAAAAGTTGCTGAATACTGATTTTTTTTTTTTTTTTTTATTTATAGACCAGCTGAGTTCAGAATCATTAGTTACATTAGTAAGGTTTTGGGTCACTTTTTCAGTTAAATTGTCATTTCTGTTTTTGATCACAAATCATAGTAATTCTCTGCAGAGATGCTGCTCATGTGCTGATATCGGCTCACGTGCTTCATGGATTTTGTAGCAATGAATTGTTATCCTAATTCAGATTCAGCTCAAGCTATTCCACCCATCGTCTCATTATAATTAGTATTTTGAGTAATTTAATTATAATAATTCAATGTCTATAATATTTGCACCTAATGTACTTGTTCCCACCATAGTTGGCAATTCCAGGCTGATCTCCCACAATCTTTCTCAGTCTGAAGAAGCAAGGGTTGTCCTCACAAAGCATGTTACCCGTAACATTGTACTGCATTGTTTATATGGTAGAATTAATTGGTTTTAAACTGTTATCATTAGCATTCCATTAGTGGTACTGCGGCGGGTACATGCGCCCCAACTGCATTCATGTGGTGGGGATTGATCAAGGGGAACAAGTGTTAGGATATGTTTTAAATGAACAATTAATAAAATTAATTGTTTTCAAAGGACACCCCCCCCCCCCATTGATAAACATTTGTGAGAAAAAAAAAGTACAGCTAAGAAATAAAACATTATTAGCACAGATATGAGTTTCAAATTGTTTCCGGTACAGGAAAGATTAAGAAACTTCAGTTGCAAAAGAGCTTCTGTGAGCTCTGCGAGTTTATAAAGTTGTGGACAGCACTGTCTTTTAAAGCACTTATCTCAACTGTCTCTTATTGTTTCTTCTTTGTTTATGTTTTTTTCTGCAGAAGTTCAAAGGGTCAGTAGCCTGCTCTGTGAAATCATTTAGAATGCTGAGTGTATTGTGGAAACAGCAATTATTAGAGAATGATACAATGTTATAAAAAAAGCTATATACCTGAAAATAAAAATATGACACTATTTTATTTGCTACTTATGTTCTATTAATTTTCTGTATTACACAACCAATTCATTATATCATGATGGTTTTTTTTTCGCTTCAGTGTCACTTTTAATGTTGTGATAAATGTTGGGTAAAGATATGGCCAAATGAATGGGAGGACCACTGACAGGTAAAAATGGCTCTTGGCTGTAAGGGTAAAATGGCCTGTGGGTTGAAGTGGTTAAAGCAGTAGGATTAGCCATACTATGCCAGGGAAAAAAACACATATATAAGAAGATAAATACTTGATCTACTTACATAACGCATGTATTGTACTGTCCACGTTTTGATTTCAGTGAATGTTATATAAATGAAGAGAATTCTGTTCCTGGTGGGGGCCATGTCTTTTTCACACAGTTTAGGCTAAATACTGATGTCATTTCTGCCCTTTACTTTTTTTTTATTTTCTCCTCCAATCACTGAGTCACCTCAGCCTTGCTTGTAAACACCAGTGAGCAAGGGATCGTGTTTCAGATAAGCAGCTAGGCAGGGAAATAAATGGAAGAGGAGGCATATATTATAGATAAAAAGAACCCCCAGCATGCAACTGTTTGGCACTGACTACTAAAGTGTTCCTTAAGTATGTGATAACTCCAAACCATAACAGCAGAAAACGTTTTGAAAGTTTTGAGTACAGGATTAGCATCTTTATCTCTTAATACACTCAGACCAGTTGCTGTTGAAATTTGATTTTTATGGTGACAATCCCGCTTTAAACACTAGCAGTGCTTTTGTGGCTGTCTGTGGTTACAGTATTTGGTTTATGGGTTTTAGTGTGCAAAGCATTATTATGAATATGAACCAGTAAAGCTGTGCCCTAAAACGATTCTACTCTTATCTGGTAACTTCTGAACAAAAAGAGCATCCCTAATGAAAGCTGGAGAAAACCACTAGCATATCTTTAATGCCCACTGAGCTCCCACAATGCTTATGTATGTTTGTTTGTGGCAAGAATTATTCTGCACACCTTTTTTGTATGTATTTACAGGAAACTCCACTGTCCCAGAAATTTCATCCACATGAATCTCTTTGTGTCCTTTATCATACGCGGAGCTGCAGTTTTTGTCAAAGATGCCATTCTCTTTGCTGATGAGGATGTTGACCACTGTACCATGTCCACGGTAAACGTTTGTAATGTGTGTCTTTGGGTGAATGATTTTTACAATGACGTATGGTGTTATGTTCAACTCTGTCTACTCCTTCATGCCTTATATGAACAAAACCTCTGAATTACCCATTTCTATCTGATCAATGCATCAAAATTGTGCCCCCTTAGAAGCTCAAGGACCATTAAACTCCTGGTAAGGTGGCAGTACATCAGGCAACTGGTTGGCCGATCGATTATTATCGAATCGGATGAAAATCAGTGCCGCCAAAAGCATGCCCGATTGAAGATGTATTGATTGGACATGCTGTAAGATGTAGGGCCGACTTGCTCTATCCGGTGCGCACCGGCAATGGCGTGCGATATCGTGACAGACATCACAGAATCACTGGCGCTGTCCCCCCTAATGTAAAATACCGACTCCCCATTGAAGTATATTTTACCCATCTGTGTCCACCGCTAGCTCCACCTTCACATACGCGGTCAAGTATACACCGGCAACCACGTGGGCGCATGTATGAAAATGGAGCCAGAGCTGGACACTGACAGGTAAAGTATAGTGCAAAAAAAACATACCGACAGAATGCTCATTTCTTCAGGACCCCTATGTTGCTTTTTTGCCATTCCTGCTTATTTTATGTGATGATAAAGCAGTTTATAAAATATGATTGCATCTGGCAAGATGGCCCCAACTCCAAAAGTAGTTATTCGCAGACACAATAACATTTTATAAAATGATTTACGATCACACAAAGCAGTGGGGAGCAGACAACATGGGATAGAGGGGGGTCGCGCAGACATGAACACTCTGCCAGTATTTTTTTTTTGGGGGGGGGGGTTAGCAAACTCTCATGTTTGCTTTAACGTGTTTCATCTCCATTTACTATTGTTACACCTGTAATTATTTCTTGTACAGCGCTGTGTAATAAGTTGAAGTTTTATAAAGGACGATTATAGTAATTATAATTTTAATAAAGATGTAGACCTTCACCTTAACCCCTTCACGACCACAGGCTTACACCCCCTTAGTGACAAGGCCTTTTCTCACAATGGCTATCGTTCATAAACTTGCTGGCGGTAAGGAGAACCCGTGCGGGAGAATACCGCCGTCGGTAGTTTAGCCTTCTGGGTGGTCATTCATAAAAATTGTGCCTGGTGCGATAGCAGTGTGGAGGTTTTCTGGAGAATGGTGTTGGTAGGCGGGCGGTAGGCATGCGGAAACAGAAAAGCTGCCCGATTCCCTCCGTGCGCTGCTCTCTCTTCTGCTGCTTGGGAGGTCCGTCCCATTCACTTACAAGTACTCCGCAAGCTTCCCGCTACATCCAGGGGATCGGTAATCCCCTTCCGCATACCGCTATGCGGAAATGTTTATGAATGGACATTTTGCTATTTATTCTGGATAACTGCGTATCAACACCGCACAAGGCAGTAAGTTATCACTCTGCACGGGAATGTCAGCTCCGCATGCGGAAAGAGCCTTTATGAATTGACATTTTGCAATGTGGTCGGTAAAGTCAGCGGTATTAAGCATTTCCGCATGCGGGAATGCTTTATGAATGATAGCCAATATAGGGCTGTGCAGTTCTGACAGCATGCTGCAAAGCCCTACAACTCAGCACACAAATGGATTTCACCTCCTTTTATGGAAGACTCATCGCTGTTGCGATTCTTTTTTTTTTTTCTTAATTTCAAAAAAGTAGGCTTTTCCCTCTGTCCCCCTCTCCTTCCCTGTCCTAAATCACCATAGGTCGGCGATTGGCACTCTTCCCCACCTCTCATAGACATCAGCCTATGAGCGGGCATGCACCAGGAGCAGCTCTGAGGGACAGCCGAGTGTCTCCCGTACAGTACTGCAGGAGATCACAGCTCTGTACAAAGGTAAACAAAGGGGATTTCTTTCCCCTTTTGGTGAAAAACAGTCTGTTAGCCAGGATCGTGGCTAGCAGGCTGATCACGGAGCGGAGCTATGTGAACTGGCAGGGAACGATTGCGCATGTGCGCGCACGTGCCCTGGTAAACTGCATCTCCAGGACTTGACGCCAATCGGCGTTAGGCGGTTCGGGGGCTTCCACGGTCACACCCATCGGCTTGACATGGTCATTAGGTAGTTAAAGGGGAACTGTAAACCAAGGATTGAACTTCATCACAATTCGTAGCCGATACCTCTTTCCTGTGATAAATCTTCACCTTTTCTCGAATAGATCATCACAGAGGTCTGTATGGCTGATATTGTGGTGAAACCCCTCCCATAGTGTGATGTCAGCACCTAGGTCTTGACAGTTTGCTGTCTGTGAACCTCGTTGCATTGTGGGAAATAACGGCTGTTTCCAACTGCCAAGCAACCAGTATCTCCCTCTGTGCATACAGTATGTACTGTATATCTATTTAAAAAAAAACAACCTTTTAGCCTATCACATTATTAGTGGGTATGGTTATAGATAATGGCAGTTGGTGGTGTTGTATGTTTTTTTTCATGTCTGCCAGTAGTAAAGATGTTGACGGGCAGGCTAATTGTGGATCAAATAATATGAACAAATTACATGGCGAATGTCAATCATTTTTTCATCTCTCTTCTATGCAATGTGTTTATTTTTTCCCTCTTTGAGCTATGACTTTTTTTTGTTTCTAGGTAAGCTGCAAGGCAGCAGTAGCGTTCTTCCAGTTCTCCATCCTGGCTAACTTCTCCTGGCTGCTGGTGGAGGGAATGTATCTCCACACTCTTCTCACCCTAACCTTTACATCACAGAGGAGATATTTTTGGTGGTACATTGTCATTGGCTGGGGTAAGTGACCAGTTGATTGTTGATACATTGTTAGATACTATTATACAAGCAATCCATAGCCCTACCCTGTAATACATAGAGATGGCCCGAACCTCCAATTTCACCCGAACTTTCGCGAACCGCAATAGACTTCAATGGGGAGGCGAACTTTGAAAACTAGAAAAATTTATGCTGGCCACAAAACTGATGGAAAAGATGTTTCAAGGGGTCTAACACCTGGAGGGGGCATGGCGGAGTGGGATACATGCCCAAAGTCCCACGGAAAAATCTGGATTGGAAGCAAAGCAGCGTTTTAAGGGCAGAAATCACATTGAATGCTAAATTGCAGGCCTAAGTGCTTTAACACATCTTGCATGTGTATACATCAATCAGGGAGTGTAATTAGAGTTCTGCTTCACACTGACACACCAAACTCACTGTGTAACGCACCGCACACAGCTGTTTGTGTAGTGATGGCCGTGCTGGACTGGTGCGCACCACAGCCAATGTGCAGGCCATGGCGGTTTACAAGCCATATGGTCGCCGGGCTGTGGTAGCTCAATGATAGAACAACAGTGACTGTCCAGCTGATCAAATTTGGTCTGTCCACAATGAAGCAACAACCTTATTATCTTGGGTATGCCCCCTCCCCTTCCCCCCCCCGGGACACTCTTATAGCTGGCGGTCATTGCTTCATTGTGATACGCAAGTCTCTTCACCACGGCAAGGTAATGATCACGAAGGGGAATTGACACATGTACATGCCTTTTGTTTTGTTGTTGTAGCTGCAGTGCAGCCAGAAAAATTAGGTAGGCATGTACACGCACCAGAAAAATTAATATAGCAGCCACTGCTAGCAGCGGCCTTAAAAATTCAGGAATCCGCCTGGAGTCCTGGACCCTGTTGGTGGTGGCGGAGAAGGCAGTCAAGCGAGATGCTGTGTGGGGAGCGACTTAGTCTTGGGGCAGGCAGCCACATGGCGTGTAGGCAGAGATGCTGTGTGTGGGGACTAACTTAGTCCTCGGGTGGGCAGTAGCCCTCCGGCATCCATGCCTCATTCATTTTGATAAAAGTGAGGTACTGAACACTTTTGTGACTTAGGTGACTTCTCTTCTCAGTGACAATACCTCCAGCTGCGCTGAAAGTCCTTTCTGATAGGACGCTTGAGGCAGGGCAAGACAGATGGACAAGACAAGTTGGATGGAAAATTGGGACAGCTCAGGCCACAGGTCAAGCCTGCGCACCCAGTAGTCCAAGGGTTCTTCGCTGCTCACATGTCTACATCCACACTTAAGGCCAGGTAGTCGGCTACCTGCCGGTTGAGGCATTGGTGAAGGGTGGAACCGGAAAGGCTAAGGCGAGGCATTGGACTAAAGAATGTCCGCATGTCCGACATCACCATGAGATCGCTGGAGCGTCCTGTCCTTGCCTGGGAGTGGTACCTTTATTGCGTTGTGCTGTGACATCACCCTTAAACACATTGTAAAGCATAGTTGCCAGCTTGTTCTGCAAGTGATGCATCCTTTCTGCCTTCAGGTGAGTTATTAACATGTCCACCACTTTGTGCCTATACCGTGGGTCTAGTAGTGTGGCCACCAGTACAGCTCATTCTTCTTAATGTTTTTTAAATGGGGGTCCCTCAACAGGCTGGACAGCATGAAAGACGCCATCTGCACAAAGTTGGATCCAGGCATACTATCCATCTCCTCTTTCTCTTCCTCAGTGACGTCAGGTAAGTCCTCCCCCCCCCCCCAGCCACGATGAACAATACCTCGGGAACGTTGAGCAGCACAAGCCCCCTGCGATGCCTTCTGCAGTTGTTCTTCTGCCGCGCAGGAGGCAGAAGAGTCAGACTCGGATGATGAGGAAGGTGTTTCTTTGGAGGAGGAGGAGGAGGAGCCTCCTCCTCCAAAGAAACACCTTCCTCATCATCCGAGTCTGACTCTTCTTCCCCACACGACTCTTCCTCCTCCTCCCCCCTCTGTGCTACCACAGGGGTTGAGGAAACATCTGGTTCTGATGCGAATTGATCCCACAATGCTTCCTCCCATAACTGTTCCTCTTTACGCTCCTCCACAGCTTGATCGACCACTCTACGCATGGAACACTCCAGGAAGTAAGCGTACAAGATCAAGTCGCTGATGGTGCCTTCACTGTGACTCACCAGGTTGGTCACCTCCTCAAACGGCTACATGAGCCTGCATGCATTTCGCATGAGTGTCCAGTTGTTGGGCCAGAACATCCCCATTTCCCCAGATTGTGTCCTTCTACTGAAATTGTAGAGGTACTGGGTGACGGCTTTCTCCTGTTCTAGCAGGCGAGAGAACATAAGGAGGGTCGAATTCCAGCGAGTCGGGCTATCACAAATGAGGCATCTCTCCGGCAACTTGTTTCTCCGCTGAATCTCTGCAAAGCGTGCCATGGCCATGTAAGACCACCTGAGATGCCCATACAACTTCCTGGCCTGCTTCAGGACGTCTTCTAAGCCTGGGTACTTTGTCACAAATCTTTGAATGACTAAAATCAGCACATGTGCCATGCAGGGTACATGTGTCAGCTTTCCCAAATTAAAAGCGGAAATGAGATTGCTGCCATTGTCACACACCACGTTGTCGATCTCCAGCTGGTGCGGGGTCAGCCACTCATCCACCTATTTGTTCAGAGCAGCTGGGAGAGCTGCTCCAGTGTGACGCTCCGCTTTGAGGCAAGACATGTCTAAGATGGCGTGACACCATCGTACCTGGCATGCAGCATAGGCCCTGGGGAGCTGAGGCTGTGTAGCTGGAGAGGAGATCGCAGCAACAGTAGAGTTGCACTGCCACTCAGCCAAGGAGGAGGAGGAGGATGACAGCAAAGAGAATGTAGCAGGAGGAGAGGAGGAGGCAGCAGGCCTGCCTGCAAGCCTTGGAGGTGTCACAAGTTAGTCCACTGCACAGCCACGTACTCCCCGCTTGCCATCAGTCACCAGGTTGACCCAATGGGCTGTGTAAGTAATTTAGCGGCCCTGACCGTGCTTGGGAGACCAGGCATCCGTGATCAGGTTGACCCTTCACCCAATGTGTGTGCCAGAGATGACACCACTTGCCTCTCAACTTCCCGGTACAGTTTGGGGATCGCCTTTTTAGAGAAATAATTGTGGCCTGGCATCTTCCACTGCGGTGTCCCAATGGCCAGAAATTTACGGAAGGCCTCAGAGTCCACCAGCTGGTATGGTAACAGCTGGCAAGCTAACAGTTCCGCCAAGCCAGCTGTCAGATGCTGGGCAAGGAGGTGACTGGCAGAAATTGGCTTCTTCCGCTCAAAGATTTCCTTCACAGTCACCTGGCTGCTATGGGCAGTGGAGCAGGAACTGCTCAAGGTCAGAGGCGGAGTGGGGGAGGGTGGCTGTGAAGGTGCAAGGGAGAAAGCGACTGAAGATGATGCACCTGAAGGAGGAAGAGTAGAAGGAGGGTGGCTTTTCTTTTGTGTGCTGCTTTTGCTCAGGTGCTTTTCCCATTGCAGTTTGTGCCTTTTCTGCATGTGCCTTTGTAAGGCAGTTGTCCCTACGTGAGTGTTGGACTTTCCACGGCTCAATTTTTGGAGGCAGAGAGAACAGATGGCATTGCTCTGATCTGAGGGAGACACATTAAAACATTTCCAAACTGGCATCAGCAGCTGACGTTGAAGGGCATGTTGGCTGGCTGTACATAGGTGGCGATATATGACGCCGGACACTGCCACCTGATGTTTCTGATGACGAGCTTCCCCTGCTTCTTTCAGGAATTCGTCTCCTCCTACTCCTCTCTGACTACCCCTCTGAACTGTTCCCCTGTTCATCTCCTCTATTGGGAACATACGTGGGATCCGTTTGATCGCCATCATCATAATCATCCTGCCTAGCTTTGCTTGCCTCAGCCACCTCCAAAACTGCACCAACAGCAGGTACTTCATCCTCCTCCTCCTCACATGTTACGTCTATAGTGTCGTCTAACTCAGACATATGAGGTGGTGTAACTTGCTTAGCGCCTTCATCTGGTTGTAACAATAATGGCTTTGCATCAGTGATTTCCCCACCAAATAACTCCTGCGAACTGTCAAATGTACTGCATGTAGTAGCTTGGAGTAGCGCTGGTGGCTGCGGAAGATGAGATGTTCTGTGTTACATAGTCAACCACGTCCTGACAATCTTGGGAGTTGATGGTACGTGCCTTCTTTTGAGCACTGTACTTTGGTCCAGAGCTGCACGAAATCACATCACCACGACCTCGCACAGACCTGCTGGGTGGCCTTCCTCTGGGTCTGCCTCTACCTCTGCCTCTACCTGTTTTGTCCGTTTTGTCCATATCGGGGGGGATGAAGTGAAAGGTATGCACTGACTTTAGTAATATAATGTGCAGTCACACAGGTGCAGTTAACAGGTATGCCCGGAGTGGTATATCCCACTGCGTGCATTCACGTAGGTAGGTGGGTGCACTGAACACAACAGGTAGGTATATGCAGTGATGAGGTGGGTGCACTGAACAAAACAGGTAGGCATATGCAGTGATGGGTATTACAATGTGCACCTGTCACACACAGACAGGTACCAGACAGGCACAGTGACACTGCGTGCGCTCACGTAGGTAAGAGGGTGCACAGTAAACAACAGGTAGGTATATGCAGTGGTGGGTATTACAATGTGCACCTGTCACACACAGACAGGTACCGGACAGGCACAGCGACACTGCGTGCGCTCAGGTAGGTAGGTGGGTGCACAGTGAACAACAGGTAGGTAGGTATATGCAGTGATGGGTATGACAATGTGCACCTGTCACACACAGACAGGTACCGGACAGGCACAGTGACACTGTGTGCGCTCACGTAGGTAGGTGGGTGCACAGTGAACAACAGGTAGGTATATGCAGTGATGGGTATTACAATGTGCATCTGTCACACACACAAAGGTAGCGGACAAGCACGGTTACACTGTGTGCGCTCACGTAGGTAGGTGGGTGCACAGTGAACAACAGGTAGGTAGGTATATGCAGTAATGGGTATTACACAATAGGCACCTGTCACACACAGACAGGTACCGGACAGACACAGTGACACTGCGTGCACTAACGTTGGTAGGTGGGTGCACTGACTGAAGTGAACAACAGGTAGGTAGGCAGTACTGGGTATTACAATGTGCACCTGTCACACACACAGACAGGTACCGGAGAGGCACAGTGACACTGCGTGCGCTCACGTAGGTAGGTGGGTGCACAGTGAACAACAGGTAAGTATATGCAGTGATGGGTATTACAATGTGCACCTGTCACACACACAGGTAGTCAATTAATGTGCTGGGCCTGGCTGGCAGTGGCACACACAGTAGGAATTACCAAGGCTGTCTATGCAACACAATTGTCAGTGACACACACACACACACACACACAAAAAGATCACAAGAACAAGAATAGCTCTCGAAAGAGCTGTTGTGGGTGCTTTTTAGCAATAAGAATCAGCAAGGAGCAAGCTAAGAAGCCTACAAGAGCCTAACTACGCTTTCCCTATGTGAGTCTGCAGCAGCTTTCCCTTCTCTAATTAAGGCAGGCACACGAGTGAGTGAAAAACCTGATGCTGCCTACCTTTTATAGGGGGGGTGGGGCTCCAGGAGGGAGTGTAGCCTGATTGGCTACAATGTGCCTGCTGACTGTGATGTAGAGGGTCAAAGTTGACCCTCATGATACACTATGGGGTCGAACCGAACTTCTGGAAAAGTTCGTGGTTCTCCGCAATCGCGAACCTCTGAAGTTTGCTGGTACAGGCACCAGACAGGCACAGTGACACTGCGTGCGCTGACGTACGTAGGTGGGTGCACTGAAGTGAACAACAGGTAGCAGTAGGTATATGCAGTGATGGGTATTACAATGTGCACCTGTCACACACAGACAGGTACTGGACAGGCACAGTGACACTGCGTGCGCTCACGTAGGTGGGTAGGTGCACTGAAGTGAACAACAGAAAGCTTTCCCTATGTGAGTCTGCAGCAGCTTTCCCTTCTCTAATTAAGGCAGGCACATGAGTGAGTGAAAAGCCTGACGCTGCCTACCTTTTATAGGGGGGGTGGGGCTCCAGGAGGGAGTGTAGCCTGATTGGCTACAATGTGCCTGCTGACTGATGTAGAGGGTCAAAGTTGACCCTCATGATGCACTATGGGGGTGAACCGAACTTCCGAAAAGTTCGCGGTTCTTCGCGATCGCGATCCCCGGAAGTTCGCTGTGAAACGTTCGGGCCATTTCTAGTAATACAGAATGAAGACCACCAATGGAAGGAGCTGCTATGATAATAACAAGACTTGTATGTCATAAATAAATAAAAACATACTTCTCATGTAATATACAGTACAAAATATTTTATTGCCCTCCAATACTAGTGATCATATTTATAATTACAAGCCATACGGGCGGCAAAACCAGGTGCCCCATAGCAGAAGTGTAATGCTGTGCAGGATGCGTAAGAGTAATTTGGGACTCTGGCAATCACTGAACCCCGAATTACATCTCCCTCCAAGTTGCGACGACTCAGAGGGGGACCACAGTGTTCAAACTCACTAAAGACCAGGCCATTTTTCACTTAATTGGCCACTGCAGCTTTAAGGCCTCGCTGCAGGGCCACACAACTCAGCACACAAGTGATCCTCCCCCCTTTTCTTCCCCACCAACAGAGCTTTCTGTTGGTGGGGTCTGATCACTTCCCCAATGTTTATTTTATTTTTTTACAACTATTTGTATTATTTATTTTTAAATAAATGTACTTTTTTTATCCATCTTCCTCCCTCCCCCCGTCAGCCTATCAGCGCGATCGGCGCGCAGTGCTGTACGGAGTAAATAGGCGGCGGTTCTGCCGTCTAACAGTCTCCTAGCAGCGATCACTGCTGTGAGACTGATGGCGGAGCGGAGATCCGTCAATCATGCAGAGATGAGCGCACATCAGCACGTGTGATCTCCTGCAAATCCCTGCCCCAGGAATTGACACTAATTGGTGGTAGGTGGTCCGGGGGCTGCTGCCGCGATCATGCCCATTGGTGTGAGGCAGTCGTTAAGAGGTTAACGCCGCCAGGGAGTTTAGCGGCAGAAGGGAGAGCCATGATTCGGCTCTCCTGGCCTCCCACTCACTGATGGTATAGTAAAACCTACGCATAAGGATACCATCAAAAAGTGCATTCCCATTGTTACGTTTTAACATTTAGTCACTGTGACAGGAAAAGAGGGGGCTCACAATGTGGCCTTACTCTACAATGGAACGCACCACTCTGGGTGGAGGCAGCAAGTCCTGTATGCATATTAGTATCTAGACAGGTCCTAGCAGCAATGCAAGACATGTTGGCTCGATCTCACCCACTATTAGATGAACTCCAAGGGCATTTTCACCTCTCCCTTGTCATCCTCTTAAAGGAAGCCTGAGATAGACCAAAGATAAGTATTTATACTTACCTGGAGCTTCGGCCAGCCCCCTGTAAGCCTTGTACTCTATCACCATGCTCCCAAGCTGCTCCGTTGTCCCACAGTCAACTCTAAATTCTACAGTTGCTTTCCACTGAGCATATGTGGTCCCGGACGCGCCCCCATCTCACTACCAGGGCCGGGAGTGTTCTGCACATGTACAGTACACTAAGACTGTAATTGTGCAAGGGTAATATGATCCCGACCATGGAAGTGCATTTGCCGGGATGTAAGTGGTCAGAACCGTGCATGTGCAGTTGAATGCGACTGAAAATAACAAGAATTTATTGGAGTTGACTGCGGGACAATGGAGCCAACGGCCTACAGGGGGCTGGAGGAAGCCCCAGGTAAGTATAAATGCTTATCTTTGTTTTATCTCAGGTATACTTCAAACATTAAATTTAGGAGGATGAAAATAGAAAAATTTAAAGTTGAACTCCTCCCACAGCCCAGTGAGACAGTGTGGCCTTGAGAATGCTCGGAAGCACCAAGCTAAACATGTAGGTGTAGTCTCTGAAGCTGTTTGGCACGCCAGAAGTTGCAGACGTTTGGAGACTGATTGCTTCTATACACTGTCTTAGGCATGAGTACTAAGGAGGATGATGATCCTCTGTTGCACTTGCAACATTAGTGTATATCGTGTAGAGAGATGATGACACCGGGAGTTGTATGTATTTTACATTTTTTGTAACAGTGGAGCTTTAACAGGAAAAAAATACCATGTTTTTTTCTGATCCAGAAGCAGAATGATTTGTCATCCCATTCTCCAACCCTACATAATTGAAAGAAATGCAAGCTCCTGTAGAAACTCCTTTGATGTTTGGCTAGAGAATGCCAGAAGGACTAGATGTATATTTTGTTTTTTCTCTACTGACCTTTCAGTCATTGATACGTAACATGACTGTTTTCAGGCCTGAGAAAACTTGGCATTTTGTAATGTAATCAGAATCCTCACAATAAGTACAAAGAAAATCTCTCTCAACCGGAGTTTTGTTTTCACAGTATTTATTAACCCTCCTCTTATGTTAGCTTTCTGTCACTATCCATGATGTTAACGGGTCGGTTTTGACCCGTGTCTTAAATCAGCCATAAAATACCCTCTGAACAAATATTTATCATCCAATTTGTTTCTTACCTCTTGGTTACCTTGTTAGGCTTCTTTATCCTTGAAAAGATTGGTTTTAATATTTTTGGTGTGACCCCTTTAACCTTTCTTTTGATAGCATACCTCTCATTTTCAAATTTAAAAAATGGTAAAAAAACCTAAATAGAATATTATAAGTAAATAAAAGGTTGTTATGTCACCAGAATGTTGCTGAGGAGTATTTGAACACATCTCCTAAATATTTTTTTTATATTTTTATTTTTATTTTAATAACATTAACTATAATAACATTGATGGTGTTAGGGTCAATTTTGACCCATATATATTTACTTCAAGAATATAGCCAAAAGTCTTTTTTTTTTTTTTTACATAAAACATTCATAAACAATGAAAAGCAAGTAATAATGCAAAATGTAGACTTGCAAGGTCAAACAAACAACACACAATCAAGCAAGGCAAACCAATAGAAATCAAGTACTAGTTTCAAAGCATCTTTGTGCAAGAACTTGCATGTGTTTGTGTGGGTGTTTTTAGATGCATGTGTGGCAAAAGCTGACACTTTTAGCATGTTCTTTGCAGATATATTTTTTACAGTGGAAGCATAATGTGTGTGTCTTTCTGTCCTTATTGCTGGGGCAGACCTGACACCTCTTTCTTTTAGAATCAGATGGCATCACTGGAGTTGTGGCTGTGCTGGTTGATGTTGTGGCAAGGCTAGATGATGATGAGGATGCTGGCACTGATTCTCTTTGTGTTGTTGATGGTGTGGATGGAGTGCTTGATGAACTCTGCATCTGTCTGATCATGGCTGCAGCGATTGGATCTCGAGACACCCGTTTCCTTTGCTCAATGTGTGCCTTGACAAGGGAACTTCCTAGCTCCTCGAGAAATATTCTCCGCTTGTTATTCTTTTTTGTGTTCCAACCTGGGTGGATGTGGGTCCATAACACAAATGCATTGTATGCAGACACGCCTAGGATGTTATAAAACACAACCATCGGCCATCTCCTGGTCATTCGCTGACAAGTATAGGTAGCAGTCAGCTTGTCCAGGTTGTCCACTCCCCCTTTGTTTTTATTGTAATCCAGGATAATTGTGGGCTTTTTGTCACTTCTTGATGACACAGCTGCATCTTTGTGAAAAGTGGACATAAGTATCACATTTTTATTTTTTTTGGGACAATATGAAACAACAGTGGTGATGTCTGTAAAAGCAAATTTTGAAGAAAGTGGAGCTCTGTCCTTCACTTGCAAAATTTCAGTGTGCAGCTCAGGTTTATTTTTTTTTTATTGTGCCTACCATGGTAAGTTTCCTTCTGAGAAGTTCTTGTCCAAGGTCATAGCTGGTAAAAAAATTGTCACATGTAATATTGTGACCCCCGCAGTCCAGTAGTCATATCAAGGACTACACGTTGTCCTTGTTTCTTCTCTGGGATGCCACTTTCGGGTTTGCCGGTGTAAATCTGTAGGTTCCATGCATAGCTTGTTTTTGCATCACAGGCTGCCCATATTTTTATGCCATATTTGCCTGGCTTACTGGGCATATACTGCCGAAAGGGGCAATTTCCACGGAAAGGGATCAAACGTTCATCTACTGTTACCTGAGGCCCAGGGTGAAACATTAGTGGAAGGAGCTGAACCCATTTCTCCCAGACATCCCTTATGGGAGCAAGCTTGTCAGATTTTGCTCTAGTATCTCTGTTTTGGCACTTATTAGTGTTCTATAATCCTATATCATAACTGGGTCAGAATTGACCCTAACACCATAAACGTCATAATTTTCACCACAGTATTTTCTAATTTAGTGAAAAGGATTATTTTTCTATTACATTGTTTAAATAGAGGTTCCTGACAAAGTAAAAAAATATTGATGCAATAAACAAATTTATGTGATACTTATAGACATTCAAAACCTGATAACGGGTCGGTTCTGACCCTAACATAAGAGGAGGGTTAAGGGCCTATTCATAAAATATGGAGATCTGAGTTCTTCAAATTGATACTTTTTCTTTGGTTCTTTTTAAACACTTTTACAACCCCATTAGAGATGATTAATTAGATGCTCTTTTTTTTACATTTTTACAACTCCATTAGAAATGATTACCGTAATTAGATTCTAATACTAATCCTAATCAAATTCAACTGCAATTGCATCTGATTCGTCATTTAAATCTACATACAAATTGCAAGCAAAATTAAATTAACTTGAAAAAAAAATTGCAATTCATTGATCATCTGTAAACACCATATATGAAAAAGGACCAACAAATTTAGTTCTCCGGCTATCAATTCTTGATCACCAGTACCTGAATGATCCTAAATTGCCTGCGGTCACATACACAGGAATGGGGCACTGAATTATCAGATGCGTAGGGATGGCATTCACCGGAAAACGGTTCCCAGTAAAAAACAACTGCTTGCCGATCGCATGTTACCACAAATGATCGCATCCAAAAGTTGAGTTTGCATTTAACATTGAAGTCAAAGGCTGCTGCCTTTAGCGGTTAATAGCTAAGCCCTCATACATGATAGAAACCCCAAATTCTCAGGGTACCATTAAAAATTATAGAATAGCGCTGAAGCTGTAAATGAATAAGATACAGGCAGTCCTGGGAGTCTCTTATATTCCTTGTGACAGTGAGCAGTCCATCACCTCAGGAGGCATTGAACCACATGCCCCCCCCCTCTTCAGAAGAACAACTCACCAGATGTTGGGACTCAGTGGGTCACTAATCGCATGTGAGGTATTAGGCCACCTCAAACCTCTCCGGCAACTCCAGCTCCTGTCACGTCAGCTCTCCTGGTCAGCCTCCAGCACAGCTCGCAACCTAAACAAATGCTTCAGGAGAACACTTCACAACACAGCCGGAAATGCCAGTTATGTAGTTCCTGTCCAGCAGAAAGCACGTCACTGGGTGGAGGGTGGCAAAGGGCGTGTGGGGGGGGAGTGCGAGCGGCATGCGTGGGATGACACTATGTATATGACCCTGTGGGCACATTCTGCTGCTGAGTCATATGAATCGATTTTTTGGCGTTGCAATGTGAGGGGGTGGAGCATCACACCACAACGCACTGTCCAGGTATAAAACCGGCTTGCATGTTTTATCAATTTTGCTCAATAGCTGTCTCTAAAGTATCCCTGAGCTAAAATATATAAACTATTGACTTTTTTATCTTTCCCCTGTTCTCTGCCTAGAAAAGTTTTATACTGTAGTCATAATTCCTTATCATTGAGGGTTACACTATTATCCGACAAGGGTCAACAGACAAGAGAGAAACTGTCACTTGTATGCTAGAATGATTAAAGTGGAACTGAAGATCTTCTAAAAATAAAAAATAAAGAGTTTCACTTACCTGGGGCTTCTGTAAGCCCCTTGCAGCCATCCTGTCACACGCCGATCCTCAACGATCATCTGTTCCCCGCCGCCAGTTAGTTTTGTTACTCAACAAGTTGTAAGTCGAGGGTCCACTGCGCCTGCGCAGCCCTGCCAAGCGTATCCTTTTTCCGCGAAGGATACGTGTGGCCAGAGTCACGCAGGTGCAGTGGCCTGTTGGCGAAAACGAAAGTAGCTGGCGGCGGGAGAACGGAGGATTGGAGAGGACCGACGCGGGACAGGATGGCTGCAAGGAGCTTGCAGAAGCCCCAGGTAAGTGAAACTCTTTATTTTTAGAATATCTTCAGTTCCGCTTTAACTCTTTCCGTCAGTAAAAAAAAAAAAAGGAACACAGCCCAGTTATTAATATATCTGGCACTGTACATTTACATTTTTCTCATCATGTGACATGTCAACTCGAGTAAACTTTAACTAGAACACCTACTCAGTTTTTGTTATATGATGATATATAATATTCTGAAACTCAACATTTTCTCTACTAAATTAAATTAATCAAGCCCAGGTATGGACATTTGATAGATGGAATGGAATACAGTAGAATTGTTATGCACAAATAGGACAAATAAGGTCATGCAGTGTGGTATAAAAATAGCCAGTACAGTAAACTGTTAAAGTGTAACATAAAATCAAAAATCAATTCTTTATTTGTATCTGGTAATCGAGTAATAAGGATGCTAACCAGGCAATTCAAAAGTTAAAATCACTATTACTTTTCTTGTTGATAAATGATAATTCCCTAATCCCCAGTTTACCTGACTCTTATTTGGTACACACAAAATTTGGTACACACAAAGGAAGTTACAGGGCATGCTGGGTTGTCCTTTTTTGCTTCTCTACTTTCCCCTCAGACTTAACTAAAGCATCCTGATTGGCTTAAGCCTCTTTCCCTCCTGTTTTCCCCGCCCATACTTCTTTTCCTCTCTGATTGGCCAATATTTCTCATGCTGAGACAATGCACTTTCTATAGTGAATGTCGGGCTATACATGCACAATCAGGCAGAGGAGAGTAAGGGCCCTTTTTCACTAGCGGCGTTTGCGATGCTGAATCGCAAAATCACAAACCGCTAGTGATTTTTTAAATCGCTACGTTTTGCATATTAACATGGGAATCGCGGTAGGCAATTTCCACTACCGCGATTGTTTTTTTTTGTCAAACACGATCGCGCCGCGGAGCGATCTTTGCCGCGATTTTGCTATGCAGTACAGTGTGTCACAGACCGCTAGGCCAGTCTGCAGATGGGGTAAATCGATCAGCGTCAGAAATCCTCTTACACGGTCATTTGTTCATCACGAAGGGTAACCCGCGTTCGCAATTTGATGAACTGACTCGCGAAGGGAGCGTTCTGATACCAACCGAATCACTCCACACACATATACAATTCAAAGATCTGCCACCAAGCGAGTTACACAGCCCGCTACTGCAATTTTACTAGGACTTCGAGAACGCTCTATTAACCCTTAGCAGTATGCAGGAACCTGGGTCAGATCGTTATATCTGGGCCGGGTTCTCGCATATGGGTTATAAAGGTGTATACTTCTATTAACACAGGGTAGCGAGTTCAGGAGAATAGGTACGATTGTGTATGTTCAGCAACAGGTCATAACCGCTAAACGATTTTTAAACGTTTAATAACACAAATGCATTACATACAGTTATATACACCTATTAACATATAAAACACAGAGCTTAAAAATAAAAGGAATAAAATCAGAAAGTTCTTACTTAGTTAGCTGAGCAGTCCATTTGAAGCATGAAGAAAATAGTCCAGTTTAAAAGTAGGCATTCAGTTTAAAAGTCCTTTGTACACTGCAGGCGCTGGCTCTCCTTAGCGCCTGCATAGACGTTCCTTAGTCGATGGAATTTGGAGAACTGGGAGGAGTTCCTTGCAAACGCTTTTTACTGACCAGAGTTTTGGGGCGGTCACTACCTGGAAAGTAGGTGTGTTTGAGGCAGGGTTACCTCCTGGCAGTCAGGTTGCCACCCACAGACTTGGAGCAAGGAATGTACCAAATATTAATAATTTGTGTAATTCCGCCCCAGATGGGTGCATCGCAAATCCGAGACCATATTTATAAGCAGCATGCGACTCTGTATTAAATGAGACTATACACGCCTAGTCTGTCGAATTTGCTCTACGCAGGCCGGATAAAGTGGTCTCTCTATTGATTCCTGATAGCCAGAAAATTATAAATCATGTGAGTGATAGAACTGATTTCTGGGTATCAGGAAATGTGTTTGTTGTCTTTCTGTGCCAAACCCATCTTGAATTATTAATAAAGTAAATGTTCCCATTGTGTGAAGCTATAAGCTTGGAGGGAAATTTGAAGTTCAACCAGTTTGAGCTGGTTTGGTGGAACATGAGCTGTGTGACCAAATGGCTGCTCCCCAGGTGGTCTGGCCACTTGTGAATTCTTTCCTGACCTGAACAGGATGTGGGGGAGGGTTGTACTCCTGCCATGCTCTCAGAAGAAGAGCAAAGAAAGGCATTTTTTTATTCTACCCAGGGCTGACAGTAACTGTGTGGGGCCATACGAAAATCGTTGGCGTTTACGCGCACGACTTTCCGTAATGTTCGTCACATCTCCCCCCTACCAGCCGGACGCACAGAGTGGGTCTACCAGACCCGCTCTACGCGCCGCTTAGCTACCAAACGGGTTCTCGACTTCTTATCTGACTGCCCTTTAGACAACTCACCAGTAGCATAAGGCCTCATGGTCCGGTGTGTCCCAGTGTCCGCTTTGCGGACGGTGCGATGCACACCAACAGGCTTACCTCTAAAAGCCTGGCTGGGTTTGCGTAGAGCTTCCTGTAAGGGAGAGAGTCGTTGGCTGACATCCGGGTCACTTCCTGACTCTCGGGTGTCAGCCTGCGAATCTGGAAGCAGCGTGGCATACCCCTGCTCTAACTGACTACACCTTGGCACAACATTTTGGTCAGCACAACCTAGGTGGACATTAGAGCACATTTTCCTTCACCTGGGTGGCGAGGCTTGCCCCTTCTCCAGGAAGGATAGAGGGTGGACCTCTGGGCAGTTTTGCACGGGGTTGCTTCTGCAAGGGGAAGACATGCAAGGTTGAGACAGGGAAGGCATGGCCTGTCTCCACCAGCTGTTTGTTAACAGCAGGCAATGGTGGAGCACTCTGGCTGTCATAGCAGGAGGGGAGGTCTAGGCCCCCAGCTGCCTGCTCTGACACCTGGCCTGCTTCCACTGCCCTGCACGGATATGACCCAGGCAACACAAGACTGTTACCTCTTAGATTAGAGACTGTCACATTTAAACATACATCATTTTTAGCACTGTGAGATTCAGCATGGAAGCTATTGGCAACATCTGGTACAACATTAACATCCCAGTTACGTTCATTTTTCACATCATGTACACAGGTATCTGGAACAACAGTGACAGGTTTAGAATCAGACAAACCGTGATTAGACAGCTGTCCATTAGAAACAGGTACCGCTTCCTTGCCTCCTTCCCTAGGAGGGCTAGGTACCACTACCCTTGCTGCCTCCCTCTGTCCCACCCCAAGCTTGTACAGTACCTGAGTAGGTCCAGACTGGCAATCCGGGGTGTTGATCACAGGTTCATTAAAGGATCGTAGGGTGCCAAGATCGGTGCCCAACAGCTCAGGCACTGGGATGTCATCTGTCACCCCCACAACTTTTGACTGGCGGCCCCTTCCCCAATCGAGAACAACACGAGCTTTGGCGATGCGTGCGTGTGCGCCACCAACTCCCACAAGTATGACCCTCTCATTAGGCAGGAAATTCTCCCTGGCTACAAGATGAGAGCGAACCAAGGTAAGCTCTGCGCCTGTGTCGCGGAAACCAACAGCGATCTGGTCGTTAACTTCCACGACTTGATGATTTCCGGAAAGTTGAGTATTTGCTGCTCCCATGACGAGGTAGGCGTGTGCAGTAGAGGATGCGCTAGCCACTTCTGTGCTAGGCTCTGGAGACGGCGTCCTCACCTCGGGGCAGGCAGACTTGAGGTGTCCTCGCTGTCCACAGTGGTAACACTTTGGAACATATGTGGCATCAGGCGGATGAGTAGCAGGTGCAGCATCCGGCCTCTGTGGCTGTGGGACCCGATTCCCACGGTTAGCAGGGGGAGGAGAGCTGGGTTGCATAGGTCTCCCCCCTCTCCAGCTCTGGGCTGGAGGTTTGCGGCTGTCCGGCACACGGGTGGCCACAAAAGTGTCTGCAAGTTCTGCGGCAGTTTTGGCGGATTCAGGCTTCCGCTCCAAGACAAACTGCCGGACATCTGGAGTGCAGCAGTTCAGCAACTGCTCCTGCACGATGAGGTCCTCCAGACCTTGGGGAGAGTCTTTTTTGAGGCCCCGTGACCACTGCCTGAACACGGTCAGCAGGCGACTCTCCAGGTCTGTGTAAGAGTCGGTGTGGCCTTTCTGCAGGGAGCGAAACTTTTTGCGATAGACCTCTGGGGTCAACTGGTATTTGGCGATAATTGCAGCTTTTATCGCCTCATAGTCATTGTCTTTCTCAGCGGGTAAGTCCACAAACGCCTCAAGCGCTTTGTCCCGCAAGTTGGGTGTCAGATATCTCGCCCACTGCTCCTGGGGCAGATGATGCTGACGGCAAGTCTTTTCAAATGAGTGTAAATAAGTGTCCGGGTCGGTTCCCTTCTCCATTTCTGGGAATTTAAACTTTGGAGTCCCAAACGGGCCTGCTGTGGGCCGGGGTTCCGGAGCACTTTGCGAGGGATTTTGGCCTTGCGTTCGCAGGTTGGCCATTTCAAGGTCATGTCTGCGTGCGGCTGCTCTCTCCTCTCTTTCCGCTTCTCTCTCAGCAAGCCACCGGCGCTCTGCCGCTTCCCTTTCTGCCTGCTCCCGGCGTTCTGAGGATTCCCGTTCAGCCTGGCGTTCTGCACGGTCAGCATTTTCTCTGACAATCTGCATGTACAGCTCAGGATTTGTATCCGCCAGTCTTTGTAAAGCATGCTGCATTCCAGCCTCAGGAACACAGGAACGGTTGGCATGGGCGGGCTCCTGCCGGCCGTCATGCTCCTCAGCATTTAAAGCAATCGGTTCAGACGCGGTTCCGTTTTCCTCTGGGTCTGGAAGTGGGTCACTGTGCTCCAACCGCTCACTTCCCTCTGCCCCAGTTACAGCACCGTCTGAACCAGGAGTGTGCTCTCCCAGCATCTGCTCCGGCTGGGTATTCAGTCGTAACAAGTCCTCGATCAATTGCGATTTCTTTTTTCTATAAGTCACAATGCCTTTTTCCTCACACAAGTTTACTAGGTCTGCCACTGACATTTTCTTGTATCTTGCTGCAGCCATTTTTGCGCTATAAGCTTGGAGGGAGTTTTGAAGTTCAACCAGTTTGAGCTGGTTTGGTGGAACATGAGCTGTGTGACCAAATGGCTGCTCCCCAGGTGGTCTGGCCACTTGTGAATTCTTTCCTGACCTGAACAGGATGTGGGGGAGGGCTGTACTCCTGCCATGCTCTCAGAAGAAGAGCAAAGAAAGGCATTTTTTTATTCTACCCAGGGCTGACAGTAACTGTGTGGGGCCATACGAAAATCGTTGGCGTTTACGCGCACGACTTTCCGTAATGTTCGTCACACAGTGCATAGCAAAATCGTGAACGCAATCGCCGGAGGTTTCCTGCACTTTTGCGATTCAGCAATCGCTAGCGTTCAGCGTGAACGCTAGTGTCTGCTAGTGGAAAAGGGCCCTCAGGGAGGAAATTACATCAGGATTGACTTCAAAATAACCACAGTTAAAATGGGAAATGCTAAGAAGGATTTTTTTATTTTTTTACTTTAGAAAAATCACTAAAATCAAAACGTGGACAGTGCAATACATGTGTTATGTAATTAGAGCAAGTATTTATCTACTTATACATGTGTTTTTTTCTGAGATAGTATGGCTGACAGCTCCTGTTTAACATCCAGATCAACACCCCTTATCAGCAGTACAATAGTGGTTTGATTAGTATGCCAAAGGTGTTGCAGGTGCCAGTAGGTTATTTATTCTACTTTATTTGCTTTAAATGTACTCTTTCATATCTCATCAGCTCTGTAGTATTCAGCAAATAGTGTAGTATTTAATTTGCAGTGGTAGGAATGTAAACATTGCTTGCAGGCATGCCCTTTGCACAGCATGGGAACACATTCAACATTTGCTCAATAATACACTTGTACTAAAGAAATAAAATAAGTGAAAACATAGTAACCATAGGCATTTTGATAGGCTGTGGCCTTTTTTTTTTTTTAATTTTGTGTGTGATGGGGGTGGGGGGGGGGGGGGTAAAACCAATCATTTAACCAGGACTTGTTAGCTTGTAACAATCATATTTCATTTTCTTTTCATACTTTTTTTTAGTTTTAATTACATAACTAAATCATAGCAAACAAATGAAAGAGAAGCAGGAAAAAAGAGCGCCAGCGGCTAGTGGAGGAAAAGGGCGCGCCATACAATTATGATTAATACGGCAAAAAAGGCAGGAAAAAGGGCATTAGAACATTAAAGTTTTTGTAGTATGTTATTGTTTTAGGAGCTTGCAATGTTATAGTTTTTGTCATATTATTTTGTTTGTATGTAGAAGATTTTACGTTAATAAAGATATTATCGTTTCTATGTGTAAAAGGGTGTTTCTGCAGAGGGAGTGGCTAGAGTTGGCCAACACCAGGGGGGGGTTTAGGGTTAGGCACCACCGGGGGGGGGGGGGGGGTTAGGGTTAGGCACCACCGGGGGTTTAGGGTTAGGCACCACTGGGGTGTGGTTAGGGTTAGGCACCAACAGAGGATTGGTTAATTTTAGGCACCACCAGGGGAGGGTTCTGTGGGTAAAAAGAGTGCAAGCTGAGGGTGGACGAAAAGGGCGCCACCATAGACTTTAATGCAATTATTGTTAATATGGCAAAAAGCAGAAAAAAGGGCACCGCAATCAGGGGCGTAACTAGAAATCACTGGGCCCCCCTGCGAAAATGAGGATGGGGCCCCCATAGGCACCAAATATTTGTAATGGGGCAGCGTTTCACTATAAAATAATCCTAATGCAGAAGTGTTTCACCAGAAATTAATCGTAAATTGTGCAGCATTTCACCAGAAATGAATCGTAAAATGGGCAGCATTTCACCATAAAATAATCGTAAAGTGGGCAGCATTTTACCATAAAATAATCGTAATGTGGGCAGCAGTCACCAGGAAATATTCGTAAAGTGGGCAGCAGTCACCAGAAAATCGTAATGTGGGCAGCAGTTACCAGAAAATAATCGTAAAGTGGGCAGCAGTCACCAGAAAATAATCGTAAAGTGGGCAGCAGTCACCAGAAAATCGTAATGTGGGCAGCAGTCACCAGAAAATCGCAATGTGGGCAGCAGTCACCAGAAAATCGTAATGTGGGCAGCAGTTACCAGAAAATCGCAATGTGGGCAGCAGTCACCAGAAAATTGCAATGTGGGCAGCAGTGACCAGAAAATCGCAATGTGGGCAGCAGACACCAGAAAATCGCAATGTGGGCAGCAGTCACCAGAAAAAAAATCGTAAAGTGGGCAGCAGTCACCAGAAAATCGCAATGTGGGCAGCAGCCACCAGAAAATTGCAATGTGGGCAGCAGTGACCAGAAAATCGCATAGTGGGCAGCAGACACCAGAAAATAGCAATGTGGGCAGCAGTCACCAGAAAATCGCAATGTGGGCAGCAGACACCAGAAAATTGCAATGTGGGCAGCAGACACCAGAAAATTGCAATGTGGGCAGCAGACACCAGAAAATTGCAATGTGGGCAGCACACACCAGAAAATAGCAATGTGGGCAGCATTCACCAGAAAATCGCAATGTGGGCAGCAGACACCAGAAAATCACCATGTGGGCAGCAGACACCAGAAAATCGCAATGTGGGCAGCAGACACCAGAAAATCGCAATGTGGGCAGCAGTCACCAGCAAATCGCAATGTGGGCAGCAGTTACCAGAAAATCGCAATGTGGGCAGCAGTTACCAGAAAATCGCAATGTGGGCAGCAGTGACCAGAAAATCGCAATGTGGGCAGCAGACACCAGAAAATCGCAATGTGGGCAGCAGACACCAGAAAATCGCAATGTGGGCAGCAGTCACCAGCAAATTGCAATGTGGGCAGCAGTTACCAGAAAATCGCAATGTGGGCAGCAGTTACCAGAAAATCGCAATGTGGGCAGCAGTGACCAGAAATTCGCAATGTGGGCAGCAGTAACCAGAAAATCGCAATGTGGGCAGCAGTGACCAGAAAATCACAATGTGGGCAGCAGTTACCAGAAAATCGTAATGTGGGCAGCAGTTACCAGAAAATAGCCATGTGGGCAGCAGACACCATAAAATAATCGTAAAGTGGGCAGCAAGAACCAGAAAATCGCAATGTGGGCAGCAGTCACCAGAAAATAGAAATGTGGGCAGCAGTTACCAGAAAATAGAAATGTGAGCAGCAGTCACCAGAAAATCGCAATGTGGGCAGCAGAGTAGACACCAGAAAAAAAAAAAAAAAACAATTTCACCTGTGAAAAGAAAACCAATTCACTCACCTGACAGAAGTCTCCTCTCCCAGCATCTGGCGCGCAGCTCCCCGATGATCCTCCTGCAGCACATCTCCCGCGCTAACAGGCAGAGTGCAGGGCTAGGGCTGCGGGCAATGAACTGGCCCGGCGTCTATTAGACGCCGCGGCCAGTTCCACACCTGGCTGGGGGGTCCCACAATCAGGGGGCAGCGCTTCCCCCGCACATGGCTGGCGGGCCCCAGAGCGGCCCCGGGCCCCCCTTCAGCCGATGGGGTTGCATCCCAGTGGGTACGCCACTGACCGCAATAAATGTCTTTAACAACATTAGACCATTAAAGTTTTTGAAGTATGTTATTGTTTTAGAAGCTTGCAACGTTATATTTCAATGCTTCTAAAACACTGGTTGGGATCATACTAGGCAGTGCGGGAAGTTAGTGTTTTGCTGCATATGCGATTGGGCATTTTATGTGCGTTTGCGGTTCGCATATACAAATCGCAAGTGCGTATTTTTGTATGCGTTTTTTAAATGTGTTTTATGCAAATCACTAGGAAGTCAGCAGGAAGTGGGAATACATCATCAAAATTTGCTTATAAAAAAACGCAATAAAAGCGCATAAAAAACGCAATACCTCTGCGTCAACATTGACTTTCATTGTGTGTGTTTCAGATGCATTTTGGAAAAATATGCAACAAAACCAGCACTTTTGAAAAACGCACATTCCAGAATGCAAACATATGCGTTTTTTAATGCTGCCCATTGATGCACATTATGTGTGTTTTTCGCAATGCTAGCTTTTCTGCCTAGTGTGTTCCTACCCACAGAGTTTCACAGGAGTGTGAGTAGGAAGAGGCTGCAGGGGTTGGCTTGCTGACGCTTCTTTTTTTCTAATGGCATCTGGCGGGTCCTGGTAATCTTGTAGTGAGCATCTATCACTTTCATCTCGCACCATCACTCTCTCTGGGCCTTGTATTTGATGGGCAGCTACTTTCACTTTCATTGCACTCTTTGCAGGGCTTAAGTTCTTCCATTGACTCCTTGTAGTGTTTCCCTTATGCAGTTTTCCACTAAGCACTCCCTCCTTCCGGCTTGAAGGAGGAAGTGCGAGCAGTGAGGCTTGCAATGTGACCAATAGGACGCATGCAAGCTATTAGGAGCGCAGGGAGGATGAGCACTTATGGATTTGGATTACTAAAACTGTTATTTCCATAATTATTATCATTGCTGTGGTTTATTATGACAGATTCCCCATTATTGGTCACTCCACAAGACTCCCCAGGACCATAGATGCACCAGGTTTAGTATAGTTTTGTTTCCCCTGGTTTTTGTCCTCCAAACCTGGTGCGTCTTATGCAGAGATGGCCCGAACGGTTCGCATGCAAACTTATTTGCGCGAACATCGCCGGTTCGCGTTCACGTTCTGTGTGCGAGTTCGACCTGCCCCTATACTACATAATTGGGCTAAACTTTGACCCTCTACATTACTGTCAGCAGACACATGACAGCTAATCAGGCTACACTCCCTCCTGAAGCCTCCCCCCCTTTATTAAAGGTAGCTGCGCCAGCCATGTTCTCACTCTGTGTGCTGCGTAGTTAGTGAGAGAAGGGAGAGAGTTGCTGCAGAGATTAGGGAAAGCTTAGTTAGTCTGTTAGGCTTGTTAGCTTGCTCCTTGCTAATACTTATTGCTAAGTAAAAAGCACCCCAAAACAGTTCTTTTGAGAGCTAATGTTCTTGTAATGTGTTTTTTTTTTTTTTTTGTGGCCCACTGACACTTGCATTATTAGCCCTGTCAGTCGCAGCTGGCCCTTGCTAATTGCTATACTGTGCCAGGCTCAGCACATTCAGTGCCTACCTTTTCACTGCACCTGTGTGTGACAGCTGCACATTTGTTATACAAGTCTGTGCATACCTGTTCATGTTCACTGCACCTGCGTGACAGCATGCAGTGTTATATACCAGTCAGAGCATATCTGTTCAGTGTACCTGTGTGTGTGAGACAGCTGCACATTTGTAATACCAGTCCGTGCATACCTGTTCACTGCACCTGTGTGTGTGACAGTTGCACATTGTATTGATACCAGTCACTGCACCTGTGTGACCGACTCTTTTATAAACCAGTCCGTGCATATCTTTAAACTGCACCTGTGTGTGTGTGACAGCTGCACATTGTATTGTAAATAATACCAGTCCGTGCATACCTTTCACTGCACTTGTGTGACCACACGCTCATTTATATACAGTTATAGACAGTTTTCATCCTAAGCACATTAAGAACTCTATAATTTACAGCCAAGCAATAAGGTACAACCAGATTTGTTCTGACAGGATGGACAGAGACAAGCACCTGGATCGCCTTAAGAACACTTTCATTAAACAAGGTTACAGTCCTCCTATGGCTGAGGCCCAAATCAGGAAAGCCAGCAACATCCCCAGGACTGAACTCCTGAAATATAAGCAAAACCAGAAAGAGGAACGTGTCCCTTTGGTTGTCACCTACAACCCACACCTGGAAATCTTAAGGAGGATTGCTAAGGAACTTCATCCCATTTTACACAAGGATCACAGACTGAGAAAGATATTCCCTAAACCTCCACTCTTGTCATATCGGCAACCCCACAATCTAAAACAGATGATTGTCAGGAGTTCTTTGAATAGGCCTCAACAAAACGGAACATCACCCTGCCGACAAAAAATATGTGGGACCTGCGGACACATTTACTCCACTGACAGGGTAACGATACCAGGTTCACAACAGGAGTACAGAGTACAAGGTACATTTTCCTGTGGTTCCACCAATCTGGTGTATCTGATCATGTGTGCTAAATGCCCCAATGTTATGTACGTGGGAGAAACTGGACGCGTACGTACGAAAAGGGCGTCGGGAAAAAAGGGCGCGTGGTATAAACGATAAATGGAAATATCGTTTATAGAAATTATTGTGTAGAATTTCGTTTATAAATAGTGATTTAAAAATGTATAAATCACTAAATAATGTGTATGAGATCGGCAATTCTTAAAACGTTAATCTTCCCTGTTTGTAAAGTGAAACTTATATTTTCGTTTATTAAAAACCCTCCCTGTACCTATCCCTAACCCCTAGACCCCCTGTTGGTGCCTAAACCTAAGACCCCCCTGTTGGTGCCTAACCCTAAGACCCCCCTGTTGGTGCCTAACCCTAAGACCCCCCTGTTAGTGCCTAAACCTAAGACCCCCCTGTTAGTGCCTAAACCTAAGACCCCCCTGTAGGTGCCTAACCCTAAGACCCCCCTGTAGGTGCCTAACCCTAAGACCCCCCTGTTGGTGCCTAAACCTAAGACCCCCCTGTTAGTGCCTAAACCTAAGACCCCCCTGTAGGTGCCTAAACCTAAGACCCCCCTGTTGGTGCCTAAACCTAAAACCCCCTATGGATAATAATGTTTTACAGACATGAATAAATAAAGAATGTAAAGAAAAAAAATGTAAATTATTTTTTTGGGTGGATAATAATGTGTTAGAAATGTTTTAGAAATAGTGATTTATTATCTTCATAAACGTTATTCGTCACGGGCTCATTTTGTAAACTTAAATCATCACAAACATAGTTATAAATCCTTAAAAATCTCCGGGCGCCGTTATAAATCCTTAAAAATCTCCGGCGCCTTATTTTCCCCGTTCAGCGCCCATTAAACGATATTTATAATGAAAGTGAATGGGGCGCCCTTTTTGTCCACTTGTCTCATGCGCCCAAATCTACTGCTTCCAACTGGACAAACACTGCGCAAACGTATGAATGGACACAGGCACACTATTAAAGATACCAAATCTGGGCTCCTAGTTGCTACACACTTTCGGTCCAACGGACACAGCATGGATGATCTTCGTGTCATTGCCCTGAAGGGTGGCTTCAAAACGTCAAATGATCGATTAATAGCAGAAACAAAATTTATAAATTGGTTCAAGGCTGTGCAGAACGGTTTGAATAAGGACAACAACTTTCTATATTGGTATGAGACTGATGACATTTGAACTTTTCTCAGCCATTATAGCTGAACTTGTGAACTAAGAATTTACGATACCTCTGTGCCAACTCCCAGGTATGTGAGCAGTGAGTAAACAAGGATTCTTATCTTGGCTTACAACCTCTAACCCCAGGTCGATGGTCTGTGTGAATTAAGGCATCTTAATGACATGTATTTATGCTTGGAAAAAAATATCTGTTTTCCTTTTTGATGTTGCATGTATATAAGCTGTCTGTACCACCAGTTTGCAAACTAACAGGATATAAGCCAGACGAAGGCTGCAAGGCCGAAAGCTTGCTTATTTTATTCATTTTTAGTTAGCCAATAAATGGTATCATCCTGATTTAAAACTTCTTGCTTTTACTGATGGCTAACACGGTACAATACCCTACTGCTACTTCATTTATATACCAGTCCGTGCAGACCTTTGAACTGCACCTGTGTGTGGGACAGCTGCACATTGTATTGATACCAGTCCATGCATACCTGTTCACTGCACCTGTGTGACAGCATGCAGTTTTATATACCAGTCACAGCATAACTGTTCACTCTACCTCTGTGTGTGACAGCTGCACATTTGCAATACCAGTCCATGCATACCTGTTCACTGCACCTGTGTGACTGCACGCTGTTTTATATACCAGTCCATGCATACCTGTTAACTGCACCTGTGTGACAGCTGCACATTGTATTGTAATACCAGTCACTGCATACCTTTCACTGCACCTGTGTGACTGCACATTGTATTAGTCAAGTCAGTGCATACCTTTCCCTTTACCAACCCCCTCCCCCAATATGGACAAAACAACAGGCAGAGGAAGAGCCAGAGGCAGGCCACCCAGCAGGTCTGTTCGAGGTCGTGCTGATGTGATTTCGTGTGGCCCTGGACCAAAGTACAGTGCTCAGAAGAAGGCACGTGCCATCAACAGGATTGTCAGGACGTAGTTGACTATTTAACACAGAACACCTCATCTTCTGCAGCCACCAGATCTACCACAAGCACCACATCCGCTGCATTTGACACTTCACAGAAGTTATTTGGTGGGGAATTAACTGATTCACAGCCATTATTGTTACAACAAAATGAAGGCGCTAAGCAAGTTACACCTCCTCATGTGAGGAGGATGATGAAGTACCTGCTGTTGGTGCAGTCTATGAGGTGTCTGATACAAGCGTATCACCACCTATGGACAGCCAGCCAACATGCCCTTCAACGTCAGCTGCTGACGCCACCACCATAGTGCCATTGTCCCAGGGCACAGCGGTGTGGAAAATTTTTTGTGTGTTTGCCTTGAGATGAGAGCAATGCCATCTGTTCTCTCTGCCACCAAAAATTGAGCCATGGAAAGACCAAGACTCACGTAGGGACAACTGCCTTACGAAGGCTCATGACGAAAAAGCACAATCTTCCTCCTTCAGGTGCATTATCTTCAGCCTTTTAAATAATTGATAACTAGAGATGGCCCGAACCTCCGATTTCCGGTTCGCGAACCGGGTTCGCAAACTTCCACGAAAGGTACGGTTCGCGTGAACTTACGCGAACCGCAATAGACTTCAATGGGGAGGCGAACTTTAAAAACTAGAAAAAATTATGCTGGCCACAAAAGTGATGGAAAATATGTTTCAAGGGGTCTAACACATGGAGGGGGGCATGGGAGAGTGGGATACATGGCAAAAGTCCCGGGGAAAAATCTGGATTTGACGCAAAGCAGCATTTTAAGGGCAGAAATCACATTGAATGCTAAATTGCAGGCCTAAAGTTCTTTAACCTTCCTGGCATCCTGATTCCCGCGGCCTTAAGGCCGCGGAGACTTTTTTTGTGCATTTTTTTTTTATCATGTAGCTAGCCTAGCGCTAGCTACATGATTCCCCCGTCCCTACGGCGTCCCTACCACCCCTCCGATCGCCGCCGGCGCAAAGATCCGTCCGGAAATCCTGTTCTGAACGGGATTTCCTTCAGGGCTTCCCCGTCGCCATGGTGACGAACGGAGTGATGTCATCGACGTTGTGACGTCACAGGGAGTCCCGATCCACCCCTTAGCGCTGCCTGGCACTGATTGGCCATGCAGCGCATGGGTTCTCGGGGGGGTGGGCCCTGTATCGCGGCGAGTAGCGGCGGATCGGTAGCGATCCGGTAGCAAAGTGCTTGCTGCGTGTTTTAAAAAAAAAATATTCAAATCGGCCCAGCGGGGCCTGAGCGGTGACCTCCGGCGTCTCTGGACGAGCTCCGCTTGTCCAGAACGCTAGGGAGGTTAAAACATCTTGCATGTGTATACATCAATCAGGGAGTGTAATTAAAGTACTGCTTCACACTGACAGACCAAACTCACTGTGTAACGCACCGCAAACAGCTGTTTGTGTACTGACGGCCATACTGGACTGGTGCGCACCATGGCCAGAGTGCAGGCGATAGCGTTTTTCAAGCCCATATCGTAATTAGGCATAGGTAGGTGTCCCAGTAGTTAGCTAGGCATAGGTAGGTGTTCCCGTATAGATAGGTACGGCAGATCGCTCAGAAATAGCCGTATCAGTCTGACGACAGAGCGTACACACGCCGGACTGTCGCTGGCACGCCCACCCAGCGGGAGGCAACGACGGACCCGTCGTTGCCTAAAGTCCGGCGTGTGTACGGACCTTTATGGTTGTCAGGAATGATAGTGCAGGTAGACAATGTTGACTGTATGGTAAGTGGGTTATGGCTGTTAGGAATGATAGTGCAGGTAGACAATGTTGACTGTATGGTAAGTGGGTTATGGCTGTTAGGAATGATAGTGCAGGTAGACAATGTTGACTGTATGGTAAGTGGGTTATGGCTGTTAGGAATGATAGTGCAGGTAGACAATGTTGACTGTATGATAAAGATTGTACAATAAGATTGTGCAGTGTATGATTTGTGATTGCTTTGATGTCATTCACAAATAAGAGTTTTGATTGCATGCTGACCACAACTGCCTGTGCCATTATGTGTTTTTTTTTTTTTTTTGTGAAACGCTGCCGTGTTTTCTAGGTAAATGCTTTGCCGTTATCTGTATTTTCTGGGCAAAGCTGCCGCATTACGTGTCTTGCTGTCTGAGGGGGGCTGCCTGCTGTCCCTGGGCCTTAGTTGTTTGTGGGTGGGGGGAACAATGTCCAATTACTTTTAAGATCACTGTGTTTGCGTTACACTGTTACCTTACAGTCACGCTTCGCGCACCGCACTCCTACTCTGCACCAGCCCCCCAATCAAATTTGAGAACCCAATGTAGCCCTCAAGTCAAAAAGTTTGCCCACCCCCTGGATTAGACTGTGAGCTCCTCTGAGGACAGTCAGTGACACAGGTGCGTAGCAATAGGGGGTGCAGAGGCAGCGACCGCATCTGGGCTAGAGGGGCCCCTAGAGGCCCTCCCTCAACTACAGTATTAGCTCTCTATTGGTCCTGTGCTCATAATAATCACTTCTATAGATACTTTGAATAGTAGTGATCATTAACAAACTGTTCCCCATTCCCTTCTTGCACCTCTGACACTGTGGTTGCCATTGGCAGGTTTTGGAGCACCGTATCGATTGTTATGTATAGAGTGCTTGGGGGGCCCTATTGTAAAACTTGCAACGGGGCCCACAGCTCCTTAGCTACGCCCCTGCAGTGACATGACTATGTACTCTGTAAAGTGCTGCAGAAGATGTCAGTGCTATATACAGGACTGTAGAGTTGGTACAAAAATCATCTAACTCTGATGCCTTAGTTTATGAAACTGCTAACTCCAGGTACCCAAAAATTGCTCTGACTCCGACTCCACAACCCTGGCTATATAAATACAAAAAAATAATAATGCCTAGAGCTTAGCGCCACCCACAACTCTATTTAAAAGTGCGCGTTGACTCCCCCAACTCCACCCCCTGTCCGTCCAAAATTTTGAGTGTCCTGCTTTTTTGGGCCTTTTGTCCGTCAAAAATTAGAAATTGGGTTGGCAACCCTGCCACCTACGCATCTCACACCCCTTTGGGCGTTTCCTCAGGGTGTGAGTCACTCCTCTCAATGCTCCACCTTTAGCCTCACTCGGTCTCCTCCCATCTCTCTACGGATAGGTCCAGAGATCATTCTCCATTATTCACCACGGTCAGGGAGCTATGTAATTTCGAAAACTTCCACAAGATGTCAGTGCAACATTTCATTGTGTAAAGTGAATGAATTTAGAGAGCAGTTTCCACTATACATTATAATTCAAGGGCTGTGTACTATCAAAAGCTGCCAAAAGATGTGGATACAGCATTTTAGTCCTTAGGATAAGGCTACATACACACTTGAGATAAAGGTCTTTGGAAAAGGCAAGAGCACAGACCAATTTTACCCCCTTCCATGTAGTATGAGAGCCATACCTACACAGTCTATTCTATGGAGCTGCACTGCCCATCAGATAAAATCTTTGCAAGATGCTGCACACAAAGATACTGTACACATTCAAAAGATCAGTATCTGCAAAAGATCTGTTCTTGCAAAATGCTTTCATAATCTATGATATCTGCAGATCCGCATACACACCTTGTTTAACAGACATTCATCTGCAGATCAGATCCACCAGGATGGATCTTCAGATCTGTAGATGATTGTCAGATATGCAGATGAAATCTTTTAAACAAGGTGTGTATGAGGATCTGCAGATATCATAGACTGTGAATGCATTTTGCAGGAATGGATCTTTTGCAGGAACAGATCTTTTGCAGATACTGATCTTTTGAATGTGTACAGCATCTGTGTGTGCAGCATCTTGCAAAGATTTTTTTTCTGATGTGGAGTTCAGCTCCATAGAAAAGACTGTGTAGAGTATGGCTCTTATACTACATGGAAGGGGGTAAAATTGGACTGTGATCTTGCCTTTTCCAAAGACTTTTATCTCAAGTGTGTATGTAGCCCAAGTTCTAACAGAGTTATTGGCCTATAATTAGGCAATAATTCCTCAACATGTCATCCACAGGTGTAGATCTTATTTACATTTTGCATCATCTTCAGCCGCTTTCCCCCTTGCACCTTCACAGCCACCCTCCTCCCAGGGGCGGACTGACCATTAGGGCACTCGGGCACGAACCGAGGGCCCATGGTCAGGGGGGGGCCCGCCACCCGCCACAGAACCCTGAGCAGGAGGGGAGACAGACAGTGAAGGAGGGCGATGGGCATAGCAGCGGAGAAGGGGGAGGAAGTTTCCCCACCCTTCTCTCACCTTGGGGCCCCCCTTCCTGGCTCTCCCCTCCGTAATCTGCAAAGTGTCGCACAACTGGAAGCGGCTGACAGCAGGCGGAGACTTACCGCTGTACAGCCATTGGAGGGAGCGCTAATCTGTGTGCCGCTAGTCTGGGCTTGAGAAGCCCAGACTAGCGGCACACAGATCAGCGATCCCTCCGGTGGCTGAACAGCGGTAAGTCTCCGCCCGCTGTCAGCCGCTTCCAGCTGTTTGCACTTTGCAGATTACGGAGGGGGGAGCCAGGAAGGGGGGCTCCAAGGTGAGAGAAGGGGGGGGGAACTTCCCCCCTTCTCCTCTGCTATGCAAATCGCCCTCCTTCACTGGCTGTCTCCCCTCCTGAAGACACTACAAGCCTGGCTGCATATACTGGGGGCACTTACAGACCTGGCTATACTAGGGAGACCTATACACCTGGCTATACTGGGGAGACCTATACATCTGGCTGCATATACTGGGGGCACCGATACATCTGGCTGCATCTACTGGGGAGACCTATACACCTGGCTGCATATACTGGGGTCACCTATACACCTGGCTGCATATACTGGGGGCACCTATACACCTGGCTGCATATACTGGGGAGACCTATACACCTGGCTGCATATACTGGGGTCACCTATACACCTGGCTGCATATACTGGGGGCACCTATACACCTGGCTGCATATACTGGGGAGACCTATACACCTGGCTGCATATACTGGGGGCACCTATACACCTGGCTGCATATACTGGGGGCACCTATACACCTGGCTGCAAATACTGGGGAGACCTATACACCTGGCTGCATATACTGGGGGCACCTATACACCTGGCTGCATATACTGGGGGCACTTATACACCTGACTACATATTCTGGGGGCTCTTATAGACCTAGCTACATATACTGGGGGCACCTATAGACCTGGCTGTATATACTGGGGGCACCTATAGACCTGGCTGTATATACTGGGGACACCTATAGACCTGGCTATACTGGGGACACCTATACACCTGGCTACATATACTGGAGACACCTATAGACCTGGCTATCTGTACTGGGGACACCTATATGCCTGGCTACCTATTCTGGAGACACCTGTAGACCTGGCTACCTATACTGGGGACACCTATAGACCTGGCTATCTTAACTGGGGACATCTATAGACCTGGCTATCTTAAATGGGGACATCTATAGACCTGGTTATCTATTCTGGGGACACCTGTAGATTAGGCTACTTATACTGGGGACACCTATAGACCTGGATACCTGCACTGGAAAAACCTATAGACCTGGATACTTCCACTGGGGATACCTTTTGACCTGGTTACCTATACTGGGGGCACCTATTTTGGGGGAACTGCTGCCAGATTAACTATTTTTGGGAAACTTCTGCTGCCAGATTAAGTGTATTTTGAGAAACAGCTGCCAGATTATGTGTATTTTTGGGGAACCGCTGTCAGATTGTGTATAATGGGGGAACTGCTGCTTCCAGATTTTGTGTATTTTGGGGGAACCACTGCTGCTACATGCATTTTTGGTGATCCGCTGCCAAATTATGTGTATTTGGGGGAACCGCTGCTGCCACAGAACGTCTATTTTGGGGGAATGACTGCCATATTATCTGTATTTTTTGAGGAACCGCTGCCAAATTGCATGGATTTTTGCTGAAATGCTGTCAGATTACATGTATTTTGGGGGGAAACACTATGGCAGAGTTCAAACTTCCCCGGCAGACCTTTTACACCACTGCTAAGGTCATGTATATTTTGCCCCACCCATGACCACGCCCACATTCTGTTGCGTGACCACACCCATTTTTTGGCGCGGCGCACGAGTTTTTGTCAGTGTACAATATCACAATATAACATATTTACTGTTGTCAATAAATTATTATATCTTAGTCTGTAAAAATATAACGTGAAAGGTGGGAAACACTGGTATGGGGGCCCCATA
Organism: Hyperolius riggenbachi; assembly: GCF_040937935.1. Taxonomy (NCBI): domain Eukaryota; kingdom Metazoa; phylum Chordata; class Amphibia; order Anura; family Hyperoliidae; genus Hyperolius; species Hyperolius riggenbachi. The sequence continues at coordinate 48,878,792 of NC_090657.1, read as the reverse complement.
ATCTTCTATTGCCCGGGGGCCCCATGAGTTGTCAGTCCGCCCCTGCCTCCTCCATTCTGCCTCTCACCTTGAACGGTTCCTGCTCCTCTGCCCACAGCAGCAGCCAGGTGTCCGTGAAGGAAATCTTTGGGCGGAAGAAGCCAATGTCTGCCACTCACCCCCTTGCCCAGCTTCTGACTGCTGGCTTGGCGGAACTGTTAGCTTGCCAGCTGTTACCATACCAGCTGGTGGACTCTGAGGCCTTCCAAAACTTTGTGGCAATTGGGACACCGTAGTGGAAGATACCAGGCCACAATTATTTCTCAAAAAAGGTGATACCCAAACTGTACCATGAAGTTGAAAGGCAAGAGGTGTAGTCTCTGGCACAAAGCGTTAGGTCAAGGGTCCATCTGACCACGGATGCCTAGTCTGCAAAGCACAATCAGGGCAGGTACATTACTTACACAGCACATTGGGTCAACGTGGTGACTGCTGGCAAGCAGGGAGTACATGGCTGTGCAGCGGACCTAGTTGTGACACCTCCACGGCTTGCAGGCAGGCCTGCTGCCACCTCCTCTCCTACTCGTCCTACTCCTTCTCCTACATCCTCTTCACTGTCGTCCTCCTCGGCTGAGTGGCAGTGCTACTCTAATGCTGCTGCAATCTCCTCTCTAGCTACACAGCCCCAGCTGCCCAGGGTCTATGCTGCATGCCAGGTATGACTGTGTCATGCCATCTTGGACACGTCTTGCCTCAAAGCCGAGAGTCACACTGGAGCAGCTCTCCTGGCTGCTCTGAACAAACAGGTGGATCAGTGGCTGAAGCTGCACCAACTGGAGATCGGCAACGTGGTGTGTGACAACGGCAGCAATCTCGTTTCGGCTTTGAGTTTGGGAAAGTTGACACATGTACCCTGTATGACATGCTGAATCTAGTAATTCAAAGATTTGTGTGTAAGTACCCAGGCTTACATGAGGTCCTGAAGCAGTCCAGGAAGGTGTGTGGGCATTTCAGGCGGTCCTACACGGCCACGGCACGCTTGGCCGATATTCAGAAGAGAAACAATTTGCCGATGAGGCGCTTGATTTGCGATAGCCCGACTCGCTGGAATTCAACACTCCTGATGTTCGACCGCTTGCTACAACAGGAGAAAGCCGTCAACCAGTATCTGTAAAACTACAGTGACAGGTCATGCACTGGGGAGCTGGGGTTGTTCTGGTCGAAGTACTGGACACTGATGCGAAATGCCTGCAGGCTCGTGCGGCCGTTTGAGGGCGTGACAAACCCGGTGAGTCACAGTGAAGGCGCCATTAGCGACTTGATCCCATATGCTTTCTTCCTGGAGCGTGCCGTGCGTAGAGTGGTGGATCAAGCTGTGGAGGAGCATGAACAGGACGAGGCGGAAGAGTGGGAACAATCACAGAGGAGGGGGAGGAGGAGGAAGAGTCATCAAGGAAAGAGGAGCCAGATGAGGAAGGTGTTTTTCTTTTTTTTTTGAGGAGGAGGATGAACAACCGCATCATGCGTCGCAGCGGGCTTGTGCGGCTCACCTTTCCCATGGTATTGTTCATGGCTGGGGGGAGGAGGAGAACTTAGCTGACATCACTGAGGAAAAACAAGAGGAGATGGCTAGTACGTCGGCATCCAACTTTGTGCAGATGCCGTCTTTCATGCTGTCTAGCCTCTTCAGGGACCCCCGTATAAAAAAACACTGTGTATTGTGCAAACACAATCCCGGAAGCTGTTTAACAGCAAATATATACAAGGGAAAGGTAATACATACCAGATGTTTGATCTGCAGGAGCTGGCTTATATACAGTGCAGAGGAGTCAGGTGACAGTTTAGGTGGATCAGATTTCCTCCCATTAGCAATCTGCATGAAATGAGGTTCCTGAGGAAGTTTGCCCTCTGCTGGTGAGAGAGTGCCAGGGCCTCTACTTGTAAATTGAAGAAGTTCATGCAAAAAGTTAATATCAGTGTCACCAGCAGATTCAGCAGGTGAAGGAGGATCCGCAGGCACAGTGGGATAGTAAAAGCTGATGTTCTTTATTGAAAAAATTACATACAAATGACACGAAGAAGCCACAGGAAAAACTGACGCGTATCAGGCTCAGGATTCGCCCTTAGTCAGCAGATGTAGATCGTAACACGCGTTCCCCTGGACGAATCAGTTAATTTCGGCGCCTGTCACTCAGCATCAAGCGCCTAGACTGGGCGCAGCCATATCACTAGTACTATGCTGCACAGGGCACGTAAGAGTATTTTGGGGATCCGGCGATAGCCAGACCCAGAATTAACCATTTTAGCCTTTTGGACATGGCTTTCACGTCCAAAAGGCTGTTGCTGCGATGCTGCGTGCTCCCGAGCGCATGCAAGTGCCACCCAGCCGCCCCCCGTTAGCCCGGAGATCAATAAATGGGAACAAGTCCCCGGTAGAAAAACCGACTGCTTCTTTTCAGAGGCCGCAGTCTTTCTGAAAAAAAAAAAAATCACGTCCTTCTTGTAGTTCCTGTAAGAGAGCGTGCTCGCTCACAGGATAGAAAAACAAAAAAAAAAAAATCAATGTGGCAATCTTGTGGCCAAATAGTAAAACTACATGCACATATATTTTTATTACAAAAAGATACAATAAATTACATTTAAAATTAACTGTTAAGCTCTCACACCCAAAGAATACCCAAATAAAATTTTTAACTAAAAAAAAAAAAGGCTCTGAATTTTTTTTAATATGGATGTGAAGAGGGTATACAACTAATATTTTTTAAATTATAAGCTTGCAAATAGTTATGGACGCAAAACTAAAAAAAATGCACCTTTATTTCCAAATAAAATATTGGCGCCATGCATTGTGATGGGTTGTAGAGATGATACCGGCACCATCTATGCAAAGTTTAAGCTCTTTTTATTGGCAGTAATCAGCTGTCATCACAACGTTTCAGGGCAGCCGCCCCTTAATCAAGCTAAGCTGTACGCCATCAGCCAGCTTAGCTTGATTAAGGGGCGGCTGCCCTGAAACGTTGTGATGACAGCTGATTACTGCCAATAAAAAGAGCTTAAACTTTACATAGATGGTGCCGGTCTCATCTCTACAATCTGACTATTGAGCCAATGTGCAGCTGGCTCAACCGTGGCACATCGCAGACGTCTATTGAGGAAGTGCTCCACTACTACCAGAAAGGAACATGCATTGTGATAGGGACATAATTTAAATCGTGTAATAACTGGGACAAATGGGCAAATAAAATATGTAGTTTTAATTATGGCAGCATGTATTATTTCAAAACTATAATGGCCGAAAACTGAGAAATAATGATTTTTTTTCCATTTTTTTGTTTATATTCCTGTTAAAATGCATTTAGATAAAAATAATTCTTAGCAAAATGTACCACCCAAGGAAAGCCTATTTGGTGGCAGAAAAAAAACAAGATATAGATCAATTCATTGTGATAATTAGTGATAAAGTTATTGGTGAATGAATGGGAGATGAAAATTGTTCGGATGCATAAATGACTGAAGGCTGAAGTGGTTAAATCTCCCTCCGAGTTGCTACAACTCAGAGGGTGGAATAGAATTTAACGGCGGAAGGGAATTTAGCGGCAGCAGGGAGGGCCGTCATTCAGCTCGCCCTGAGCCCAACTGCACCAATATAATATGTACTCCTTCTGGAACCCTCTGGAAATTAGCAGAAACGCTCCCATCCATGAAAGAGCATGGCCCCACTGCACAGGCACAGGCACAGGCTGCTTCGTGTCTCTGCAGTAGCCCAAACTCACTTACGCTCGGTGGGAAAAGTCGGGCCCAATCGTCTCCAAGCTACTGCGCAGGTGCGAGGCTCATTCAAGGACGTCTCAACACACCTTGATTGTGGTAGTTCAGGGGGGCCCAGTGCTGGATCAGTGGAGGGGATGGGGGCAGGGGAATCTTCTGGATTATATAGAGGCTTCCATCTACTCAGGTAAGTACCCATTTTGGGCACTTTTTTCCCTACAGGTTCACTTTTTACGTTTTTTTCCTTGCAGTGGTTTAGATAAATATGCAGCACGGTTCCAAGCCTGCACACAATGTTTACTGCCTTTCCACCTTGCCTTTTCACCAGTGGCCTAACCAAGGAGCTTAGGGCCCTGGTTCAAGTTTTACATGGGGCCCCAAGTACTCTACTGAGATGGAGCCTCACAACCTAATAGGACAGCTGCAGTGTCAAAGAGGTGCTATCAGATTAAGGAAACAGTCTGTTAAGGATTCCCACTATACAATGCACATTTAGAGGAAGGGGTGTAACCACAGGGAAGCAGCCCCTGTCACCACAGGGGGGCCCAATGCAGTAAGGGGGCCCCAACAACGACTTCACACCTTCTGATAAAGGGGGCCACCCTTCAGATCAGGTGTTTTTACCCTACACATGTTATGGGTGTTAAGATTATGATGTCCATACTGGTTTTAAGTTCCTTGCAAGATGGTCCCCAGGCTGTGACGCTCACAGGGGTAGGCAAGGGAAAGGGTGTGAACACTGGGAGGCCCATCAAAGTTTTGTGGGGGGGGGCCCATAATTTGTAGTTATGTTCATTACCACCAATCAAAAACTAATAAGATGAATGAAGGAGGGCCCTCAGGGGGCCCCTCTGGCCCAAGGGCCCCAGCGTGGTCGCAATCTCTGCATCCCCTGTTGCTATGCCACTGCTATTTGCAATGAAAGCAGTGCTGAATGGTGCACACCTGTCAGCATCAAGGATGTCCATTGGTGTAGGGAAGGCCGGTAGCGCTTTTAGGGCTTGATTCACCAAACCATGATAACTGATATCACAGTCGCGCTAGCGTTTTGCACATGAATTATCGTGCGCAATCACGAATTTTCCGCACGCCAACACGAATTTTCACGTGAAAACATGAAAATGTTTGATTGCGCGCAAAAATCATTACGTGCGTTATAACATGCGCAAACCGCTAGCACGACCGTGATGGACCATTAGTTATCACGGTTTAGTGAATCAGGCCCTTATGATAGGAGTGGCTTCAGATTGTACTCTCTACTTTCAGGCTGGAATCTTTGACAAAAAGGATTTCATAAAGTTCTATGTCAAGTAACTCTGCTTTGTTTTCATTAGGACTCCCAACGCTTACAATTACAGTGTGGATCAAAACCAGAATGAGCTTTGATGATACCGGGTAAGACATCCTCTTTCTCTAATGTTATCACATGATTTTCATGGCATACAACCAGATTTTTTCAGCAGTATTTTTTATCTAAAAAGACCCCTTTAACAGTTTTAAAGAAGCAATTAAACTACTAGCATGATTCTAGGAAGACCCCAGAGCACTCAGAAGAAAAAACTAGTACACACATGGGAAGAACATCTATGCCAGGGGCCCTGATGTAGAAGTTGAACCCACTCTCCTCCCAACTCCTTCTCTACTCCACACAGGGGCATAACCCAACCCAGCCCCCCCCCCTTCCCCTGCAAAATGTGGCACTCCTTACCCACCCACCCACACACATACACACACTTATGTGCAGATATCTCCTTCCCACAAAGACCCCCACTGAGTTAGCAGAGTAGCGTGGTAACAGCGCTTCATGCTGCTCCTCATGCTGATGGCAGACAGGTTCTCTACTGTACGCAACCTCTCTGTTCCTCAGGAGCTGCTAGGTGATTGGCTGCACGACAACTACACTAAAGAGGAAATTAAGAGGACCTGTACGCCGCCGGTACAAAGTACAGTATGACGCCCCGCTATGGCTGCTCTGAAACCCCAGATCAGGCCCAGAGGGCAGCAAAATCCACGACCAAGAAAGTTGTGGATTTTGCGGGGGAGAGGGAGGGGGAGTTAGGGGAGATTTGGATAGGTTTCAGCGGCGGGGATGCGACGGTTTAGGTAGAGCTGTCATATTACACAGGATTTTATAATAAAAAGATGATTTTTAAGAAACTTCAGTGTCTCTTTAAGTGGAAAACAAATACTGTCCCTAGTTTGACACCCTGGAAGAGGCTGGTGAACTTGGCTCTCCCTCTCTACAAGCTCTCTTATCAATCTCCTAATCAACCTAATAGATTTAACCTTCTTAGCTCAGCTCGTCCATTACTGCCGGAAGGCGCCGCTCAGGCCCCGATGGGCCGATTTTTCACAATTTTTTTTTCAAACACGCAGCAAGCACTTTGCTTGCTGCGTGTTGATTCCGATCGCGGCCGATGCGCCGCTATCCGCCGCGTAATCGCCGCCACCCCCGCCGAGACCCCTGCGCAGCCTGGCCAATCAGTGCACGGCAGCGCTGCGGGGTGGATCGGAACGCCGGATGACGTCATCACGATCGTCACCATGGCGACGGGGAAAGCCCTAAAGGGAATCCCGTTCAGAACGGGATTTCCTTATGGGCGAGTGCGCCGGCGGCGATCGAAGGGGTGGGGGGGATAGCGCAGGGAGGGGGGCATCATGTAGCTAGCGCTAGGCTAGCTACATGATAGGGAAAAAAAATTAAAAAATACTGCTGCGCATGCAGCCTGGCGCTCTTAATAGAACGCCAGGGTGGTTAATAAAATGTGGTGAATTTGGGTTGACTAATAAGACACTGTGATCCGGAATTTAGATATAAATTTCTCGGTGCAGGATCTTGCTCTTTAATACTTTCTATACATATATAATACTTTAATTCATTTCAAATGAAGTGATGAATGATCTCTTCATGCTTTGAAATGTGATTTTTGCTCCTCAGTGGACTTATACTATCTATCTTTTTCATGCACATCTACTGTATGTACAAGTGAATTTCTGATGCCTTTGTCTTTGATTCATGCCTTGAATTGTGACCTGCTGGGTTTTAGTATTTGTTATTTGTTGCTGTTTTGAGTTTGGCTCTTATTAGGGATCCATACGAAAATGGCGCCTGCGAATAATAGCGCACGGTGATGCCGCTAATCTTCTAAGTCTTCCGCTTATTGTTAATTAACATTAAGGCTTCTTGCACACCAAGACGTTGTGTTAGGTGCCACGTTAAGGTCGCATAACGTGCACCTAACACAACGTATGGTGCTGCAAGAGCCGACGGTAGAGTGAGCCGCGTTAGGCGGCTCGATTCCTATAATGTCTCCCAGAGTGGCGCTGATTGGCCAGCGGGACCACGTGATGCGGAGCGAGACACTCCGCATCACGTGGTCCCGCCGGCCAATCAGCTGCCGCCAGTGCAGTGAATATTAAGTAGCCATGTGCGCGGCTACTGTAGCTGGCTCTCCCCGCCTCCTCTCCGCCCCCCACTGCGCATGTGCAAACAGTCTAACGCGGCTATAGCCGCTCCAACGCCGTAGCATGCTGCACTTTGCAC